>NW_023336199.1:79666-218423 GCF_012550715.1 Geosmithia morbida
GGGTTTGTTTTCTTTTTTTTTTTTTTGGAGACTTGACTGCAGTAGAGGAAGGGTAAGAGGGAGCCCATATCTGGCTGTACGTACTATAGGTGGCTCCTTCCCGTGGCAGGTTGTAGGTCGTACGTTGGAGAGTGTTCAGCCACACACGCACACATGCGGGCGAGGAGGAGAGAAGAGGAAGAAAGGAGAAAAAAAGAAAAAAAGGAGGAAAAAGAAAATAACCTGGCACGTACACGCTGGGCAAGTGAAGCAACAGAATACGGCAAAGTCTGAGGAAATATACAAGTAACATGCAGGACCGACCGGGGTCTGGTCTGGTTAGCGTCGTGCTAGCCTTTTTCGGAGAATTGAATCCTTGCCATGGTGCTAGATGATTGGCTGGGATATCCCCAGGGGAGCCGTTGAGGATGTATCAGATCTGTTTCGCACCTGCCCGAGGGGAAAATAAGTATATTGAAATCATGAATCAATACATCAATCAGTAGATTTTTTTTTTTTTAAATTTTTTTTTTTTTAGAAAAAAACATGACATGACTGCCATCATTCGCACATTCACATCCTAAACGCGACTCTCAGAGGACCACTCTCCCCCTCCCCCTCCCCGCTCCGACTCCTACGACTGCCCACTCTACTTGTACGAGAGAGAGAGAGAGCATGCAGATAGTCGGGGATGCGTACATGTACGGGGGTGATATGATGACGATATGACAACACCCCCTCGAGGGCTGAAGATGAAACGGCTTACCCTGAGGCTCGATGACACGGGAGAGATCCGTACAGTCTGCCTCGGATATCCGACTCGGAATATCCAGCAAGGCTGTCACGACCGCAACATACACTGACCGAGTCCGAGTCTCTGGCTACATATACCCGTATACGTGTGATACATGTATTGCCCGTACGGGTATATCAGCAAGAGATGATTCATCACTCGTCGAGACGCCACGGCGCGGTAACCCATCATTCGCCCCGACAGCCCTCCACTGCGCAACTAGGCCACCTCGTACTCGGATCATACGACCTATACCGACAGCCTTGCCTGTCCACCCTCCTCTGATCTCTCGACACACGGCGTAACACACTACATCCGAGTATCTGTATCTGTACCCGTGCAGGGGGGGGGGGGGGGCGAGAGAGAGTACGGATATACTGGATACTGGGTGTATGTATTTTTGGAACGCGATTAACCGACATAGATACCCTCTTTGGGAAGAGACAGAGAGAGAGGCTGTCATCATTCTCTCCGTGAGCGCCACCGTCCACTGACGTCTACTACCATATCTGTATATACTACTCCAAGGTAATATAGTAATATAGTAACATGGTAATATATCGTAATATATCATGCGCACCATCCATCCATCCCTCCCCCCTCCCCCCCCCCGTCATTACCATTTTGAGTATTGTATAGCCGTTCTGCCCCCTCCCAAGCCCCCAGCCCCATCTACGACTTACGGCTATACTTACTAGTAGTAATATTACTGAAAGGATAGGATCAACGGGTACCAACCCCAATTCGACCTCGTCACGGCGCGTGCCGTCACGGCCACACCGGATGCGAAGAGAGAGAGATACAGAGAGTCAACATTTTTCTCTCTCTTTTTTTTTTGGAATCATAGAGACGTGAGAGCAGAGTCATCATAATCTTGCACGAACTGCTTCCCTGTCGCACGTATTACCGTCATCACTCCCGTATAGATTAACAGAAGACTGTTATTATTGTACTCCAGAGTTGAAGTCTAGAATCTGGCCTCCCCGGTCAGGTGATTGCTCGCATGGAAATCGTAGGGTCCAGGGGAGGAGAGGAAAAAAAAGAGGTGTCGAGGTGGGGGGGACTCCCGAGGGGGGGGGACCGTAATATCGTTCCCCTTGCTCTCGGTCTCTCTCTCTCTGTGTACGACTCTACGAGTATTACCATCCCGGCTCATCTCTCCTTCTCCGTCCCGACTCTACAATAATACATGATGTATAGGTCCAGTAATACAAGGCATCATTATCCGTACCCGTACCCTTGCTCTGCTCGTGAGCATCAATCCAAGCAAATGACTGGGTATATCGGGTTGTAGCAGTGATACAAGGTAATAGTAATAGTAATAGCAGCAGCAGCAGCAGCAGCAGCAGCAATCTGTAGTCTCAGTCATAATAGTAGCCTTATCGGCATACCCCATCGGCATATCTGTCACTCTTTCCATCCAAGACTTGCAGAGAAATCGTTATTCTCCCGTGCGTAATACCCGGGGACTTTATATATATCAATACACAATACACCCTCACCCAAGGTAGAATAGATTGAAACGAGAAAGGGGGGGGGATCTCGATGTTATTCGATGTGTGCGTGTGATGATTCAAAAGACGGGCACCGCCTTTCAGGTCACAGAGATTTTCTGAGTACACCAAGAACAAATTTTCTCTCTCTCTCTCTCTCTCTCTCGCGTAGTGGATGCCAACGTTTCAAGGGTTGGGAGGAGACGGAAAAGGGGGGGATCCTTGTCCGGCCCGGGGTGGGGGAGAGGTAAGGGGCCAGTTTTCTCTTCTTTTTCTCTCTCTTCAACTCGGCTGGCTCGCCCTGACTTGCTTCAAGGGGGGGCAGGCGAGAGGAACTGCCGAGTAACGGGGCTGATTGTTGAGTGGGAAACTCTTCGACAGCCTCTGTACCGTTTCTGTCTGACATGGTGACGGGAAAGGTTTGTGACGACTCCAGAGGGGGGGAAGGGGGGTGTGGAGGGCAACGTCGTTGAAAGCATTGACGGGACAAGATTTGGTCTGGGGTTGAACGCTCTTCTCAATCACAATACAGAACCAGTACGGAGTACGGTTTACCGGTATCGATACCGGCCGTACCGGCATCGACTGTTGCTGATACCTCCTAGTAGTAAAGTATCAGTACTATTTTAACTATTGTCCATACTACTTTACTAGTCTGCCATCTTACCATTCTAACCATCATCACCAGGTGAACGGAGGTAGCAGCAGCAGTAGCATCTCGGAGTATTAACTCGTCGGCTGTGCAGAGAGCATGGGTATAGTATTATATGAGGAAGTGTGTCTAGTATCCACCCCCCTCCCCCCCCCCCATCATCATCATCATCATCACATCTAACGAGTTTTAATAGTCCGCGATACTTATTAGTAACAAGCAGTACAGTATTACCGGCAATTCCTCCGTAACATGACCCTGCAGAAAGAAATAAGATAAGATGTATATATAAGAGACGGGAAAGGAAGAGAGAATACGGAAATATAATATCATCACTTGTGCCTTGTCATCTTTTTTTTGTTTGTTTGTGATACAGGTATTATATACATGTAATATTATATACATGTAACATTATATACACGTAATATTGTATACATGTAAAATATAATTAATACAATGCAGCAGCACTCTCTTTACGAGTATTACAAGGGGAGAGTCGGTCAGTGGGGCTTCTTTTTTTATATATATAATTTTTTTATATAATTTTTTTTTAAATTTTTTTTTTTTTACCCGTGCACTAATAATACACCAGCTGATAGAGTCCCACTACAGTCCACTAGCCTCCTAATAAGCCTCTAGGTAATTCTCCTTCCGTCCCCTGACCGGGTTTCGACTCTCTCTCTCTCTCTCTTCTCCCCTCTTCTTCATCACCTTGCACCGTGAATCGATGATACCTGTACGGATTACTTCGTGACACAACATACACACACACGGAGTAATAAATTAGAATTCATCTTGATAGGATCTACCGTAGATCACAGGGGCATCGGCGGAGCTCTGTCTTCTGTCACCTTTTTTTTTGGGGGGAGAGGGGGGGCGCCGGTTGGTTTTTGCTCTGTCTTTTCTGTTTCCTTTCTTCTTTCTTTTTTTCTTTCTTCATTCATCTTCTTCTTGACATCGGACCTCTTGAACTACACACTCTCTCCATCTCTTTCCCTATGTGTATTGCTTCTCTATGCGCATTGAATCTTGTTTCGTTTCACATGTACATGTATACACACACACGCGCACGCACACGCGCACGCACACACACACGCACACACACACGCACACACATATATATATAGAAATATATATATATATATATATATATATATATATACAGCTTCATAACCGACTATGGCTCATGATCCTGTATAGTTTTATTTATTTATTCTGACAGCTGGCAAACTCACATCATGTACGTACAGTCAGTCTCGCACCTCATCTGCAGCTTGTAAGTTTAAATACGACGTAAACTCGTAACTGTTTATTTTACGACATAACTCCGCTATACTCCTTAACTCCGTAGATTCGCATGTAATCTGTACATCATTCTCGTCCTCGTCTTCTCCTTCCTCTCTCTCCTTCCTTTCTCTTTTTCCCTCTGTCTTTTTCCCTCTCTCCTTTTCCCTCCCTCCTTTCCCTCGCTCTTTTCCCTCGCTCCTTTACTTCTCCTTTCTTTTTCCTTCTTCCTCTTCTCAATTTTTTTCTGTGCCCTCGTGCCCAGCACGTCAGAAGATATGTTATTCGTCATGTTTGAGCTCACCCTTGCTCGAGTCTAAACTGGGGAGGGGGGAGGGGGCTGCAGAGAGAGCATGAAGGGACGGGAAATTAAACCGAAGAATTATTATTCATGTTTCCAATTGAGAAGAGAGGAAAGAAAAAAAAAAGGAAAGAAAAAAGGGGGAAGATCGTTTCCTCAATTGTTTAAACCCCTACCTATTCATAGCCATCTTCTTATGCGCAACATCGACATGCGCCTATGATTTTTATCATTCAAACGACTCGACTTCGACGGTCCATCACGTTGCATGCCGCCTCGTTGACGGGATTACCATGCGTCCAGTCTAGTACCCGTATTCCGTATTCTATCCTCTGTAGATTGTTTTTTATATAATAATAAAGAACCAAATCCCCTCCCCCTCCCCCCCCCCCCCCACCCCCCAAAAAAAAAAAAGAAAAAAACAACAGAAAAACAGGGCCGAGAGAGAAGACGGGATCGCCGGCAAGATAAGATTACTGCACTGCTCTACCCATCAATATGGGGGCGACGCGACAAGGGTAAGGGAGGGCGGGGCCTAGAAGCCTTCTGATTGTACGTCCCTGGCGTTTTTTTTTCTCTCCTTCTTTAATGACAATTGTGCTCCATCACTAGGATCATATTAATGGGTCCCTTTACCCCCCCCCTCTCTTTAATCCTTGTTGATCCTCCTCCACACTTCGTTCTCGGCAGCCGCAAGGCTATTGCCTGCAGCCGCGGCCCATTTCCTTGCCTGGCCCCACATACTGGAGTCGTCGTTGTCATTGTTGTACAGGTAGTACTCGTTGTGCTCGTATGAGGGGAGGTTGCTGCCGCTATTGTTGTTGTTGTTGTTGTTGTTGTTGTTGTCGTTGTTGTTGTCGTCGTCGTCGTCGTCGTAATCGCCACCACGGAGGCTGCCTTGACCGCCGGCATTATTATGCGCGCCGGGAGGAAATCTCTGCTGGGCTGATGAGGCGTAGGGATCCTGATGATAACCCGGCGGGTGGGAGAAGCTAGCTGCCTCGTGGAGGGTAGCATTGGTGGGTCTTGCATTACTGCCGACCGCGCCAGCGCCAGCGCCAGCAGCAGCCTCGCCCGTCGTTGCCGCTGTCATCGACGACGGCTGATGGTGACCAGCACCAGCACCAGCATTGCTGTCGGCAATGCTCGTAGATCTACCCGGTGCGGTGTAATTGGTCATGGGACATGGGTGGGACATTGGAGGAGGCATCGCCCCTGTCGTCTGAGCTGCCGTCCGCCGCTGGTATTGCTGCTCCTGCTCCTGCTCCTGCTGCTGCTGCTGCTGCTGCTGCTGCTGCTGCAAGGTCTCGCCAGCCTTGGGAGGCGGTGGGATATCCTGTCGCTGCTGGCTTGTACGAGCAATACTCGTATTGATACTCGTACTCATGCTCGTGGGTGATGCCGCTACAGGCACCGCCCCGACCTGTGGAGCGGCGGGCCCGTCGTCTCTGCCATGCTGCCGAGATGTCTTCTGGGTTGGGGTGGGCTGGCCTGGTCGCCCGTCGCCGCCGGTGAGAGGCTGTCGCGGCACTCCGGTCTGTACAGGCACGTCTGATGTCGCTGCAGGCTGGGGGACGGGGTATTGGTAGTCTCGCTCCTGCGAGCTTGCTGACGTGGTCGCAGTTGGCGGCCCCGGTTGTGGTTGTGGCTGTCGTTGCTGTCGTCGCTCTCGTTGATGACTTGATCTCGGGTCATTCAGCTGGCCTGCCGTCTGGGGCGTTGTGCCGGACGGCTTGGCGGCAGCGTTGATGGGGCTGGCCGTGTATACTGGTATAGCAGGCATTCTCGGTGTGGGTTCCTCTCCTCTCTTCCTTCTCCTGTGTATATCTCTTTTGGATAACTGATGAATCTCTTGCTCCTTTCTCTGCCTGACGATGATAATGTGAAAGTACTAGAGTGACAGAGTGACGGCTGGAATAAAGATGCCAGAGTGGCGTGCGTCATTCCTGTCTGGGACATCAGGTGACGGACAGGCAGTACACCCCCCACCCCCCCCCCAAAAAAAAAAAAAAAAAAACCCCCAAAACCAAGGCACGGTGTGGCGGGGCTATCATCCATGTTACACAGGTTCGACAAAGGACTTTTTGCGCGATCTTGGTCCTTACTCTTGAGAAAACATGTATTCGTGTTTTGCATCATCTATATCCGATCGTGCATGGTGCTAAAGCAGGTAATGATGTTAGAAGAAAAAAAAGTATGCATGTATGATATATACGTAAAATAAGATATCACCTGCATTCCTCTTCTCCCCCCACTCCCTCTTCTTTCCTCTTCTTCTTCATCCTCTTTTACCATCATCCCCCCCTCCCATATCAACCTTGGGCCTTACTCTTGGGCTTGAACGGTGACTCAGTCGGTGCCCTCACTGCCGCCAGGCGTTTCAGCTCAGCATCATTGTCGGTGCCTCTACCCATGGTCCTCTTGGGCCCAAGATCCCCGAAGAGGAAACCCTCGGGCATAAACCTGTCTCCCTCATCGCCGGGTAGGACACCCCCCCACAGCCACGTTGCCCAAGCCGTGGGACCCCATCGTGACAGGAACCCAGGGCGGACATACCACGGGTGCTCCATGTAGGCGCTTCCATGCATGCGACCAGTCTTGGGGTCCGGCATCGACAGCATCGGCGCGGCGAAGAGCGGAGGAGGGATCAGGTGGCGTACGACGAGCTTCCGAACATACAGCAGGGTATACGTCAGGGCTGTGATGCCGAGCCCAGGCTCAGGGTATCTTTGCGTCCAGGTCATCAAGATCAGCACATTTCATCGGTATCCCCTCGGGAGAGGAGAAAACAGAGAAGGAGAGGAGGGAGGAAAGAAGGCGAGGAGGGAAGAAGGCGAGGAGGGAGAGGAGGAAACAAAAAGGGAGAGGAGGAGATAGAGAAGGGGAGGAGATAAAGAAGGAGAGGAGGAAAGAGAGCTGATGGAAGGCAAGCACAAGGAAAGAGGGGGGTGGTGGACGTAGACTCACCCAAACGCATGACGCATCCGTTCACCCATCACGACCATGCTCATCGACGACACGGCCGGCCCCGCAAACTTGGGATACGAATCGCAAAACAGCTCCATGAGCACCTCTCCCAGCCTGCGCACCTCCGGGTACGGACGCATGTACTTTTCCTCGTACCCGGCCGCCCAGCAGGTCAGGTCGTCCATGAAGTCGATGCCGTCGGCCCAGTCGTCGCGGCCCAGCTCGGCCTTGTAGTCGATGCTCATGAGGTCGCCGATGTGCTTCCAGAGCGTGCCCATGGCCGCGCGCTCCATGTCGCTCAGAGGTCGCCAGTCGAACATGGCGATGCCGCGAACCGGCCCGGCCATGGACGCCCACAGGACGTAGAGGAGGTCCTCGTTCAGGATCTTGCCGGCCTTGCGGTACGGCGCGTGGAGGAAGTTTGTGCGCTCGATAGATTGAAGGAACAACGGGTCCTGGGGCTTGAACTGCGCCCAGCTGCGGAGCCGTCAGAGGATTCTGTCCCGTAGCAACGTGTGTCCTGTAGGGGAAGGGTCTCGGACCTACCATGTGTAGAGGATCGAGGTGTCTGCGTATCTGCGACGGCTGTCAGTAAGGCCGACGGCCACAGGAGGCGAGACTGCGGGCAGGACAGACCTCTTGGTTGCCTGTCCTCTGTCGGCAAGATCGCTGACAGACATGAGCACCTTGGCCACGTTCTTCACCGTATATGTCTGCGCAGGAGTTGTGAGCGGCAGGTCCTCGTCTCCCGAGGTGTATACAGTCTCGGACCTACCCTTAGCAATGCCAGACGCAAGGAGAGATCGTAGAAGAGCGTGTGCTCGTAACGGATCATGTGATTAGTTATGACCGAAGCATCCTCCACCGTCATGGACGACAGCGACTCGCGGTCCGTATATCTGTATCTGGCTTGCAGACGGTTCACCCTGCAGAAGCGAAGCGCCGAGCCTACGAGGCTGGCATATCCCACCAGGCCCAAGACGGCATAGAGCCATGTCGAGGTGAGCAGGGAAATACAGAAGGATCCGGAGCGAGCACCTGTGGGGGCAGAGATGGAGGCATCGGCATCACCGTAGGCTATCGGACTGGCACTCATGATGTCGGTGTGTCAGAGGCAGCACGACACCGTGTGATGCGTGTAGTTGGTGATGGCTTCTTCGGGGAGGGTTCTTCGGGACATGAAAGAGAGGGAGGTTCTCGTTCCCCCTAAGAAGAAGAAAAAAACAAGAAGACTGAGCAAGGGGTATCATTTAAATAGTTTCGGGACGCAATGGGCAAGTTATACCGAAGTCATCATTACCCTTGTGTGCCGTATACACCCCGTGAAGGATAGGAGAGGGGGCGAACGGCCTGCTGAACGAGGCGGTGGGACTAATGCTCAGCGACGGTGTGCAGGTAGGTACTAGCAGTGCGAGTATGTAATGCTCGTGTGCGTATTGGTTCCCATGATGGCCCAGACAAACCGATTCACGGTGCGGGTGCGGATTACGGTCATGCTGTTGATTCTCCCAGGGGTTTTTTTTTGGCTTTTTTTTTGCCCGTCTTCGCGTCCGAGACATCCTCTCACACTGGGATGGATTGTCCTAGCCAGAATGGGATACCAGATCGCAAAAGAGGAGGCTCTTAGACGTATCTGAGAGTTGAGTGGGGTCAAGAGGGGCGTCGATCGCTGCAACTCTCCTTGTCCCCTCACATGCGAGTATATCCTGATGATGCAGCTAATGATAGAGGTAAAGGGTAATTGTATATATTCGTACCCCATGAAATGTTTCCCTCGTGGAGATGTGCGAGGTGTGTGTGCTTCGTATATTTTGGATGCTGTCACGGACTCAGCTATGTGCTCTAAAAAGTGAATCATCCCGCCATGCTATGGACAAGGCAGCGATGAGTTTTTTTTTTTTTTTTTTTTTTGGTTTTGTTGAAACCTCAAGACTTACAGGGAAGATGTCAGGTCCTGTTAATCTCATAAAAAAAGCCAGCTAGTAATAAGATTGTGCATCACATACACCGCCGACAGCATGTGCGGTGCACCACTATGCATTCAGCACTGAGTCGTAGGCTTCATGACTGGGGAAATCCACTAGTAGTATTCACAGGGGGGAGGGGGGGGGGATCACATGTACAGCACTCCAGAGGTATTTCTGTCCTTCCCAGCAGGATATCGCGATGATGCACATTCCAGCAACTTGAAAGAGAGGGGAAGAAAGAAAAAAATACATGCAGCTTGGAGAAAAAGAAGGGGAAAAAAAAAAAGCTGGTGTTCTGTTATACTGTGACGGCCTCTATTATTTCCTAACCAGGAGGAGATCTGCTTCATCGGATTATCAGTACATCCGGTAAGGAGGCGCTAACCCAAAAATGGTATGCTGGAGATCGCGGTCAGGACCATGATGGTCTGTCCGCCCTCGACTGCTTTCCAATCTCATTGACGGTCAGCCCTCTCGATTTGGGTGCTGCGGTCAGGACGTAACCATACAGAATGGTCGGCAAAGTCAGCGAAAGGGTTCTCCTCCGTGAGGGTACGTCCCGGAAACTTCCCTTCTCCTCTTCCCCTCGATGATGGTTTGATGGAAGCGCGCACACGGGTGGGTGTGCGTAACCGAGGACCATCGGCTGACTGATTCTCTCGACAAACAGGCCTGGAGAGGACCGATAATGGCATGAAGCTGACGAGCTGGCCCGAGGTGGCCGCCATCAACCAAAAAAACTACTACACGTAGGCCAACCCTTCTGCTCCGGTGCTCTAGGAGAGAGACGGATGTGACGGAGCCGATCGACTGACACGGACGCGAACCCCCCACGTCTTTTTCTCTTCTCTTCTCTTTCTTTCAGTGATTACATGAAGCGCGATGATCAGGTGCTCGCCCTCCGAGTGCAGAACGATGCGAACCGCGACAAGCTGGTGCAGAGCGCCAAGGACCGCGACCGCGCCCTGTCCAAGCAGCCGAATGGCGAACTGCCCCTCCCCGTCCCCGACCTGGCGCCGGAGGATGAGGGCGCCGCCACCCCGGCGGCGGCCATCGACCCGTCCAAGATCATCGTCATACACCCCGGCAGCCAGAACCTGCGCATCGGCTTCGCCAGCGACGCCCTCCCCCGGACGGTGCCCATGGTCCTCGCCACCAAGTTCCCCCAGACCGAGTCGGAGATGTACGAGGCCCTGCCGCGGCGGCACTTCGAGGCCAAGACGACCGAGGCCCAGTACGGCGAGGAGTGGTCCAGGAAGTACCAGAAGATGTGCGGCGACCTCAAGGTGGACATGCGCGCCAACAAGCGTAAGGTGCTGCCCAACTCCAAGGAGCTCGTGCAGACCTACAACCGCCGCACCGAGGCCGAGATCATCCAGAAGCACAACGACCCGCTCGAGGTCGAGTGGACCGACGTCAAGAAGCTCGAGGATCCGGAGTCCTTGGCCTCCTGCTTCATCGGCAACGAAGCCCTGCGCATCCCCGACGACTCGTCGCCCAAGTTCAAGCTCTGGTGGCCTATCCAGTCCGGCTGGTGGAACGAGGACGGCTACAACAGCAAGGAGCACCTGTTCGACGACTTCGAGACGCTGCTCGACAACGCGCTCCGCCAGGAGCTGGGCCTCCGCCGGAACAGCCAGTGGAAGCAGTACAGCTGCGTCTTCGTCATCCCCGACCTCTACGACAAGCAGTACGTCGAGCAGGCGCTGCGGTCGTGCATGTCCTGGTTCGAGTTCAGCAAGGTCAGCTTCGTGCAGGAGAGCATGGCCGCCACCTTTGGCGCCGGCTACACCCAAGCGTGCGTCGTCGATGTCGGTGCCCAGAAGACGTCGGTGACGTGCGTCGAGGATGGGCTCTGCCTCGAGGACTCACGCGTCAACCTCAAGTACGGCGGCTACGACATCACCGACACCTTCCTCAAGATGATGCTCTACGACAACTTCCCCTACCAGGACATCAACCTGCGCAGGCGCTACGACTTCCTCCTGGCCGAGGAGCTCAAGATGAGGCACTGCACCATGTCCCAGGCCGACATCTCGGTGCAGCTGTACCAGTTCCACATCCGCGCGCCCAACCGGCCGACGGCCAAGTACCACTTCAAGACGTACGACGAGGTCATCCTGGCGCCCTCGGGCGTCTTCGACCCCACCATCTTCGACAACAGCACCAAGCTGCGCGGGCGGCGCACGCTGGTGCCGCGCTCCTACAACGCATACGACATCGACATGCCCGACGACCCGACATCGGCCGCCCAGCTGGCCGTTCTCAAGATGGTCGACCCATCCGTCACCACCACGTCTACGTCCAACGGCGGACCGTCGCAGCAACTCTCCGGCGGCGGCGGCGGCGGCGGCGACGTGTCGACGCCTGTCAAGGACAGGTCGCAGCCGTTCAGCTTCTCCGTCCGCGGCGGCGGCGACAGCAGCGCAACGCCCATGGGCTCCCACGCCGGGTCGCCGGCACCCGAAGGCGCGGGCACCCCCGTGCCGGCACCATTCGTCTTCGGCAGCGGCAACAGCAATAGGGATGCCACCAACGGCGGCAGCCCCGCGCCCACGGGATCGCGCGCGGCCGGCACCCCCGTCCCCGGTCAGAACGGCAGCGGCAGCAACAACGGAAACCAGGCATCGCAGCAGGCCCCGGCAGGTCTGTTCGTCGACTCGGCAGCCCGGACGGCCGAGATGGTGGCGGCCAAGAGAGACTCGGTCCTCCCCGCCATCCCGCTGGACGTGGCCATCCTCACGAGCATCGAGACGGCGGCCCGCGGTGACGAGAAGAAGCTCCGCGACTTCCTGGGCAGCATCATGGTCATCGGCGGCGGCGCCAAGGTCCCCCACTTCACCGTGGTGCTGGAGGAGAAGCTCAAGCAGCGCCGGCCGGACCTGGTCGAGAGGATCCTGGTCAGCAGGAGCGCCAGGGACATGGACGAGCAGGTCGTCACGTGGAAGGGCGCGAGCGTGTTTGCCAAGCTGCCCACCAACGATTCGTGGATCACGCCGTATGAATTTGAGAGGCATGGATCCAGAACACTCCACCACAAGGTCTTGTGGAGTTGGTAGGTCTGTCCTCCTCCTCCTCCCCCCTCCTTTCTTTCATCTTTCAATGGTAGAGATGGTCGAGAGGGTGATTGTTAAAAAGGGAGGAGAAGGGGAGTGGGGTTAAGTGTTCGAGGGAGACGAGACAAATATGTGGTTGAATGACGTGGGCGGCGGGTTTTGCATCGGGCGTTTTTTCTTTTCTTTTTTTCTTTTGGGTTTTCCTTTTCTTTTCTCTTTTCCCCACAGAATCGGGAAATGGGCGGGTTATCTTCTTCTTCTTCTCTCTCTCTCTCTCTTCCACTTTTCCTTCGCAAAGAAATCAAGGAGTATTATCATAGGTAAAGACGCACCTCGTGTTTTTTCTTTCTTGATGAGGATGATCGGAGAAGAAGAAGAAGGATATATGACAGAAGATTAGGGCGTTTGATACGTGATGTGTGATGAAAGACAAGACACTAGACTAAAATCACACTCGAGTCAGCGAAGACTCTCCAAAAGATAGCAATACTCGCACCATAGGAACTGAGAAGAAATTCCCCGATGATATATGTGCCCACGAGTATTAGTAATATCAGGGAGAGGTGTGTTCTCGTCAGTTGACGCGTGTTCGTGGTCGGTTGGTATGCAATACCGAGGGCGGGAAGGGGCTTAGATAATGATGGTTGTTGAACGTTCCAGGGGGGGGGGGGGGGGGGGGGGGGGGGTGGATGGGATGGTACGAGTAAACAATGCGCTGCTGCTGCTGCTGCTTGTCGGTATTAATACATCTGATACTCGTACTCCGAACTCGGGTATCCACTGCATAATAAGAAACACTACTACTACTACAATTACGAGTGTTTTTTTTCTCTCTCTTCTTCTTCTTCTTTTTCCTTTCCTATCTCTCTATTGCTCTACTCTGCCATGTGATTCATGGTGGTTATGCAAAATTGAGAAAGAGAAGGAGAAATAATACTATACAAGATAGAAGAGGAAGAAGGAGAAGGACCAAGATGCTGTCGTCGCTCTCGCCATTCTCGTCCTCGACGACAAACCTCCAGGCAACGACCTACCTGCTGGGCGTCTCACTCTTCTCGATATCCTTCCTCGTCTTCCTCAACAGCTCCGTCTCCTTCGTCATCACCGACCTGATCGGCACCAAGACTGGTGTCGGCGACATCGTCGGTACCCTGGGCTTCGCCGACGAGCTCGTCGCCCTCGTGGCCTGCCCGGCCTGGGGTCTGGTGTCGGACAGGCTGGGTGTCAGGTGGGTGTCGGCGATGGGGTACACCATCATCGGCTTGGCCCTGATGATCTTCGTCCAGGCCAGGAATGTGTATCCTCAGCTTCTTTTGGCGAGGATCCTCTTTGCCGTCGGTGGTTCAGCTGCGTACGCTCTTCATCTCTCTCTCCTCCCTCTCTCTCCTCCCTCTCTCTCTCTATATGCATAACCCCTCTGACACGGTACACGCACAGAGCCACAATGGTTACAGCTACACTGCCCTGCCTCACCGATGACACCGGAGCGGTCGAATCCAAGGATGGACCTGACGGGAAGCAGCAGTCTCGCGTCTCCCGACAGAGTATCGCCTTCTCCGTCGAATCCGAGGCCACCATCACACCCGAGCGGTATACGCGCCTCGCCAGCGCGTACGCCCAGTCGACGACGCGCAGCAAGGCCTCGACCCTGTCGGGCTACGTGGGGCTGGCCACCGGCTGCGGCGCCCTGGTGGCCCTGTCCCTGTTCCTCCCGCTGCCCACGCGCTTCGGCAGCCGGGACGGCGTCACCCAGGCCCAGGCCGTGGCCTACAGCTTCTACGTCGTCGGCTCCATCTCCCTGGCCGTGGCCGTCTTCGTCCTGTTCGGCTTGCGCAACCTCAAGGGCGAAGAGGGTAAAGGATGGGGGGTTCTCCTCGGTCTACGCGGAGGAGAAGAAGAGGCGTCGGTCAATAACGACGACGACGACGACGGTGGCGTCGGCAGCAGCCGGAACAGGCGCAGCCGCTCGCAGAGCCTGGGAGGGACGGCGGGATACCACTACAAGGCCCGCCGGGGGTCAGCCATCCCCTACCTCCGCCTGATGAAGGAGTCGGTGCTCCTGGGGCTGTCGGACTCGCGCATCGCCCTGGGCTACGTGGGCGGCTTCGTGGCGCGCGCCTCGACCGTGGCCATATCGCTGTTCATCCCGCTCTTCGTCAACACCTTCTTCATCGGCAACGGCTTCTGCCACGGCTCGCCCAACGACCCGTCTCCGGAGCTCAAGGAGGAGTGCCGCGCCGCGTACGTGCTGTCGTCGATCCTGACAGGCGTCGCCCAGCTGGCCGCCCTGGTCTGCGCCCCCGTCTTCGGCTACCTGTCCCGCCGTAGGGGGCCGGTCAACTGGCCCATCGTCGTGTCCACCGTCCTGGGCATGGTCGGCTACGTCGTCTTCCCGCAGCTGTCGAGCCCCGAGCTCAAGGATGCCGGCGGCAGGGGCGGCACCCCCGCCATCCTGCTCGTCGTCAGCCTCATCGGCATCAGCCAGATCGGCGCCATCGTCTGCAGCCTCGGCTCCCTCAGCCAGGGCGTCCTGACCGTCGAGATCCCCGCCCACGCCGCCGCCGCCGCCGCCGCCCACGCCGCCGAAGCCTCTATCGCCCCCGACCAGGACGAGTCCACCGAGGCCGACCCGCTCATCCGCATCTCCACCCGCGACACCCGCATCGAGCGCACCCGTCTCAAGGGCTCCATCGCCGGCGTCTACTCCCTCTGCGGCGGCGCCGCCATCCTCATCCTCACCAAGCTGGGCGGCTACATGTTTGACCGTGTGTCCACCGGTGCGCCCTTTTACATGATGGCCCTCTTCAACGGCGTGCTTCTCGTCGTCAGCCTCCTCCTGGATGCGGCCCAGACCTATGGGAACGATGGTAATAGGCTGTAGAATCCCTGACGATTATGGTCCACGAGTTTTATGAATTCCGAGCATTGCTTTCCTTGTCTGTTTCTCCTACCTAGCAGTATTGTCGCCTTTTTTTTGGTCTTCTTTCCTTTGCCTTTCCAAAACAACTTTGCTGTCTTTTCTCTTCATTGTGTTACTGTCTCGTCTTAGCTGTATCACTTAGTACGTTATATCCAATACCTTTTTTTTTCTTCGTTATAATCTAATCTACATCCTATTCTCCCAATGGTGGTGAAAAGAAAGTATGCTTCGGTCTAATGCACCCTCTACGATGACAGCTAGGTTTGCTAATATAGGAGGAGGGAGGGGGGACTGAGAAGAAGCATTTGGCACTTCAATCTGTCCTCAAGGTTGTTGACTTGCACCACGGGCAGAGAGAAGCTCGGTTCCAGTCTGGTCGAAAAGGGACACAACAGAGCACGACATCTTGAAATGGGACCATACCAGTGTTCCTTACAGAAGGAGCAAGAAAATGCAAACAAAAAAAAAGAGTGATGAAGCTAGCAACCGGGTTCGAACCGGTGACCTTAGGATCTGCAATCCCACGCGCTACCGCTGCGCCATACCAGCTGTTGGCGTCTATTCCCAACTTGGAATCCGGAAGCACAATTTCCAGCTCAAACGTGTATCGTGAATGGGGGGGCGGGCCACAAAAAAAAGAACCCCCTCCCGAAAACTTGGGGGAAATAATCGATATCAATATTGGAAATCGCGACCCACGAATGGAGGAGAAATTCTCCAAGGTCTAGAGTAGAGAAAAACGAGATGACAAAAAAAACAATTTATCAATTGTTGTTGAGCTGGCAGCCGGGTTCGAACCGACGACCTTAGGATCTGCAATCCCACGCGCTACCGCTGCGCCATGCCAGCTGCTGTTGACCAAGTGGGCGCATAATGCTGACTATCAGGGGCAGATAGGTGTTCCTAAATGTCACTTTTCCAGCTCCAAGCGGTCATATCATGTAGCATGATGAGGGAGGGAATAAAAGGTATTTGAATACAATGATGCAGAGAGACTTTAAAATGTTATGGTTTCAACGCAGGAACGTTGTGCCTTTTTTTTTTTTTTTTTTTTTTTTTTTTCAGAAAACTGTTCTCTGCGTTCGGGTCAGCATCTTACCCTGTCCTTACCCCGTCGCCATCGATCGTCTACGGTCTACGCTTGGGTTTCTTGGTATTCAGCATTGGACTTGTGGCTTTTTTTTTTTTTTTTTTTGAAATGGCTGGTATAATAAGGGTATACTATCCTTGGTATTGGGATTGCATTTCAGATGGGTCATGTACATGGTGGAACAGCGATGTTGTTATATAGTCGGTTCTTGGTAGATGCCCACATGGAGATCAATATTTCAAAGTTGAAGAACTTTTTGGGACAGTTAGCAAGTAGAAGCAAAAACTAGAAGAAGAAGAAAACAAGAAACAAGATATCCATTGGTTTTCTACTTCATTGAACCTCACAGTTCAATTCTCTCCCCGATCATTCTATTCATATCCTGCTGAGACGCGCTCAACTCTGGGGGGGGGGAGGAGTCCTACACAATAATAATGTAAGCAGTGTCCCCACATACTACTTACTCTCTACTTCAACTTCAACCCGCGCATTACAACCCTCCAACTTTCCCAACCTCACCACCATAAAAGAGAAAAAGAAAAAGAAAAGAAAACAACATCCATCGCCCAAACAATCACCATGGCACCCGTCGATAGTGTAGATCACAATGGCCTCGAGCGTAAGGCAATGTTTTCCATCTTCCCCTCCTCATTCAGTTCCCTCCCTCACTCCCGCTGACATCCACCTCCGCCTTCAGAACAACTCAAGGACATCATCCAAGATCTATACCAGGTAATGGTCCAGGTATCAACCTACGATTCAGCCGGTCGACCAAGCCGAGAAGTTCTCGCCAACGAAATGTACATTTTTCAAACCCCCCCCCCCAAAAAAAAAAAAAAAAAAAACACAAAGCTGGCATCGGACCTGACATGACATGACAAAAACAAAAAAGAAAAACCCTCTCTCGAGATCTCCAAACTCTTCACAAGACAGCCACCCCGCCCAACCCCTCGGCCGATAACCTACCTTTCGTCCCTCCAGAGCTGCTAGAGTACGTCGAGAACGGTCGCAACCCAGACATCTACACTCGAGAGTTTGTCGAGCTGGTCCGCCGGGGCAATCAGCTCATGAGGGGAAAGGCCCACGCCTTCGCTTCCTTCCGCGACATCCTCGCCGCTGATATGGTCTCCGCCATGCCCGAGCTTCGCCACGACGTCAGGATGGTCTGCCACGCTACAGGGGGCCCCGACCCCGTCCCGTCCGTCGTCGGTGCTCCCGTCTCGTCAGATGCTCCCGGTACGGCTTCGTCTTCTGCTGCCGCCACGGCGGATGCTGGCGCTGGCGTTGGCGTTGCTCCCACACAGCAGCAGCAGCAGCAGCAGCAGCAGCAGCAGCAAACGACAGAGACTGGTAGTACCGTCACACCTGCCCCTGGTAAAGCTACGACGCAGTAAAGGGGAGTGGGGGAGGATGACGAACTTTGCTTATATAGAGATTTGTATGCTCTTTGTATTTAATGGCGTTGAGGATAGGAACTACTAAGTAATCAAGATACCCATATGCATAAAAAAAAATCATATAAATAAAAAAAAAGAACAGCAACACCTCCCCAAATCAGCTACTTTGGGTCTTATTCTTTTCACACGTAACATTCCAGCTTCTTTCTCTTCCGTCTCTATGCTGCTGCCCCTGTTGCTCATGCTGCTGTTCTATGCCGCCATACCAAGTTCCTGAAAATGTATACAATGCCACCAACAACGGCCAACACAGCGAGGAGCTGCGGCGGTAGGAGAACAATGGCGGCCACGAGCAGCGCGCCGTACTGCCGGATCTTGGCCACCAGCCTGTCCCGTGCCTCTTTCTTCTCCCGTCGCATGTGCCAGTGACCGCGCCTACGGCTATCCTCTCCGATGTGGTCCTTCTTCTCTCCGTAACGGTAGTCATCGTAGTGATGATGACTGGCAGCATCGTCAGCAGCGTCAGCGTGGTTGGCGTACTGCTCATCATCATTGAACCCCGCAGACTCCTCATCCTCATCTTCCTCGCGCTCTTCGGATGGTCATGAGAAGCCGTACCCGGGGGGGAAGCCGCCACCTCCACCGCCTCGGCCAAACGACGCTCCGCCGGGGAAGCCGCCGGCTCCTCCGGGGAATCCGCGAGCACCGCCACCGGGGAAGCCGCCGCCAGCTCCGCGGAAGCCGCCGCCGCCGCCACCGAAGCCGCCCTGGTTGCCCATCATGCTGAACAGGATCTCGGGGTCGATGCCACCCATGCCGCCGCCCATGCCGCCGCCTCTACCGAACATGTCGGACGGGTCCATGAGGTCGTCGCCGTTGTCGTAGCTGGCCTTCTTCCTGTCGGCGGGGGGTCACAGTCGTCAGTCTTTTGGCTCCTGGAAGGGGAGGCCATCTGATGGGGGGTGAGGTGAGAAACTTACTGAGGGTCGCTGAGCGTCTCGTACGCCTCCTGCATATCCTTGAACTTGGCCTCGGCATTCACGTCGCCCGGGTTCTTGTCGGGGTGCAGCTTGACGGCCATCTTGCGGTAGGCCCTCTTGATGTCGTCGGCGTTGGCGTCCTTGCCGAGGCCCATGATCTTGTAGTAGTCCTTGCGCTGGCTCTTCTTGAACTCGAGCTCGGCCCTGCGGATCTCCTTGGCAATGGTGCGGTCCTCAGGGTCCAGCTCCTGGATCGACTTCCACTCCTTGACGGCCTCCTCCCACCTCTCGGCCTGGCCGAGGGCGTTGGCCTTTGTCTTGCGGGCCTTTGTGTAGCTCGGGTCGAGGCGGACGGCATTCTCCGAGTCCTCGATGGCGGCGTCGTACTGCTTAAGCTTGAGCTTGCACTGAGCGCGGTTCTGAAGCAGCTTGGAGTTGATGTTCTTGTTGGACGTGTCCACGTCGAGGGCCTCGGTGTACTTGTCGATGGCGGCCTGGAACCGACCGGACTTGAAGTGGGTGTTACCTTCCTCCTT
The DNA here is from genome assembly GCF_012550715.1 of Geosmithia morbida. NCBI lineage: Eukaryota > Fungi > Ascomycota > Sordariomycetes > Hypocreales > Bionectriaceae > Geosmithia > Geosmithia morbida. The sequence goes on from NW_023336199.1 coordinate 99,082, forward strand.
CATACGGTCCAGCTTCTGCACAATCTTGAGCCACTTGATGCAGTCGCGGAAGTCCGGGTCGCAGTTGAGCGCCATGCGGAAGAGCTGGATGGCCTTTTCGTTGTCACCCTGCCCATACATGACGCGGCCCCTCAGCACGAGAGCCTCGGGGTCCTGGCTGTTCTGGCGTAGCAGCGACAGGGCAATGTTCTGCGCCTCGCCCAGGGCGTTCTCGCGGCCCATCTTGAGGTAGGCCTCGCCGCGTAGGAGCTGCCACTTGCGGGGCCTGGCGACGGTCGACCCCAGGTTCTTCTCGGCCTGGTCCAGGGCGTGTAGGACCATGGACATGGCGGTGCCGCGTTCCAGCGTCTCCTTGGCAGACTTGATGTGGCCCAGCATCTCCCTGGCGGGAGCGGTGTCCTTGGCCGAGGGAGGGGGGCTGATGCGACCAAACGTAGTCATTGCCTCCTCGGGGCGGCCGAGGGCCGTGTAGATGCGGGCCAGACGGAGCAGGATCTTGGCGTTGTCAGGGTCCAGATCGGCAGCGCGGCTGCAGTCCTCCAGGGCCGACTCGTACGAGCCGCTGTACATGTATGCAGCAGCACGGTTGCTGAGGTAGACGGGCGAGTTGGGGAACAGATCCACAGCTGTTGAGGAGTGGACCGAGTCAGTATCATGTGCCCAATCTTCTCCATATTCCTTTCCTGCCGCCAACATGTAGAAGAGAGAAGGAGAGGGAAAATGTGTTGTATACCTTTGGAGTACTGCTCAATGGCCTTGGGGTAGTTCTTCTCCTTGAAATGCCGGTTACCGGCAGCCTTGTAGGACTCGGCATCCTCCTCAGGCGTTGTGATGGGACTCGAGGGGTTGGCCTTGTGCGGAGGCGGGGCAGGAGCACCGTCACCGCCACTGGTGCCGTTGGGGATAGGAACGGAGAAGTTGGCCTGTGCCGATGAGTTCTTGGGGGAGCCGGCGGTCGACGGGGCATGGGCGGCAGCGGCGCCGCCATTGCTGGCGGGCTGCTCGGTGTCAATGTCCATCGAGTTGGAGCCGCTCATGGCGAGGGAGGAGAGACGCTTGCGTTCCTCGGGAGGGAGGTTGAGAGGATGAGTGTGGGGGTCGACCTTTCTCCGACGGAACGACGACGACGACGATAACGACGAGGCCGAGGAGGAGGAAGCCGACAGGGGAGAGGAGGGGTCAGCAGCGGAGTAGCGTGGGGCCCTTGACGAGCGTGGGTATTGCCTGCTGCTGCTGGACGTGCTGCTCGGAGTCGTGGGGGAAGAGGAAGAAGGAGGAGAAGGGGCAGGGGCTGCCGGTGCAGAGAAAGGCTCTGCTGTGCTGTAGGCCGACGAGTACCGAGATGTCGTCGATGCCCGCTTTGTGGGCGACGAGGGCTGGGAGGGTTGGGAGCGAGGAGGTCTCTGATGACTGTTACGGTCCTGACGCTCTGGACGGTCCTGACGCTCTGGACGGTCTGGACGTTGCTCGTCAGGGACGGGGCGGTCGTGTGGTCGGCTGCTGGACGACGGGACCGAACCTGTAGAAGAATGTTTCTTGGTTGGTGATTTTTTGGTGCTGCTGCTCCCACTAAAGAACTTCATTTGGGGCCGGTCGCAGGGCTGCGGCTCGGCCGCTGCGCGAGTGGACGCTTTTCGATTGCTTGCTGAGTGGGTTCGGTGGCCGATGGCTGTACCCCGAAACAAGGATATTTCGGATAAGATGAGTCAAATGCGCTTAAGCGGGGTTCTGCGGTCCGGACCACTGGGTCACCTTCACTGCCTCTTCTCTTCTCTTTCTGTCCCCTTGGGATCTCCCTGGCCTAGGAGGGGAGGGGGGGAGGGAAGCGAGGAAGAAGGGTCTAGGGGGGAGAAGGGGAAAAACAAAAAAGCCTAGAACCCTTTGGGCGTCGGCGGCGGCGTCGCAGTAAACACACAGAGAGAGAGAGGGAGCTTGGGAGTTTCTATGTGTGGGTTCCTATGCTGACCGCTGGTCCCTGGAACTGGTGATGCACGTAGCACCAGAAGCTGCGTCAGGAGAGAGCCGTTGGGATGGACAAAGAGGCGGGACACCGTCTGAAAAGGAAAAACATAAGCGATGACGAGTTGAAAATGTGAGAGGTTGAGTGAAGAAGAGAGAGATGTCGAGCTTGGAGCCACGAGGGCCAGGAATTGATAATAGGAGGAAAGTGAAAAAAGTAATACCAGGGGGGCGGACCCTTGTCGGGAAGTGTGTGAGAGAGAGACCAACAGCAAGCAAGCACAGCCCATGCTCTCGGATGTGTAGGTGACAGTATTAATTATCTTTATAGATAGACAGAAAAAATTCCCCAAAGAATAAAAATAAAAATCCCCATCAATCACAATACCTTCCCAGCTCTCTGTCCGAGAGTCCATCCTCAGCCCCCCCCCCCCCCCCCGGAAATCTCTGTTCTGTCGTGACTGTTATCCAATCCTGGTAGCAGGTAGGCACCTCTAGATATATGGGATGGCTGGCTGCAGGTGGCTACCACTCGTACAGTACTAGTGCAGTGCCTCCGGGAGCTGGGGGACGGGCCGTTGGGCGTCCGGCAGGGCGGCAGGCTCTGTAGCCCACGCTAATAGGCGCTGTAACCACACCTTCCATCTGCTGGCGATGGGTGGTCCAGGTCCACCCTCATTTGCGATGGATATCGATGTCTGGTCGTCTCTTCTGCTGCTGTTGCACTTCTCCAGATAGGGTCTGTGTGTGTGTGCTGCAGGGTAACCATATTAAATGAACAAGGGGGGAGGCACTGTTTTGTTCTGTCTTGTGTGCGCGTGTTTCTACTTCCTTCTCCTTCCATAATCGTCTTCTACTACGTAATCGTACTGTTTCCATGGGGGGGGGGGGGGGGGAGCGTTCCAGATGATAATACTGGTAATATTATCGACTTTACTCGTACGGTGTCATCCGTGCTTGACTGCGCTGGCTGCATACGTACCCGTACAGTACAGGTACCGGGCAGCGTGTAGCTTCACGCATATATGCACATCCTTCTATAGGGGGTATGCACCTATGCAACGCTGATTCTAGAAGGTTCAGTGGGGCGCTTCCTCGGCGGGCGCATGCCAAGACGGCCGGGCGAGTGAGGATTGGGTATTACCACCAGCTCCGTCCGTACTCGTTATCCCAGCCCCCCTCCTTCTTCTCCGAATATGTCATAATCTTTCACGTACAGGTAGGTAGCAAGTAATAATATTACATGTAGTCTCGTTCTCACCCCTCGAGAGTAGCACTCTATTGGTGTGTGCGTAGCCATGCTCCTCTGTTCCCAACCACCTGTCTCGGTCCATCACCCAGATGGGCGGGAACCGCCTTGCAACCTCTACGAGTACGGAGTGATACATGCAGCACGGAGCACTCCGTACCAGGGCTCCAATCTATCATCCATCCCGTCGATACGGATACAGCCACGACGTACACTGTTCCTCGTAAATGCGTTGTCCTGTAATCTGTACAGACCGTACGAGCACTGTCTCTCTAGTTGCCGTGGCACAAAGCACTGGCTAGCCTCGGCTGATACAATCCGCCAAAAGCGAGAACCCCCTGCTCGTCGACGTAATGTCACTAATCACGATTCACAAGTCTTCTAGTCTACTTCGCACAGGAAGAAACGAGGAGAGGCAGAAGAAAGAAGAAGAAGAAGAAGAAGAAGAGGGCGACGAGTACAGCGTAGCAGGGTGTGTTTGATCCATGTGCACAATCAAGGGAGAAGAGTTTGTCTTCTTCCCCTTTCCCATCCTAGCAATAGCATAATACCCTACCATACCGAGTACATTTCCTTTTTTTTTTTTTTTTTTTTTTTTTTTTTTTTTTTTTTTTTTTTTACAATAGAGAAACATTGACGTAACGGTAATCCGGCCGTTGCTTACTGACAAGAAAATCACCAGCGCCACCGGAAGAGAGAGCATCGAGACAAANAGAGGGCGACGAGTACAGCGTAGCAGGGTGTGTTTGATCCATGTGCACAATCAAGGGAGAAGAGTTTGTCTTCTTCCCCTTTCCCATCCTAGCAAGAGCATAATAACCTACCATACCGAGTACATGTCCATTTTTTTTTTTTTTTTTTTTTTTTTTTTTTTTTTTTTGTTTATTACAATAGAGAAACATTGACGTAACGGTAATCCGGCCGTTGCTTACTGACAAGAAAATCACCAGCGCCACCGGAAGAGAGAGCATCGAGACAAACAATCCGAGAAAGGAGACGCCAGGTAACGATCCGATCCAACCCAACCCAGCCACTGCAAGCCAGATGAATATATCCCACCATAGCCCCTGACCCTGCACATTAATCTTGCGACTCTTGCGCCGCCTCCTCTGGCCCGCCATTGGTGCCCATGACGGAAGTGACAAAGTCACTGTACTTGAACACATCGCCGCGCTTGGAACCCAGCTGCGCCGACATGTTCCTGTTGAAGGCGCGGCGGCCGGTGAAGCCGTCCATGACCTTGTCGACCTCGGCGGGCGTGAGGGCCCTCTCCCCGGGCTCCGGGGGCGTGGCGAGCAGGGCGTTGCGGAGCTCGGCCAGGTCGACCTGGCCGCTGTCGTCGTCGTCGAATGCGGAGAAGGCGGAGAGGAGCTCCCCGCCGGGAGAGAGGCCGGCCAGCGCCTCGGCCAGAGAGTTGAGGAACGCGGCCAGGGCTATGGTCTGAGGCTGGGAGGGGGGGAAGAAGGGGGCGACGTCGGACGGGTTCGAGGGGAGGCCTGTCCGATCAGCATCCTGTTAGCTCTCCTCCTCTTCCGGGCTTATACAGAGTCTGACGTACCCATCTGTTGAAGCATATCGGCCACGTCCTCGCGATTGACGACACCATCGCAGTCGCGATCGAGTATCTGGAACCCATCCCGCAGCATGCGCACCTGAGCAGGCTGCAGCTTGGACAGCGCATTGCCACGGTGGTCAGCCGTAGATGCTGCTCCGCGGACCAAGGAGCTGCGCGACGGCGACGTAGCCGACCGCAGTGGCGCGGGTGTCATCATGCTGCCGCTGCCGGCGCCACCGCCACCGCCGTAGACGGTCGTCGGGGTGTTCTGGCGCGAGGGGGAGCCGAAGCTGGTGGTGGTGCCGCCGCTGTACTTGGTAGGGGAGCCCGTCGGCGTCGACTGTCGCAGGGGGGACGGTGAGGCCGGCGACTCGGCACGGCGAAAGGGAGAGCTTCGTGATGGCGGCACGCTGTATCCCAGGTGCGAGGACGACGAGTGTCTGTGGTGGTATGCCGGAGCAGACTATGATTGTCAAGATCTGTCAGTTATTTATTTTGGTCGCTCCGCTGAGCCGCTCGGACGCAGGAACGAGTGGCGGTGGGCAAGAGCGCCCCCCTCCCCCAGGTATGTAGTTGCATACCATGGTTGCCGGGCCGTTATTTTGGAACAATGGGCCACGTCAAATGCTGTGCGTGAGTGGGCTCTATCTGGGCCTTGGGAGGGAACTTTTTCCCTTCTTCTTCTTTCGCCGCCTCTCAGGTTCCGGCTCTATAACAGAACGAAGAGGATCTTTCTTTACAGAAGAGTAGAAACTCGTCTCCCTCTTGGCGGCCGAATATTGAGGCGAAGGTGCAAGAGTTTGGCGGTTGATGGCGATTCCCTGATCTCAAAGCCACAAAAGTAAACAATTGAGATTCTGATGGCACAACAACCATTACGGTGGTGGTGGGGGGGGGGATGAGCCACCTTGTGGCTGGACAAGCTGGAGTGGACGCCACCATTTTTTTTTTTCCAACTTGGGGGCTCCATATAATGACTTGTTTTCTTCCCCGCACAACCCAGTCGGGGTATTAATAGTAGCTAGTGATACAGATATGATTTATATTACTGTAGTAGCGATACATCATACTAGTCGCAGCAGTTGACGGCATCCCAGAGCCAGAGAGACGTTGGTTTTCTGTTTAGGCTAGACGTGGGTGATGATGGATATCTGAGCACCGTGACTTCACTCCTATACGTACGTCATGTGCTGTGTTCTGGTTGCTGCTGTGGACGGAACACGGAGTAGATTGATGGGTTGATAGTGCTACGAGATTTCAGTATACGGGTAGACAAGTCACAACGTCTGCATTGCCGAGAACCTTTCCATAAAGCATCAGGAGCTACAGAGTACTCGTATAGTACGGAGTGATGGGTCTCAGGTTGGTCAATCCTCCATCCTCCCACCCCCAGGTTTGACTGGTGGAAAGGTAGTATTGCTGCAGCATTATTAATACTACCTTGCGTCTCTACAGATTACGAGCATATACTCGTATGTACGAGTAATACTCGGTACGTCGTACTTTCAGGGGCTCACCCGCATCCACCATCCGCAACTCCCAACCAAGGCCCCAATTCGTCCAGCTGGTGCTGAGTCCGTGACCGAGCCAGGAGACCCAAGCTAGCCTCTGCAAGTTTCGGAGTACTCGTAGGAGACCGGGGAGTGCGTGCAGGGAGAGAATACGATAAACGCGCATCTCTTACCATCTGAACCCTGTCCGTGTCTCAGTGTCGCCATCAACGGGCTTCCATCGCCATGACCCGACACAGGACGGATAGTATTATCTACTTAGTGTTACTTCCACCGTTACCATTACGAGTACTCGTACGCTTATCAAACCGCAGTATACGTGGTACACGTACGACACCATCTTCCTTCTCCTCTCTCCTCTTATTTTATCTTATTTTAATATATATATTTTTGGGCTGCCTCTTGTTGTTCGTCCTTCCCATCCTTCGGTAGTACTGCCAGTACCCACACGATCCCCACCATTGAACAAGCCTCACCAGGTCTTCCTTTGCTCGGCTTGGATGTAAATTCAAACCCGTAATATCATACTCGTAATACCTCGACGGACCTTCATTGTCAATACCTCCTCCTCTCCATCTCTCCAGACGCAGGAGGAAAGCCCCGACGACGACCTCTGAGCATAGCACACGACCCCCGAGAGAAGAGAAAGGGAAAAACGGTATATGGAGGCGGGACGACACCGGGAAAGCACCAACCCCTGACCGAACCAAAAAAAAAAATTAAAAAATAAACCCCCACAAACCACCCCCCTCCCCCCAAGGGGGCAGATGAGCGCCCGTCAGACGGCTACCGACAGAGACGAAGCATCGCGATCACTATGACGGACCAGATGCCGCGCATGGCGCGCATGCACAGCCATAGCAGCCAGACGAATGGCACGGGCGGGGGCGGCGGTGCGCGCCGGACGTCCCTCTCTTCGTTCCCCTCGTCGCGCTCGCCGTCGCAGATGTCCCGCCCGGCCCGGTCGCCGCAGCCGCCGGTGCACGAGGTCGACCGAAGTTCGGACGTGAGCTCTCACAGGCCCAAGACGCCGCTCGACTCGCAGCACTCGTCGCTCTCGGCCTCCCGCCAGGTGTCGGGCAGCGCCATCCCCAACCTCCACCACAACCACTTCTACCAGCAGCAGACCCCGGCGCGCAAGATCCGGTCCCAGTACCCGCGCGGCGAGACGGACAACCACGTCGAGTACATACTCGTCGCCTCCTTCGACATTGACCGCGGACCCGTCATGGAGCACCAGTACCCCGTCGCCATCACCGGGGATGAGCACATGCTCGCCGAGCTCATGCTCCCGGACCAGGCCCACGCCCGCAACCAGGATTGGACAATCTTCTTCCTCCACAAGGACGGCAACGAGGAGGACGAGGAGAGGGAGCGCCGGGTCAGGGAGGCGAGGCGGCGCCGCAGACGGCGCAGACGCAACAGAGAGGCCGGCATCATCGACGAGGAGGACGAGCAGGACGCCGAGGAGGACGAGCTGGACGACGACCCGGGCGACGACTCGGACGGCTACGAGTCGGTCGACAGCGAGCCCGAGGGCGGGGAGGGCCCGCCGCTCGTCTACGTGCTCAACCTCGTCAATACCAAACACGACAAGTCGGTCAAGCGAGGTGCCATTGTCAAGGCCATGGCCATCTGTACACGGCATCCGTTCCTGCACATCTACAAGGTGAGGCATTCTATCCTATCCACGCCGCAAACGCCGGGAGGGCCGTGGCCACTGACTGACCTAAACAGCCACTGCTCCTGCTCGCCCTAGAAGAGTACTTCAAGGCGCCCGTGCCCGAGACATTGTCGATGCTCTTCGACGCCGTCAACGCCATGGACCTGTCACTGATGCCGCGGCTGAGCCTGCTGGAGAGGCACCTCCTCCAGGGCAGCGAGAACAAGGACCTGTTCATGCACAAGTTTGAGCGCATGATCCAGCAGCGCATGGCCGAGGACCAGGCGGCCGAGGACAGCGGTCGGGGTTCGGGGTTCGGCGACGCCGGCCGTGGCCGCAGCCCGGCGCGGACGCCGACGCCGGCGGCCGGGATATCGCGGACGGGGACGCGGGCATACGTCGAGGCCGGGCCGTCGGTGTACTCCGTACCGCGGGACACGCACGAGTTCGAGACCAAGATCATGTACAAGGGGATACCGATACCGGTCAAGGTGCCGACGGCGGTGATGCCGGAGACGGTGGGGGACTTCTCGCTCATCAAGCTGATACAGAAGTTCTCGGAGCCGCACGCCAAGGCGCCGCAGCCGTTCCCGCTCCACCCGCACCTGACGACGAGCGGGACGACGACGCACCCGATCATCGTGCTGGTCAACGGGCTGCTGACGCAGAAGCGCATCATCTTCCTGGGGTACAACATGCCGTCGGGCGAGGTGGCCGAGGCGGTGCTGGCGTCGTGCGCGCTCGCCTCGGGCGGGCTGCTCCGCGGCTTCACGCGTCACGCCTTCCCGTACACGGACCTGACCAAGATCGACGACCTGCTCAACGTGCCGGGCTTCATCGCCGGCGTGACCAACCCGACCTTTGAGCACCACCCGGAGTGGTGGGACGTGCTGTGCGACCTGTCGAGCGGGCGCGTCCGCATCTCGTCCAAGATCGACGCCGCCGGCACGACCGAGGGCCTCCTCTCCTTCCAGCAGCAGAACCCGGCCTTCGCCACCGTCGCCTCGGGCACCACCAACCCCACCGGGGCCTACCAGGACCTCACCGGAGACGCCGCCTTCATGGCCGACATGCTGCGCAGCATCGCCGCCCGCCGCGGCGAGCGCGTCATCCGCGCAAAGTGGCGTGAATGGGTCGTCAAGCTCACCCGCATAGCCGCCCAGTTCGAGGAGAGCGTCTACGGCGCCAGCGCCCTGTACATCGGCAGCGAGGACAGGGAGCTCACCCTCCCCGGGGCCAGCGGCCACGGCTACGTCTGGCCGGACGACGCGTCCAAGATGCGAGAGCTGGCCGGCAATGTCATGAGGATCGAAGGGTGGCGCAACACTCGGAGCTATTACAGCTTCATCCAGGTACCCATCCTCCTCCTCCTCCTCCTCCTCTTCACCCACCCCCTCCTTCCCCCCCTCTCTCTCGGACGTACTGACCATGACTAGGACCTGGCACAGCTATACACCGTCCGCCCCCTCAAGGGCCTAGACGTAGCCCACATGCACGACCGGCTCCGTCTGCAGAAGCTGTCTCCCGCCCAGAGCCGAGACATCTACCTTACCCTGTCGAAGCACATCCACACCTACGACGAGATATGCCTCCTGCTCAGCGTGGCGCCCGAGTCGCGCGCCGGCCTGTTCTACCTCGGCCTGGGCCTCTTCCACAAGGACGCGGATGTGAGGTTCCGCACGGCCGAGCTGCTCGAGCGCGTGGCCTCTCACGAGGCGGGACAGCACTGGTGGAACAGCATGAGCCGGTTCCAGAAGCTGGCGTTTACGCGGAACCTGAACGCTGATGGTGCCGGAGGGGGTCCCGGGGGAGCAGGTCAGGTGCCGGTACCACCACCGAAGGATGCGGGGAGTCCGGGGGGAAGTGATAAGAGGATGAGCTGATTGAGAGGGGCGGGGGTTGTCTGCTATTGGACATCTGGACTTTTTTTCTTTTTTTACAATCATTTTATATATATATCATGAAGCAAAGCATGTCTTTCCTTGTCTAGTTCTGTACATTACGTACAGATATTTAGAGCGATGTCTTTCTTTTCTTTTCTTTTCTCTCTATTTTTTTTGGAGGAGGGTAGGAGGGGGGGGGGGGGGGGGGGGGGGGGGGATGCTGTTACGGAAGCAAGGCATGGACATACTGGGACATGAACACACGAGAAACCATAAGACTTGGGCCATCGTATATATATATATACATGCACATATACATGCACTGAGGATTAGAGGGATGTATACGGTTAACGTGATGTGAGCTTAATTATAGTTCCACTCCCGGTGTTCTCGACATGGATGTATGGGTGTGACCCTTCCCGGTAACCCTCACAGAAGACCGAGAGCCTTGGCGGCGTGCTTGACGTGGTCCTCGCCAAAGGTGGAGATGAAGAAGTAGGAGTGGTCGTAGCCCTAGAGAGGTCAGTTGATGAGGGGTGAGGAGTGAGGGGGTGAAGAACGGGGGGGTGTAAGAAGGGAGGTAGAGTTTCTTGTTTTGAAAAATGACGTGGAGATGAAATAGTGGGAGGGGTGATAGAAAGAGAGGGAGGGGTAATAGAAAGAAGTTTTTTTTTTTTTTTTTTGAAAAAAAAAAGTAAAAATTTAAGATGAAAAAACTCACATCATGGTAACGGACATTCAAGTCGGTGACACCAGCGTCCTTGGCGGCCTTTTCAAGATTCTCGGGGAGGAGTTGACCCTGCTTGTAAAAGTTGTCGGCACGGCCCTGGTGGGGGTTGTCAGCACAGAGTGGAGGGGGAGGGGGAGGCGGAAGAGGAGGAGGAGGAGGGGGAGGGAGAAAGGACATACGACGTCGATGAGAGCGTTGAGAGGACCATTCTTCCAAGACGCTATGAGCTCGGTAGCATCGTGCTTCTTCCACTCGGCCCTGTCGTCGCCGATGTAGCCGGCGAAGGCCTTCTCGCCCCACGGGCACCTGGACGGGTTGCAGATGGGCGACCAGGCGCTGACGCTCTTGTAGGCGCCCGGGTTCTTGAGGTACAGCGTCAGGGCGCCGTGGCCGCCCATGGAGTGGCCGGCGATGGAGACGCGGCCGGCGTCGAGCTCCGGGTAGTCGGCGAAGACGAGGCCGGGCAGCTCCCTGGTCAGGTACGTCTCCATGAGGTAGTTGGAGGACCACGGTTGCCTGGTGGCGTCGATGTAGAAGCTGGCGGCGCTGCCGAAGTCGTAGGCGTCGTGCTCGCCCGGGTGCTCGGTCCCGCGCGGGGAGGTGTCGGGGTAGAGGAGGGCGAGGCCGAGGCGGGAGGCGTGGGCGTGGAGGAAGCCCTTCTCCGTCACGTTGTCCGGCGTGCACGTCAGGCCGGAGAGGTAGATGAGCACCGGGGCCGGCTGGGACTTGGTGGCCTGCGGGGGGAGGAAGAGGGTCAGGTTCATGGGAGTCTTGGTGGTGGCCGATTGGTGGGTCAGCTTGAGGAAGCGGCCGCCAAAGGAGGTGATGGTTGAGTTGGTCGTGAAGGACATCTTGACAGATTTTTGTCTTCTCGTCTTATTCTTCTCTCTCTCTCTCTCTCTCTCTCTGTCTGTCTGTCTGTCTGTCTGTCTGTCTGTCTCACACTGTCAGACCACTGTCGGCGATGGAGATTGATGGAGATGTAATGGAGAGTTATATATATGATGGATCGTCTATCTACTCTATCGTAAGAAACAGGGTGCTGCTCGGACGGTTTTATCATGGCGGGGTTGCTCGAATGGAATTAGCAAGTCTCCTTCCCCACCATTCCGTAGCAACCCCGAGAAAAGTCCATTTCGTCATTGTTCATGTGAGGGGAAACACCGCGAACCGAAACCGGGAGGGGTGAAGAGCATTATTGAATTAAATAAAATAAAGAAAATACATGATATGAAGTAAAGAAGAAGAAGGAGAAGAGAAGGAGAAGGAGGGGAAAAGAGGGGGGAAAAAACCCTCCCCCTTTGCCCCCTCCCCCCACATTTGTTCATTGATTCATGATTGAGAAGAGAGAATAAAAACCCTGTTGTTTCGTTTTTGCTTGCGCCGTGATGAAGTCCGAGAGAGGAAAGAAAGAGGAGAAAGGAAGAAGAAGAAGGAAGAAAGAAGGGATAGATTTTCAGTTGGACATGTGTGTCGTTGTGTGCCGTTAGATTATATACATGTTTGGTTGCGTGTGTGCTTGTATGTGCGTGTTTGTATATGTGTGTGTGTGTGTGTGTGTGTGTGTGTGTGTGGTGTGTGTGTGGTGTGCGTCGTAGAAATTAAACATTGAAAGACTGATGGATGACGTTGTACTATGAGAGCGGCCCTCTCTCTCAGTCTGGCCTCGGTGATATGTGTCGTGTATATATGTATGTATATATGTGCGGGATAGAATGGGGATGGGGAGGGATAGATCGAGCCTATCTCTTGGCGACGCAGTCGAAGCTGCGGAAGAGGTGATCCCAGTTGATGACGCTCAGGTCGTTCTTGTTGGCGTAGCCGTAGTCGACGGCGCCAAAGGTGCAGCCTGTGGGGCTGGTGCAATTGCCGCCGCAGTTGTAGGTGCGAGGGTAGCACTGGAAGGCTGCGTCGTCGGGGGCGAAGGTCTTGACGTTGCCGGCGTAGGGCTCGGGGAGCTGGTGGCAGGTGCCGTTGAGGGTGTAGACCTGATAGTCGCAGGTTCCCGTGTGGTTGGCGCCGGTGCAGATGGTGACGCCTCCGAGGCCGCGCTTGGAGAAGATGGGACCGGCCGTGGCGGTAGAGACCACGGCGGAGATGATGGTGAAGATGGTGGAGAACTTCATCTTTTTTTTCTTCTTTCTCGGCCGGGAGGGGGGGAGAAGGTAAGAGGGTTCTTGGGAAGGTTTTTTTTCTTCTGCAAAAGAGGTTGATGATTTTGAACTGGAATGTGAAGAGTTCGAGATGGAATATATATAGGCGCAGTGTGGGGGTGGTTGGTGTTTTTTTTTTTCTTCTTTTTCTTGGTAGAAGAATAATGGAGGGGGTTGGAAAGAGGTTGGAAGAGGTTGGATATGATTGAAACCAAACAAAGATGCCCTGATAGGAAAAGGATTCTTAATAAAAAAACACGAAGGGAAAGGGGGTGGGGGGAAAAACGACTTTATAATAACTTTTTCATCTTTCTCTTCCTTTCTTTACCATCCTTCTCTCCTCTCTCGACATACGACACAGACCCCATTGTAAACGATGTCATTCATTTCCTCGGGTTCCCACCTCCCCCTCTCGATCAATCCCCCCCCCCCATAGCCACAACCCACAGACGCAGACACGGCCGACGACGGGAGAGCCGGGTCGTATGGTCTTCTTCCCTGCTGCGTGTCTCGATGTTATTTCTCAGGTGATCAGGGTATGGGATGCTGCCAGTACAGGTATCGCCAGGACAGACCAGGCGTCGCCAGTACAAGGTACTGCTACTTGCTCGTGCACGTACCTAGCCACGCTGCATGCATGTACTCGTACACCCCTCTCCCCCTCTCCCTCTCTCCCTCTCTCCCTCTCTCCCCCCCCCCCCCCCCCCCCCCCCCCCCCCCCCCCCCCCCCCCCCCCCCCCCCCTCTCTCTCTCGTACGACGGAGTATTATAATAGATTAAAATAATGCAAGAATCGGCCTAGTGTCCCGACAAGCTGATCTGCCCCATGGGCCACTTTGATGGACGGAAAATCTCCACAAGGTACTATTGCAACGTCGTCGTCCAATCATCCATGTCCAATGTATGTAGATCCCTCTTGCCTTGCTGTGCCCTTTTTTGCTCCTCTCTCTCTCTCTCTCTCTCTCTCTCTCCTTCTTCTCCTTCTCCTTCTTCTCCTTTCTTTATTTCCAGACCCCTTAAAGTGTCTCGTAGACGTCATGGGCTCCTGAATCATCCCCACCCGTCGTTACCTAAGCCTTGCCTTCTTCTTCCCGGTCACGGTTACCGACTATCAATACTCCATCCTTTACGAAAAAAAAACAAAACAAACCGAAAAACGCTTATACCCGTCGGATCGATCAAGAAAGGTTACTGCGCGGGACAGCAAGGATGGAAAGAGACATCATCATCCTCATCTGAAGAGCAGAAGAGAGCCGAGAAGAAGATTTCAGGGTAAAACACCACATGCATGCCACCTGCAGGATCCCTCGTATTCCCACCACAGCACGCACATATCACTACCTGCTCGTGCAGCACGACTGATCAATCTGTCCGTACAGCATTTCCGTACACATGTAATACCCTAAGTCGACCATCTACGACCAGGTACGGAGCGCAACGTACCCTTGCCCACCCCCCTCCCAGCCGCCCCGGAAACCCTTTTGTTTTTTCTTTCTTTCTTTTCTTTGACGAGGTCACGAGAGCTGGTGCATCTTGATCAGGTTTCTAATAATAATAACCGACGGATGATGAGATTGAGATGAGATTGAAATGTGCCAGAGTCCAGGAGTGCCGACGTGCACGAGCATCAGATGGCATGGCCGTGACTCTGCCGAGTATTGGTGATGAGAATGCCGAGGACTGCATTCCATGCATCGTCATGCATCGTCCTCGCCATGCTCTTCTCCGTACCTGCGCTGCGTTCAGCAGCCGTGGCGAAGGCGATCACCATCACCAGCCTCGAACCCTTGCATGGAGCGCACCGGCCTGCATCAGCTCTACGGCGGTACCGCTGTGATCTGTACAGTCTACAGCACGGCTCCGGCTGCTGCGCGGGACGGTGGAATTGGCGGTGTCCAGGTGCGCTGTGATCCGTAGTCGGGGCTCCCCGGGAGACCTGGAGTCCCCTTTGTGGCTACGCCCACGGGACAGCATCTCTCAGCCTCCGCCGCCAGACGGTCATGGTCAGTATCAGCCTATACGGATCCGGTACGAGTAGATGATGCAGTGGGTAATGCTGCTGCTGCTGCTGCTGCTGCTGCTGCTGCTGCTACTACTACGACTACTACTACTACTACTACTACTACAACTGCTACTACTACTACTGCTATTACTACTACTACTAACTACTAGTACATAACTACTAGTACTGCATAATACGACAGATTACAAGATACCACATACTACTGCACCTAGCACTGGATAGTCTCGACATCACATGCGTAATCCGACTACGCACAGACTGCCCTCTCCCAACTACGTCAGGTCCCAACTCTGTATTGATAGTATGTATCGCTTACTCGTATCGTACACCTGTTTTTATCCATGCTCTCTGTATTACCTGTAGTCTACGACGTAATCTCCCACTCCATATCTGACTCGTCATCATCTCGCATACACGGGGGACCCCCTTCCCCCCAACCTTCTCTCTCTCTCGCCTTCAACCCCCGGGTACTACGAGTCCTTATGCTACGTAGCATCCAGCTGTCTATCTGTATTGATTTCTCTTCTCACATTATGCTGCTTGTGCTAATAATAGCATTCCCTCGACATTTACTGTCAAAAATTTCCTGAGCATCGTCACCATTATTATTATTATTATTTTATTTAAAAAAAAAAAAAAAGAGATTTCAGGAAAACCACCGAAAAAAACCCCCCCACAAAGATACAGAGTATTGATAATTAAATGCACGGTGGGCGACTTCACCTCTCCTTGTCATGATGCTGATGCTCGGCATCATCAATACTCCTTATCCTGGGAGACGTATACGAGCATATCCCCCGCGTGTGTCTCTCCGATGGTCCTCTCTTCTGTCATGCTCTTCACCGGAACATCATCTGTACAGCTACGAGCGCTTGCTCTCCATCCTT
The DNA here is from genome assembly GCF_012550715.1 of Geosmithia morbida. Classification (NCBI taxonomy): domain Eukaryota; kingdom Fungi; phylum Ascomycota; class Sordariomycetes; order Hypocreales; family Bionectriaceae; genus Geosmithia; species Geosmithia morbida. The sequence goes on from NW_023336199.1 coordinate 114,695, forward strand.
CACCCCTCGCCTCCCGTCAACTTCGTCCGGGGATCAGGCTAACCCTTCTTCAGATCTCATCCCCAACCTCTCTCCCCCTCCAAAGATCAAGACAGACACGGATTACGGAGGGAAGAAAGGGGGGGGGGGGGGGGGGGGGGGGGGGGAGGGGGCTTGCCTTTTCGTCTCGCCAAAGCCACCGTTTCCATCCATGGGGGCCGTCCATCATCAATCACATCATGCATGCACTTGCAAGCTGCAATCCACATGTAAATACCGTCCGTACCTGTACGTGATACCATGACAGGTACGAGCAAGAGAGAGAGGTGTAGTAGACTCGGGAATACAGCAATGGTAGATCACACACACCGTATGTATTCCACATGCCGGCCAGATCAAATCACTCCCACCAACCAACCTCTGACCCTTGATCTGACCGTCCTCACCAACCAACCCAACCCCCGGGGATGGATGGACACACACACACACAATGGATCTCGTACACCCCATCACCACGTCACCCCCACTCCTTTCGGGAGCATGCTCCCCCTCGTATCCCATCTACTGATACCCATCGTCTGATCCGTGACATGTCCCGTGTAATTGCCGTGGCGCAGAAGGAACAACCACCTGCCTTCTTAGACTTCACCTTCTCCCCCTTCCCCCTCATGGATGGTAAAAAAAAAAAAAGGCATTTCTGTCCGCGCGGTTAGTGACACCCATCCCAACGGGTTTGACGCATGGCAGATCCTGATGTCTTAACCAAGCCCCCCACCTTTTCTTCTTTTGCTGCCCTGGCTGACAGTGTATGTTACGAACTTGGTGCATATTCATATATTATTGATTGGTTCAATTGGGATCTGTTGTCTAAAAAAAAAAAATCTTTCTCAACTTCAATCCTCTGCCATCGTGTGATGGATAAACCATCACCTTTTTTTTTCCTTTTTTTTCTTTTTTTTTCCTCCTCCGATATTTCTTCCCGAATAATGCCCTTCTTAACAACGCCACGCTGCAAAATTTCTCTCTTCAAAAAAATTCAAGATATAGCATACACACACACACACACACACACACAAACACACAGACCATGCAGATGGTCCCGTGGGAAGCGATCCCAGCAGCAGACTGAGGATATCCTTCCCTCGAGACGACGACAGGTCAGCAACCACGACAGGGCAGCAGATCCTAGAGTGAAGACACCGATGGGAAACGCTAGACGGAACTGGCCCAATTTACCCAAGCACTACTGCGAGACAGATGGTTGTGTAGACAGATGGAGAGACTTGAGACAGTCTGTACCCTTGCTTATCCACGCCTCTCGGCTCAGCCATGTCGCGCTCGTCTTATCCATATTTGGGGGAGGGGTCGTCCATCTGGGATGGTCGCCATCGTCGAGTGCCTTTTTATTGCAGCAGTTCCTCGCAGGTCCAGTCCTCGTAGCTAAAGCACACACCAGCTGTAAGCAGCAGATCATGGTGACGAGGGTAACATGATCTCCCTCTCGACTTACTATCCGTCAGGCATGTACCGCCTCACAATGAGGGGAATCTTCTTCTCCCGTAGCTCCTTGATAGCGATCTGCAGCGGGTCCGTCTCGCCCTCGAGGTCAACCAGCACGGGGGCATTCATGCTGTTTGTTTCCGGGGTCAGCTTGGCTGTCCGAGCTGCGTGCGCACGCGCCTACGGCTGGACGTACACGCACACGCGCACACGCACACGCACACACACGCACGCACGCACATACACGCACACGCACGCTCGCACGCACACACGACCGCGCGAGATGCGTGCCGTTGTGTTGCGTATATAGGCTTGTCCGGTGCTGGCTAGCTTACCTGATCTGCAACGCGCGCGTCCCCAGGATGCGCGCGCGCTCGTACTTTGTCATGTAGGGAGTCGTCATCCTCTCGGCGTCGGGTATCTTCTTGTCCTTGAGCGACTTGTCGGCACCCTTGAGCGCGTTGGCCGCGGCCGCAGGGTCGCCCGACACGACCACGTTGTCGTCGTCTCCGTTCTGCAGGCGGTCCTCGTCCTCCTGCTCGACATCTGGCTCGTAGAACTCGTTTGCGTCGTCGTCGTCGTACATGGGCTCATCGCTGGGGTGAAGCCTGTGCGTTAACAACCTGATGGCGGAGAGAGGCAGATGAGGGTATAGCGCAAGTGCGTGTCACACACACACACACACAACACAGCAGCAGAGCAGAGCATTTGACTTACCCGCCAGCACCGACATCATCGTCACCGAAGTCGGACATTTTGTATCAATGCAGTGGATGAGCTATTACACTATTGGCAGACGATTTGTGTTTGAAACGGGGGAGGTCGAACGTGTGTCGTTGCTTGAAGAGCGGGGGGGGACGGATCATAGGCTGGCACGCGAAGGGGGAAAAGGAAGAAAAAAAACTACAGTAGGAGGTTCTTTCCCCGGTGAAGCAGGACTGACCGGATACTGATGGTTATTGGCCACTCACCGAGACCAGGTACCTTTCTCCCCTACTCACCGAGCTTCTACGGCTAATGCTTAATACTTAGTAAGAAAATGAAAGCCAAAGGTGTGAAAAATCACAATAATAAAAAATTAAAATCCAACAACTCGTCACCCACCCAAAAATCGCTTTCTCACCGCTTAAAAGTTGTAGACCGGAATTCTGCCACACACACACACACACACGCACACACGCACACATACCTAATAATGGTCCCCGACGACAGATTCACCACACCGGCCCCGTCGTCACGGTCATGTCAAAACGCACAGCAATCGAGGAGGCACAATGTGCGACTCCCCTGAAAAGAATCCATCTCGAGCAAGACGGTGGCATCGATGCCACTGCAGCTCTCAAGAAGATGCACCTTCGAGACAGTTCTTGCCATCGTCCCATCACTCCCCCTCCAGCGGCGGAAGACGAAGCAGCCACTCCCACGACGTCACCTAGCAATGACGAGGAGGAAGGAGGATCGCCGGCAGAAGCAGCAGCCTACTCGTCACCCGTGACGACGACGACGACGACGACGACGACGACAACCCCCAGCCACGCCAGGTTCCCATCGGACCTCAAGACCTTGTGCTGCACGTGGCCTGGCTGCCCCAAGACGTTCAACCGCCCGGCCCGGCTGCGCGACCACCTCAACTCGCACACCAACAGCCGGCCGTTCCGATGCCTCTACGACGGCTGCGACAAGGACTACACGGTCGACAAGCACCTGAAGCAGCACGTCAAGGCCGTCCACACCCGCGAGCGCAAGCACGTCTGCCCGCGCGACGGCTGCGGCAAGAGCTTCGTCACCGGTACGCGGCTGAAGCGCCACCAGGCCGTTCACGAGGGCGCTGACCGCTTCCGCTGCCCGGAGTGCGGCCAGAGCTTCCGCAAGAGGGACACCCTGGCCAAGCACGTCAGGCGCGACCACCGGGGCCTCCCTACCCACGCCTGCCCCGAGACTGGCTGCGATGCCGCCTTCGACACCCGCGCCTCCCTCCGCCGCCACGCCGATCGTCAGCACGGGGAGCCCCGCTTCTGGTGCGCAGAGTGTGCCTCCACAGCTTCCGCACCCCTGGGCTTCACCACCCAAGCTCTCCTGCAGGCTCACATCAAGCGCGACCACCAGGACTGCATCTTCTGCGACTTCAAGTCCACGTCCCAGGCCGAGCTGGAGCGCCACGTAGAGCTCCACCACTCGGGCCGCTCCGTCCAGGACCGCCGCTCCGTCCGCTGCCCCCACCCCGGCTGCCCCAAGACCTTCACCCGCCGCTCCAACTGCAACAACCACGTCCGCACCGCCCACCAGGGCCTCCGCTACGTGTGCGGCCAGGTCGGCCTGCCGCCGTCCCTCGACGGCCAGCACGGCACCTACCACCCCTGCGGTCAGGGCTTCGCCTCCAAGGCCCGTCTGGAGGACCACGTCCGCCACGTACACCTCGGCCAGGAACGCGTCCGCATGTCCGCCGTTGCCCCCGACCCCGACCTCGTCCTCGGCTCCGAGCCGGGATTCTCCGTCGCCGCCGTCGGCCGTGGTGACGGCGATGACGCCTCCGCCATGATCGACGACATCCTCGGCATGACCGACGCTCCCACGCCCATGTTCGATGCCGGCAATGACTTTACACCGTCGCAGCTGTCGACGGGGGCAGCAGATGGAGAGGAAGAAGAAGCAGGCACCGGTCGGCCTGATGATGACGAGTACGACGAAAACATATTCGCCGCCGACCTGGACTATGATGACGTCGATAATGACTGGGCCGATGACGAGGCCAACATTCTCCTCCTGGCTCGTCACGATCTCACCACCACTATCACTCCTTCTGAAGATGCCATAGACCCTTCTCTTGGCCATTTCTAGCTTTACCCCCTCCCCCCCCCCCTCCCCCTTTCTTTCCTCTTTTATTCTTTGTTCTTTTCTGTTCCAGTTCGGCAAGGCATATTAAAAAAAAGTGGAGATCGGGAATCAACACGGTGGCGTTATGAGCAACATGAATTTTTTTTTTAAAAAAACAACTTGTCTGTCTGTTTCACAACGGAAGAGACACACGTTACACAAATCGAGTCTAGATGAGATATTTGAAATTTGGAAAATGAAACAAATGGACCGATCATGGCCTTCCTGATCCCTTGATTGCTCATTCTAGCTTCGTCGTGATATAAGAATCTAAATGTGTTGTTTATTCCCCCTTACATGCGTGAAATCCAATGCAGACTCTTGAACCATGAACAAAAACAAAAGAGAAGAAAGAGAAGGGTAACAAGAGTAAGTATAATTAGAAGACATGAGAAGAAATGAAAAAAAGAGAAGAGCTTGGAAGAAGAAGATTTTTTTTTTAAAAAAAAAAAAAGATAAGATGGATATTAATGGCTGCTAAACAAGGCATTACTGACACCCAAAAGCACCATTCCGAGAAACCCAAAAAAGCTGCACAGGTTCCTGTCGTGGTTGAGGCTCAGACTCTCGATAAACAGCTGCAGGGCCACGCTGACCATGATGCCCGCCGTCACGGCGAAGAGGCAGGCGTACACCACGGGGTCCGGCTCGGCGTGCCGGGTTGCGAAGCGGAACCACAGGGCGGCCAGGCCGGCGCCAAACGGCTGGGACAGGCCGCCCAGCAGGGTGGACCAGAGCATGGCGCGCCACCGGGACCTCAGGGCCATGTACAGCGGCAGAGCCATGGCGAAGCCCTCGGAGATGTTGTGGATGAAGAGGGCCATGAAGACGTTGAAGCCCAGCGAAGGGTTGGCGTGGTTGGTCGCGTACGTGATGAAGCCCTCGGGGAGCTTGTGCAGGGCGATGGCCATGGACGTCTGCAGACCGATGGAGAGGAAGGCGTTTGTGGGGACGTGGTGGTGGTGCTGGGATTCAGGGTCCTGGTCGTCGTGGCTGTGGTGGTGGTCGTCGTCGCGGCCGTCGTCACCTCTGAGATACGATGAGCTGCTGAAGGAGCTGTCGTCCTCATCGGCGTAGCGGCTCTGCGCACCCGTCCCTTCCAAGGGATCCCGTGAGGTTGCTCGGCTGGTGCAGAAGACGGAGTTGTTGTCGCCTGTGCCAGCGCCGGCGCCAGCGCCAGCGCCAGCATCGCACTGCTGCTCCAGCCCCGATCGGAGAACGGTCGTCTGCTCGTGTCGCGGCCCGTGGAGGTGCTTGTAACATTCCTGGCCGCACGGATCTGTGAAGCCGTAACACGACCCCTGGGCGTCGCAGTTGCTCTTGGTGTCCTTGACAAACGACATGACACGGCTCTGCATCAGCAACATAGACGGCCGCCTATCAGCGTCGGAGAGCAGCTCGGCCGTGGGCAGCACGCCGGTACTCGTCGAGGGCGTCGGCGGCATGTGCATGTGCGAGGTTCCCGGGCGGCTGTTGTTGCGGGTCGTCGCGGACCCGTTGCCCAGCAGGGGTGTCGACTCGACGGACTGATGGATGCTGCCGTTGTTGGAGGGGTGCCCTCTCCTGTGGCGGGGACGACTAGGTCGGGAGAGAGTCCTGCTCCGCTCGCTCGACGGCACCGTATCCTTCACCGTCGGTTCGCCGTGGCCGTGGTTGTGGCTCTGGGCGGCATGGCTGTGGGTGCAGTCGACGACGTGAGAGGGTATATACCTGTGCAAGAGGCGGGATATGGTCTGTATACCGAAGAAGCCGGCGATGAAGCCCACCATCATGATCAGCCCGGCAGGTTGGTCGGACCAGCCGTCACGCTTGAGGTAGCTCTTTGACTCGGGGAGCATGCTGTAGAGTGAGGTGAAGAGCTGTTTCATATCAGTCTCCTGGAGACCAACAAAGGAGGGACAAGGAATAAGATGAGGGCAAGAGTGAGAGAGGCTGGACAGTAACATACCATGACGCCGAAGCTCAAGCTGAGAGAGCATGCTTGGAAGACGGTGCTCTCTTCGACACGAAAGGACCGCCTGCCGGGGAAGAGGCGAACAATGGCATCGACACAGATGACGCTGGATCCAAAGACGCATGCTACCAGGAGGGAATAGTAATAAGTCAGCAACGGAGGGTGGAGGGGGGAGGGGGGGGGTTAAGTGAACAAGACACAATGTATCTGACATACCCAGGCCACTGATAAGAGTCAAGATCCACCCGCGGGCATCATTGTCCAGCTCGTACGTCGAGGGCGCCATCGACACGCTCTCGAGGTATGACGTCGATATGCCAGGATTGTTGGATGTGTTTTGTTTGGCGTGTGTGGGCGCTGTTTTACTTATCAGCAGACTGATAGTGAGTAGCAGGGTTGACGGGAAGTCCGGGAGACAGGAGAGGTAGGGTATTATATCATCCAAGGCCTGACGAGGGAGATTTCCATGGCCGTAGACGCGGAGAGAGCTGATGTCTATTGAATGGGAGAGTGAGAGAAAAAGATGGATAGCTATCTGGGGGTCACAGCAGAGGCGGCGAACGGTGGTGACCCTTTTTTTGGCGGCTGCGGAGAAGGAGGAAGGCAAAGAGCCCATCAAGGTTCCCGCCACTGAGACAGAATGTCTCCATTCCGCTCCGTACTATGGCGTACGGTGCGGCGCGTGCTACCAAAGGTCGGTGATACTACTAGTATTAGTTAGTGATCGTAGGGATACTTGTTGAGTCTTATAATACGATCAGGAAGAGAACTTCTTCACCCGCCTTCCTCATTATATATTCACTGGCGGTGAGTAATCGATGTCCTCATACGCTGCCACTCGCTGACACTTGCTAGCATCACCATCACCACCACTACGACCAGGTATTACTAATCTGTACAGCTGTAACGGTTACTACCTACTAATACTACCAAGGTAGTGATGGTAAGTATCATCAGTATCACAAGGACGGACTGCCTGCTATAGAAAATATGTAGGCTGCCTTCTACCCTCCCTCGGGGGTAACATGACCATGCTCGGTCACCGTCCCATGTGCTGGTCTGACCTGGCGTCGTCCATCCGTATCAGTCGTCAGGGTTCCTTACAAGAGCCGGCTTATTGCTACTCTTGAATCTTGATTATTAAATGCTGGTAGCGAGTTGGCTAGATCAGGTGCAGGTGGATTGGATGGGACCCTCCATACTAGGCTCCAGTACGGAGCAATACAGCGGTCACTGTAGGCTGTAGCAGCGGGCCTCGCACCACTGTACCGAGTGCAGATACAGAGCAAAAGTTGCGCGGGTGTCGCAGCCTGGAAGCCAGAAAAATCAGTGCCCCAGGCACCCATTTCCGCCCCCCCCCCAAAATAGAAGTATCTCTCGTGTACAGATACCGTCGACAGGCCAGAGTCATGGTGTCATGATGACAATATCTTCCAAAAAGTCCACCGTACCTTATCATACTATTATTCCCCAGAATTATACCTGGTATTGACAATAGCTGAAGCGTTTTCGTCGAGATCAGACAAGGGGATGCCCGGGTTGATGGGCTGTAAGGTGAGTCGGTATCATCGACTCTCGTGGAGTAAAAGCAAAGAAGAAAGATGGCGGCAGCCTCGTGACGTCCGCTCTTTGTTTGGCCTGCTAGGAGTAGTACCACACCCTTATTTGCAGCGGGACGAGACGAAGAACCGTGGCTCGAAATCATGCCTTCACTTTCTCTCCTTGGTCGGCAGCAACATCCAGCTCCCTACAATGCCCAGGGTAGAACAAGACAAGGTCAGAGGGCAGATGATGTTGATAGAGAAAATGGGGAAGCTACTAATATCGATCAATACCTGACAGCACCACCCCCCCTGGTACCTGCTGCCCGGTGCTCCACCAACGTGACCCTTCCAAAACCACCAGAGTACAGATTAGTAGAAGAAGAAAAAGCTATCACAGACCACCACCATCCAGCCACATGAAGGACAGCCAGGACTCGTGAGCTCGGCACCGGAACTCTGACCCTCCTCCCACATCTCCCTTCCACTCTCTACTCCCTTGCACTCTCTTTACCAAAAAAAAAAAAACAAAAAAAAAAAACAAAAGGGACCCCCTACCCCTCCAAGATGTCCAAATCAATCATCATGATAGCCGCCCTGGGAGCAGGAGGCGGCGCAGCTCTCACGGCAGCCGCGTATTCCCTCCGAGGAGACTCCAAGACCAAGACCAGCATTCCCGCCTCCGCGACGACCCCAGATCCAACCATGACCGCATCCTCACCCTCGGCCGTCCTGGCCAAGACGAACAACAGCAGCAGCAGCAGCAACCCGGTCGACCCCTCAGGCCTCTTCCAGTACGGCTTTCCAGGACCGGTGGCCGACCTGGCCACCCGCAGCGCCCTGGTGTCGTCGTACGACCGGCGCACGCGAAACCCGCACTGGGTGGCCGAGCACATGACGGCCGAGTCCCTCTCGCGGCGGGAGGGCGACCGCAAGGGCAGCGTCTTCGTCGAGGACGAGTCCGTGCCCGCCAGCTACCGCGCCCTGCTGAAGGACTACTTCCGCAGCGGCTACGACCGCGGTCACCAGGTGCCCGCCGCCGACTGCAAGTGGTCCCAGTCGGCCATGGACGAGACCTTCTACCTGACCAACATATGCCCCCAGGTCGGCGAGGGCTTCAACCGCGACTACTGGGCCCACTTTGAGGACTTCTGCCGCCGCCTCACGGACCGGTACGCCTCGGTGCGCGTCGTCACCGGCCCGCTCTACCTGCCCCGTCGCGACCCCGCGGACAACAAGTGGTACGTCAAGTACGAGGTCATCGGCTCGCCCCCCTCGGTCGCCGTCCCGACCCACTTCTACAAGGTCATCTTCGCCGAGGGTGCCAGGCCCGGCGACCCCGTCGCCCTCGGGGCCTTCGTCCTCCCCAATGCCCCCATCGATAATGCCAAGCCCATCACCGACTTCGAGGTGCCCCTCGAGGCTGTCGAGCGCGCTTCCGGCCTCGAGTTCGCCTCAAAGCTGCCCCCCCAGAGGAGGAAGCGCCTCTGCGCTGACACTACCTGCTCTCTCATCATTCGCGACTACGCTGATAGGCAGAAGGCCTTTGCCAAGGGCGGGAATGATAAACGTGTCATCGCCCCATCCCCCAAGGCATAGATAGTCCCTGTTCGTTTCTCCCCTTCTCATCAGGTCATTCTCCTAACTTATTTCTTCTTCTTTTCTTCTTCGATTCTGTACATCCCTTTCTCCCTGTTCTTATAACATCTGTCTTTGATCTCATAACACCGCAACTACCTCATAGAGTCCACAACTTCCCTGTTTCGTTGGATGGCCTTTCTTCTTTTTTACAAATCTTCAGCATCCTTTTGCTTTTCTATACATTGCTCTTCATACATGTCATAGATAGAACACCCCTTCTTTCTCCTCTCTCTCTCTCTCTCCCCTCCAGGTTTTCCGTCTGGTCATCCCTCTTAGGTGTGGCATTCATAGTACAGAATTGAAGTCATAGAACATGATGCATGGCGAGAGCGTCGCTGTATAATTTCAATTTAGAAAAGAGAAAATCTCTACGAGGTTGACGTTGTCATGCACCCCTTTAAGAATGTCGTGTTACGATGGATTTTTCCGATGGAGGACTCGAAAATATACATTCTCTTCTCCCAGCACTATGATACTATGATACACCGACTCATCTAATTTTCCGGGTATAATTATCAAGAATTACCAACACAACCTCTCTGTAATAGCCAATGCCCAATGGGTTTTTTTTTTTTTAAAAAAAAAAACCCCTAGTGATGATGATACAAAACGCCCAGTAACCAACGCCCCGAGAGTGAAAATGTCGAACAGCCACTACCGCTACGCTATCTGGAGCGCGTATACCGTCCCAGACGCTGCTCAGAACGGAGACTGTCCTCCTGACTAGGTAGCGGAGCTCTCCGTCTGGCAGATTCGGCCGCGGCAGCAGCAGCCGCCATGGCGGCAGCCGAGCCCGCGTCCAGAGCAGAGGGCGGGGGTGGGGGCGGGATGCCAGAGGGGCCACCGCCGCCAAAGTCTCCGGGGGGGGGTACGAAGCCCGGCGGCGGGAGGGGAACGCCGGCGTTCCTCATCATCTCGAACAGCGTGGCCGGGTCGGGAGGGTTGTTCGGGTCGATGCCCGGGAGGGGTGGCAGGGGTGGTGGGGCGCCGCCGTTGAGACCGGGGAGCATGGGTGGAGGGGGGGGCACCGATCCGGAAGCGCCGCCGACGCCGGGGATGCCGCGGGGTGGAGGAGGCGGGAGCGCACCGCCGACGGCGTGGCTTAGACCTGGGACGGATAGGCCCGGGGGTAAGCCTAGACCCGGAGGACCGCCGGCGTGGTTGGCATTGGCGGCTGCGGGGCGGGATGCCAGCGTGGTGGCGTCCTGGTCGACGAGGGCGTCGGCTTCGTCCTCCATCTCCTGCTCCTCCTCCTCCTGGCGCTGACGTCGGTTCCCGCGCCTGTCCCACGTGCCCTGGGCCTCGGCGGCGGCCTCGCCGATGTGGTAGCGGTCCTGGAAGACGTCGGTGTCGCCGGGGCGGGCGCGGGTCCAGAAGCGGGTGATGCGGTCGTTGGACCCCGAGGCCATGATGTGGCCGAGCGGGTGCCAGTCCAGGGTCCAGACGGCGTAGTCGTGGGCGTAGGGGACGCGGTGGGTGGGCCAGATGGACTGGGCCGGGGCCGAGCGCGGATCCGGCGTGTCCCAGGGCGAGAGGGTGAGGGGGTGGCCGGGAGGGGGGTTGGGTGTGTCGAGGAGGTAGTGGAAGATGGCGCCGTCCATGCCGCCCGTCGTCAGCAGGTTGGGGTGGACGGGGTGCCAGGCCAGGGTGGAGATGTCCTTGTCGTTGCCCTTGAGGAGGCAGATGTCGCGCATGGTGCGCAGGTCGAAGACGCGGGCCGTCTGGTCGCGGGCCGAGGTGGCGAGGCAGTTGCCGCGCAGGCGCTCGAAGAGGACCTTTGTGACGGTGCTCTTGTGGCCGTGCAGCGTCGTCAGGCAGCTGCGCTGGCGCGGGTCCCACAGCTTGACCAGGTGGTCCTTTGATCCGGACACGATGAGCCCCTTGCGGCTGTGCCAGTCCACGCTCTTGGCATCCCAGCCGTGGCCCTCGAGCTTGGACTCCATGGTGCCGCCGGCGAAGTCGAAGATCTTGAGCGTCGAGTCGTCCGACGCCGTGACGAACTTGTTGTCGCTGGGGCTGAAGGCCATGTCGCGGATGGGGTCCGAATGGGCGTTGATGTTCTCGACATTGTTGAAGTTGGGCAGCCAGTACTTGACGATGCCGTCCTGGTCGGCCGATATCAGCCACTCGCCGCTATGCGAGTACTCCATCGCGCGGATGGCCGAGTCGTGGGCCTGCATGATGGTCTCGAAGTTGAAGCCCGTGCCGTTCCACAGCGTGAACTCGCCGCTCGTCGACGCCGTCAACAGTCGCCGACCCTGGGGCGTCCACCGCACCACGTTGACCGGGTGCTTGATCTTGTTGAGTGAAGAGTGCAGGTGCTTGAGTGGGATAGAGTCGGCAGCCTGTGTCGGCCTACCGACGGGAGGCACCATCTGAACGCTGGTATGTCAGCACTGACCTACGTAGTAGGAGGTAATCCTCTTCTTTCTCTTCTCTCTCTCTCTCTCTCTTTTTTTTTTTTTTTTTTTTGACGAGATCCAACACGAGAGACGGTCACTCACATCGATGATGTAGCTGCCGCTTGGTCGCTCAGCCTCACCCGTGTATGACCCCTTGTAGTTTGGGACACGATGACGGGTCCAATGCAGCACGGTCGAGCTGTAATCGGTCACGGGGCCTTTTGTTTTTTTGTGTTTTTTGTTTTCACACACACGCAAGTCAGAAGATGAGCATAACCGGTATGAAGACGAGCAAATCGTGCCGCGGTGCTACCAGGAGGCTATACTCACGGCGGCCTCGCGCCCTGTAGGCACCATCCTGCCCTCCCTGGCCGCCATGGGGCTCACCCCGAGGCTCAAAGGCCATGGCGATTTAGCTTGAGCTGGAGGGCTGCAGAGCTGGAGAGCTCCGTAGACGATAGGCTGGAGCGGGAGCCGGAGACGGGAGAACGATTGAGAATTGAGAATGCACCAGCGGAAACGCCGGAAAAAGTGACGCGTTGGATTGTATAAATATGGCCGATACAGGTCGGGTTGGTCCCTGTCTCGAGGAGGTGAAAGAATATGGTTCAATATATTGGTTTGAATGTCGCAGACAATTGATGAGATGAGCTTAGATTCACCTAAAGATTGATGGCTCTACGTAGTATGCGGCTATTTAACCGATATTCTCCCGATGATCCAAGATGGACTTTGAGGCACGTGAGACGATGGTATGCCAGGCGGATCGGCTGGGAAAACATCGGGTAATCGCGTCTGATCGAGTAGCTAATAATACTAATTATCAGTATTGTTCTACGTCAATGGAATGAAAGTAAAAGGAGATGATAGCGTACGTAGTGACTTCATAACATGTGTTGCTGCTGTTGATAATCTGCAGATTTACCATAATGAGGGAAACTGGATTAGAGAGGGTACTATAGTACAGCTAAAGTAGATTAGGTAAGGTGGACTCGACCCCTTGTTATGGCCGAGTCCAAGGTGAGATGAATAATCGAGACTTTAACAGCCTACAACACACAACACACAACACATCCCACCTTTGAGTGGTTTGACTGTGTCGTGGTGTGGTTGCACGTTTGGACATTGAACACACGATTGTCTCATCTGCCTCTGTTTACGGCCCGCTTGTGGCCTGGTTCTGATCCCACTCGTAGTCGCTTGACATCTGCTTTGACACAGTTCTTGTCAGGATCCGATGAGAACATCTGCTCTTGACCGATAACCCGGGGGAAAGAAGCATCATGGCTAATGGTTTATCCTCTACTACTCCGTAGACTTGACCTTGTTCTAAAAAACGAGCCTGCATCACCTAATCTGCTCTAGCTGTAGTCCGTACAGATTACTATAACACGGTCCGAGCCTGAATCTCGTCACCTTCACATATACGATACACACCACCACCACCCGGTGCTCAACACATACATCCATGACCCGCTAAGCGAACACACACGCGCGCCTCGTGAGGAAGTTGTCTTGGGAGCCGGCCGAACTGGTCTTAGAGCTCGAGTCTGTGCCGAATGGCACCGTCAAAGACTATGTACATGCATCATCTCGGCCGTCGGCGTAGACGCCCTCTACGCGATCGTTGTCCATTCTCGTAATATTTTACCCACCCACCCGTACGAGCAACGGATTCATTGGCGCTTCCCGTGCACCGGTGCCTCAAGCGAGCCCAAAGCCGCATATGCGGTGCACGCATGCACTGCAACACCCTTCTACGTGGCAGGAATCCTGAAGGCTGCATCATCTCCGTCCCAACATTCTTCGGCCAAGCCTTGTTTTGATCTGTGCCGTCGAGCCGTCAACCCATCAGTTGTCGATGAGGACAGAGGGAGGGAAGCAGGACGAGATGGCATGACGGATGAGCAGCTATTACTGCAGTCAGAAGGTTGACATATCGGGTAATAAGTAAGAGATGTCAGTCATGGCCCATGCTCTCTCCTCAGGCGTCGCATCGCCAGGCTAAGACCGACTCTCGCAAATGCTTTCAGAGACAAAAATTTCGGGTCCGAAAGATGTGGACAGGCGTGGGCTATAAGAGAAGAGGTGCTTCCCAGTCGATCCTCCTTTCCTCCTCCTTTTTCTCTCCCTCTCTCTCCCCTCTCCCCCTCTCCCCCCCTCCCCTCTCCCCTGTGATCCTACGTGTTATCAACGTTGCCGTCTCATCAGGCCCCAAACACCGGGGCTCCGAGCTTACCTGTATAAGGGACAAGCAAGGTATCGATTGATGCTATCGCTGAGCAGTTCCGAGAGTGGCGATGTCCGGGATGAACCCCTCCCTGGAAATATCTGCATATTACTTCTTTTTTTCTTCCCTCTCTCTCTCTCTCTCTCTTTTCCTCTTGGCAATATTACCTCCGCCAGAGACTTTGGCATGCAAATGGAATTAATCGGCATTAAACCATTCTTACCCCGCTAGCTGTGCATTTTCTTGATTCTTTCCATGTATAGGAAAGGAACCTACCTGCTGCTATCCTCCTCTTCACTCTTCTGTGTCTCGTAAATAAAAAGCCCAGCCACCCAACAGACACCAAAGCTGGGAGAGAGGGAGAGCTACGTAATAAACTCTCAAACCTCACTCTCCTCACTTCCATCATCCCTCCCCTCATTTTTTTGCCTCCCTTCTTTCTCTCTCTCTCAAAACATACATACACACGCGCGCGCGCGCATATCACATCTCCTTTCTTTCTCACGTATATATTTATCCAAGACGTCCTCCCCTCCTCCCCCCCTCCCGCCCAAGGCATCTGGGTCGGTGAGCTCAATGTCCCAGAAGAAAATGAAGGCTGCTACTACGTCTACAGGTGTACAGACATCCAATGGCGCCACCGTGACGCATCGCAGTACCTCTTCCTCCAACGGTGACGACAGCACTACGCCCAACCCTACTCCTACACCGGCCAGACCTCCACGATCAAAATATCGTCATGTCGCCGCCGTCCACTCCATCACCAGGCCCTCATGCCTCAGTCATGATTCCAATGCCACGCCTAGCTTCCTGGGATTTCGCAACCTCATGGTTATCGTCCTTGGTCTGTCTCTCACCCTCGCACGCTCTCTCTTGTCTGATATCGACCCCGGCTGACTCCCGATGCGCTCACCCGTACAGTCGTGGGAAACTTGCGCCTCATGATTGAGAACATGCAAAAGGTTCGGATCTCCCACCCCTCCTCGTCAGTACGGACCGAACCGAAGCTAAGAGGTCCCTGTAGTACGGAGTCCTCATCTGCATCCGATGCCACGCCTACCGCAACCAAGACATCATCATGGGCCTCATGCTCTACTTCATCATCCCGTGCCACCTGTTCGCAGCCTACCTTATAGAGCTCTTGGCCGCTCAGCAGGCCCGGGGGTCGCGCAAACGCATCAAGGAGGGCCGGACGGGGCCCTCGGACGACGACCGCAAGCGCTTCCACACCGCCTGGACAGTGGTGGCCTGGGCGCACGGCATCAACATCACGTTGGCGCTGGCCCTCACGACGGTCATCGTCTACTTCCGCATCTTCCACCCGCTCATAGGCACGCTGACGGAGCTCCACGCCATCATCGTGTGGCTCAAGGCGGCCTCGTACGCCTTCACCAACCGCGACCTGCGGCACGCCTACCTGCACCCGGTCAAGGGCGAGGCCGTGCCCGACCTGTACGCCCGCTGCCCCTACCCGGCCAACATCACCATGGGCAACCTCGTCTACTTCTGGTGGGCCCCGACCCTCGTCTACCAGCCCGTCTACCCCCGCACCGACCGGATCCGCTGGCTCTTCGTCGCCAAGAGGCTGGGCGAGGTCTTCTGCCTCAGCGTCTTCATCTGGTTCGCCACCGCCCAGTACGCCACCCCGGTCCTGGTCAACTCCATCGACAAGATCGCCTCGCTCGACTTCCCCTCCATCCTCGAGCGCCTCCTGAAGCTGTCCACCATCTCCCTCGTCATCTGGCTCGCCGGCTTCTTCGCCCTCTTCCAGTCCTTCCTCAACGCCCTCGCCGAGGTCCTCCGCTTCGGCGACCGCGCCTTCTACGACGACTGGTGGAACTCGGAGAGCCTCGGCGCCTACTGGCGTCTGTGGAACAAGCCCGTCTACACTTACTTCAAGCGTCACGTCTACATGCCCATGGTCGGGAGGGGTTGGAGCCCCTCCACGGCTAGCTTCTCCGTCTTTCTCCTCTCTGCTTTTCTGCATGAGATTCTCGTCGGCGTGCCCACTCACAATATAATCGGTAAGTCCCCCCTTCCTTTCCTTCTCCTCTTCCTCTCTCTCCTCTTTCCCTACACACTCTTCATAGAAGAGAGATGAGGGTTCTGCCTTGCCAGAACTGGAATGTGAGAGATGAGGAATGAGAAGGTCTGGGGCGCAGAGACTGTCTGACAGCGGACAACACAGGCGTCGCCTTCCTGGGCATGCTTCTCCAGCTCCCACTCATTGCCATGACGGCTCCCCTCGAGAAGATGAAGAGCGGTACTGGCGGCAGGTTGGTTGGAAACATCATCTTCTGGGTGTCCTTTACGATATTTGGCCAGCCCTTTGCCGCGCTCATGTACTATTACGCATGGCAGGCCAAATACGGAAGTGTGAGCAGATCCACGGCCACATGATGCCCTGATCACGATTCTCACATTCACACACGCACACACACACACACACACACATATATATATATATGTATATATGTATATACATATATACATAATCATCTGACGACGTGTGGTTTATCCATTTTCTGCTTCAATCCGGCGCAATATATACTATACGAGATATACGGGGGACTTGTAATACGTAATAATATCGAGATTCATATACCTCGAAGCTCCTGTCTTGTCAAGTTTCAGAGTCATACACGCACAGCACGCACACATAAACACACACAAACTCTCCCGCCCCTAAGCACCATCCGCCCTCATACATCCGAGCCCACATAATCCCACCATGCTCCCACGTCAACCCACAAACGGAATCATGGTGCCCACCCTGTCCCGATAAGCGATATAGTCCCTGCCGAAGAACTCGACGAGCCTCCTCTCCTCGGTGCGGACCCTGTCGTTGAAGAAGAGCCAGAGTACGGCGGCATAGGCGGCGAAGCACACGGCGTTTCCCAGCATGAGCTGCGTGCCTAGCCCCCAGTAGAAGAACCCAAAGTACGAGGGGTGCCTCAGGTATCCGTACACGCCGTCCGTGACCAGGCGGTGCGAGTGCGACTTCCTCGTCTGGACCTGGTGGTTGAAGCTGGCGCCGGCCTGCAGCATGGCGGCGGACCGGACGGCCTGCCCGCCAACCACCATGACCAGTCCCAGCCCCACGAGGGTCGGGGATGCCCCGCCCCAGAACGTGGACCGGAAACCGGGGAAGGCGAGGTCGACGACGACGCACTCGGCCAGGGCGGATGCGTGGGCGACGGCGTAGGCCGGCCAGTTGGCCGTCAGGAGGAAGCTGTCTATGCTGGCCACCAGGGTGTTGCGGTGAGCCGTCGTCCAGAACTCGAGGAAGTGGAAGGTTGACAGCGCGGCCAGGAAGAAGGGTGCTCGCCACGGGCGGACCACGACTGCGTCGCCGTCATCGTCGGAAGAAGAAGGTGATGACGACGAGGCTGGAGACGGGGGGAGGAAGAAGAGCGCTGCGATGCAGAGTACCACGCTGGCCGAAAATACGGACCCGAGACAGAATGCTCGCAAGGCGATGCCCGAGAGTGACTTGGGCCCGTTGGCGAAATATGGCCGGAGGATCTTGAGCGTCTCCTCGCTTGGAGGAGGAGGGGCGGACAGTGAGGGGGTGGAGTCGAGGGAAGAGGTCGAAGCTGCGTCCTCTTCCATCTTTGCTTGTCTTTTATTCTTCTTCTTCTTCTTCTTCTTCTTCTTCTTCTTCTTCTTCTCCTTCCTCTCCTCTCCTTTCTTGAAAAATTTCCTCAAGTGTCCTTCCTTTCTGATGATGATGTGTTGTCCTTGCTTTGTACGTTTCTGTCTTGGGGGGTTGTTGGCTTTAGGGGTGGTGATGATGTTTGAGCACACAAGAACAGGGAAGAAGGAAACAGATGTTTCAACGGAACTGAGTCGACCTATGTATCATGCGGTTCAGAGAGAAGGAAGCAAAGTGTCCCGCGCCCCTCTTGGAAAGGAAAGGGGAAAGGAAAAGAAGAAGAGTAAGACAATAGTGTCGAGCTTTACGACGACATGATTGTTCCAAGAGCTAGGGGAGGAGGAGCTGGCACTGGGCCGTTAGGCGTTGTAGGTCCCTGTTTTTGATTTTCATTTTTATTTCCTCTGCTGACCACTTGGCGCTAATAGCCGACGCCATTTTGAGCTCTACAATGTACGTACGAGCACAATGGGCCAACAAGCTGAAAGGGACAAGCATTTTTGAGAAACAATTAAAAATACGAGATATCTCATCATGTGGCGGTGGTCTTTGTTTATTGGCTGGAAGAGTTATTCCAATTTTTAAATACTTGCTGCCTCTTGGACCTTTTGTTGTTTTTTCAAACTAGACAGGACCGTGCAGTTATGCCACTCATGCAACCAGGTCTGTTCCGTATCGGCACCTTCAACTCGGACTCAGGGAGAGCGGCAATGATAGAGAGGTACTGTTTCCAGCCTCCCGCTTCCCCAACCGGCATTGAATATCGCTCGCCCAAGCTGCTGGATTTTCGCTTTGTACATGCATATCTGCTGCCCCTGTGCAGGTGGCAGGCCAGATGGTATCGTCTTCTCTTTCTTTCCCTTTCGCACTCCTCAGAGACCCCCCTGCATGGAGAATGAGGATATGACGAGAATGGAAAGGGAGACAAGACTCCATATGAACGGTATCCACGTATTCATCTCGTAGTAGCCAGCAGTGTACACGGCGCCGATCCTGTCATCAGAGTCAGTAAAGGGGGGCACAACGAGAGATGTGGATTTTTTTTCTTCTTTTTTCTTTTTCTTTTCTTTTTTTTTTTGCAGGAAGAGAGAGGGAGAGGGAGAGAGGGAGAGAGAGAAGAGTTAGACAGAGAAGAGGGGGAAGGAAAAGAGGAAGGAGAAGAAATCATACACGACTCCAATGATGCTTCCAGCCAAGAGGGCCTCCAGCCCAGCTATCCCGATGTACACGACGGGCACAGCCCACAGGTACTTCCACGACGCCATCCTCCAACCGTGGGTGTACATGGTGATGAAGACGGCGGCCAGGTGGAAGACGGCGTAGACGATAAAGTGCCAGGCCAGCGTAAAGACCCAGATGTCACTGATGTAGTAGAGGCTGTACACGCGCTCCGGGGTCGTGTCGTGGATGTTGTCGACATTGAGCGAGGGGAATCGGGGCGTTCGGTAGCCCGACGGAGGGGCATTCGGGTTCGCCATCTACCTCTCTTTCCTCTTCTCGTCAGTAAGGAATCGGAAAAGAAGATGGATCGAGCAATGAGATTGAACACTTACCGCGTCCTCGCAGGAGAGGCGCTGGACCTTGCTGCGCTCTCTCTCTCCTGATGATGGTGGTGGGCAGTTGGAAGGGTTGCCTGTGTGGGTCCCGCCCAATTCGAAGTCAGTCAATACGTCACACACTTACCCGAGCCTCGGCACCGATTGTATATGCATGTACAGATTACTCGTACTCATGCCCAAATGCCATCTCCCATCATTCTCTCTCTCTCTCTCCATCTCATACAGACACGCACGCACGCACGCACGCACACGGAGAAAGGGAACGAGAGAAAGGAAAACTCCCAAGATGCCTGCCGACAGGCTCCTCAATACAGTGCTACAGTACTACCAAGACACGCACGACGCGACACGTACCGAGCAGATCATCGGCACGACGACCCACCTCCTCTCGCACCTGACCAACCCTCTGAACCTGGGTGTTCTCACGTCTCAGCTCCTGACGGCCCGGGCCATCTGGCTGCGGCACGACGGGCTCCGCACCGCCATCCGCATCGTCAGCATCTACAACACGGCCGCCACTCGCGTGCGCAGTGACGAGGCCGCCCGGATAGCGGGCGACACCGTGTCGACGCGGCCGGGGGACGTGGGAGCCAGCGGCGGGCTGCGGTGCGACGACTGGGTGCGAGCCGTGGTCCAGGGCGCCGACGACAGGTCACGGAGATGGCAGCACCTGCTCGTCCTGACGGGCGTGCTGATGGGCATGGAGGGCGAGGGAGGTTCCGGTGACAACGACGGCAACAGCAACAGTAGCAGGAGGCGATGGCTGTCGAGGTCCCTGAGGAGCACGCTGGAGAGGGCCGTCGTCACGGCCGCCAACCTCGCCCTCGAGCAGCACGCCGCCGACGGTCCCCTGGCGGGAGCGTCCATCGTCCTCTCGCTCAACTTCGCCTTCCCTCTCCTGTCCGAGCACCACCGGTCTCGGGTAGACTGCGACGCCCTGCTGCCGCTTGCGGTCGCGTGCCTCACCGGCCCGTCCGAGGGCTTCCGCGACGGCCAGTTCCTCGCGGCCGTGGGGTCCGACGTCTCCGTCGTGCGCCGCGACCCCGGCGCCGCGATGCTCGACTGGTCGGCCGCGTCGCCGTCGTTCCGCGCCCTCCAGAACATGGAGTCGCGGCCCCTGATGGCCAACCTGGGCCCGCTGTCCAAGCTGGTGGGCTTCGCGGCGCAGAACGCGTCCGATGCGCGCGCCGTCATCCGCGCCCACGCCTCGCTGCTCAACTTCACGCGGAACGTGGTGGGCGCGTGGCAGCGCACGCCCCTGAGCGACGTCGACCCGGCCCTCGAGGCCGCCCGGCTGACCCCGGACACGCGGCAGACGACGTGGCCCGCCCTGCTGCACACCCTCCGGAGGCTCCTCTTCGCCGTCGTGGCCGTGCTGCAGGCCGTCGTCACCCGCAGCCTCCTCGACGCCGACATGTGCGCCGACGCCGTGGCCGCCCGGACCGCCGCGGCCTCCCTGCACATCTTGCGCAACCTGCACTTCATCGCGTCGCGCGACGGCAACGCCTCCTTCGAGGCCTACGCCTTCGTCTACATGGCCTCGGTCGACACCATCTCACGCTTCCCCGCCGCCGCCGAGTCCCTCCTCCACCAGACCTGCCCCTCCGACACACCCTCCCTGCGCGCTCGCCACGTCCAGCAGACCCTCGACCTCTTCCACCTCAACCTGGCCGAGCACCTGCCCCTCACCCTGCCGACGGCCGCGTGCGACGAGCTGGCCATCAAGCCTGCCCTATCGTTCCTGTCCTCCTCCTCCTCCTCCCCCTCACAGGAATGCAACCCCCCGACCCCCTTCGCAACCGAACTATTCGAGTCCGCACACAGCACCGTCCTCTCGGTCCTCTCGTGCCCCCAGCACAGCCGCCTGACCATCCGCATGGCCCCCTTTTACATCGTCCGCCTCTTCCAGTCCTTCCCCGCGTCCATATCACCTCGTCAGTTCCGCCTCGCCTTCAAGACAGTCATGCAGATGGTCTCCCCCCCCTTCCCCATCGCCGCCATGGAACCCCACATGTCCGAGACCATCCTGGAGATGCTCATGGCCCAGATGGCACACGCCTCCACCGCCCCCCTACCTCCATCTCCATCACCATCTCCTTCCTCTTCCTCTTCCTCTTCCCCTGCCGTGAAGGAACCCGTCCTGTCGGAACAGTCCGCCCTGGCCCTCGCCCTGGTCGACTCCATCCCCTTCCTACCCCTCCCGCTGGTAGAAGAATGGCTCGCCGTCGCCGCCCACACCATCTACGACATCGCCGATGCCGGCCTGCGCGAGACCGTGCGCGCCCGCTTCTGCGACATGCTGGTCAGCGGCGAGCTCGATGTCGACAGGTCGGCCGTCGGTGTCGCCTGGTGGGGCACAAAGGGTGGTCGCGAACTGGTCGTCCACGGACGCGGTGCTGCCGGGGTGAGGCAGACCATGCCGCCTGTCATGAGTGGTGCTCTTGGGCCTCTCGACGAGGCCAAACTCTAGGTTTACACTACACCGCATACATCCTCTTCATCTCTATATAATCGTAAAGGCATGTGAATAATGACATTGTATAAAATAGTTGGCACCTTGCCTTGGACTGCGCTAGAATGCTTGAGTATGCGAATTACTGTAGCCTACATTGTCACTTTACCGTCTTTCACCCTCATGGTGACGGGGCATGTATGAGCAACTGCCTATGCTGTATTTCAGGACGAAACTATCTTTCCAGAAGGAGCAGAGAGGAGAAGAAGACGCTCTCATCATTCACTGTCCGTGCGCGTCTAGCGTAGCATCGTCGTCTGCCATGGCATCCCAGCACCCAGCCCACCACTTACCCAGCAGGACCAGGTAGCTTCGGCGGTTGTCAGGTCGCGCAAGGGGGCAGGCAGGCTCCTACACAATCTGCTTGTCTACCCTGACGAGTATGAAACCGTCCGTGGGCTGGCCGTGCATATTCAGCAGGCGGACGAAGCGATAGCCTTCTCCCAGACGGTCGAGCCGCACGCACGCCCACGCGGCCAGGTCGTCGCGGCCAATCTCGTCGTCGCGCACCGTGAAGCGCACAAATGTGAGATCCTCGATCAGGCCCGACGTCTGCTTAAACTCTAGCGTCTCTACGCCCAGGTCGACGTCACTGCCCTTGTGCGTGCGCGTCCGAATCTTGATGTCGTCCTCGCGCTCGTGGCCTTCGCAGTCGATACGCCCGCCGCGGTAGCTCTCGGTGCCGTCCACGTGCAGCTCGACTTTGATGTACGGGTTGAACCCCTTGGTTGACTTGTCGCCCGGCGGGAGCGGGATCGACTGGGCGGCGAGGAAGGTGATGCCAAGCTTGAGCGTCTTGCAGCTGACCTCGTCGGTGGTTGCCGCGGGGTGGTCTGGGAGATCGGGGTGGAAGCCTTTGCATGCCAATGTCAGTATGTATAGCTCCCGGCGGCGATCGGAATGCAGCGGCATGCCATACCCTTTGGCTTGAGGACGTATCCGCCAGTGCCGGAAAACATGCCCTCGTTGAGCATGATGCTCTCGTCAGTCTGCTGCCAGTTAAGAGCGACTATCTGAGTGCCCGCACCCCAGAAGGGAGCAGGGTTGAGGTTGGATGAGCCGATGCGCAGACCTGAAGGGTACGCCCTCATGAGGTACCGTTTGTTGTGCTCCCAGAGCTGCGCGGTATTCTTAGTGTGGTGTTCCGACCATTTCTTCTCGTTCAGGGAGTATATGTGCGTCGGCAACGAGTTTTCGGCTTGGTCAAACGACTTGAACGATACGCCCCTGCAGTAGAAGCCCATACGGCTGAGGTCCTGAATAATCTTTGAAGCCTTCTTCTTTTTCTTGGGCTTCCCCGAGCCGTCAAGGGGTTCCTGGGCAGCTTCTTCTTCATCTGAACTCACGGGCTCGTCCGGGGAGGATCCCGGCGGTGCGTACTTGACCTTGACCAGAATCTTTTTCTTGAGCTGCTCTAGCCTAGGAAGCTCTGCGGGCTCAGCCTCCGGTATAGGGATCAGGTAGTCGGCCCAGACCTCATTCATGATCTGAACCATGCAAGCCTGCTGTTGCGGGTTGCAGTGTACCTCGAGGCTGACAATGACAGGCAGGTCCGTAACCACGAATGCGCTCTGGGCAATGGCAACGCAGACCTCTCGGAAGGTGATCTCCTTGGTGAGAGTATATCCATGGAGGACACGCGGCTCGATCGCGGCCACCTCAGGCTGAGGTCCATCTTCCTCCACGGCAGTCTCTGCCGGAGCCTTCTTTGCAACGGTGGAGTCGGACGACGATTCCAAAGTCTTGGTCGTCTCCGCCTCGTCAAGCCTCTTGCCAATGCTCGTCTTGTCGAGCCGTGAGGCTAGGGAGCTGGGAAGCCTGCTCCTGATGCTGCCCAGCTTGCTCAGGCGACTCGTCTTCCTCTTTTGAAGCGATTGCGGTGCCGGAGGCTGCTGCTGCTCTTGGGGGGTACCGGACTTGGTCGTTGCAGCCCCCTCTTCCGAGGAGAGGCTACTGGTTTCCGAGTCACTGTCATCGCCATCCCAGACGTCGATCTCGACGCACCGACATCCCCTGAGAAGCACATTGGTGTAGCTGTCGGTAGTGCTGTCGCTCGACAGCTGGTTGCCCGAAAGATAGGTGTTGTGGCTGGAGCTGATGAAGTAGCTGGAGAGGGGCCACGAGAGGTCAGTTGGCTCAGGCTCCTTGGTAAAGGAGCCGTGTGGCGACGTCATGTAGTGCAGAAAGGTGTCGAAGTCGACCTCGTCATCGTCGAGGAGGCCTCCAGCAATAGGCGTCTGGGCGGTGTCGGCATCAGGCTTCTTGTCATAATGCTGAGTGTTGTGGAGAAAGGACTGGACCTCATCATTTCCCCATTTCCCATCGGCCCTGGAGTGTGACTGATAGATGCGTCGTAGGTGAGATATCATGTGGTCGCCGAGCGTCTCGACAACCTTGGTCGATTCGCCGGCGCCGCCTCCACCAGCCTGGTGGGTGAGGTTTGTGTCCGTCATTGCGGCCGCGCCAGCCTTCCGAAGGGAGAGGAAGAGTAGGACAGAATGGGTGATGACAATGCGAGGTTGACAGGACCGTAGTGTAGATTAAAACATAAACAGGGTGGTGTACGAGTCGAGTAGAGTAAGGGAGGGAGAAAGGAGAGTAAGGCGCCAAGAGGAGAAGTCGTCAGAGCTCCCCTGCTAAAAATTAAATAAATAAGGTAGGAAGGAGCGAGCTTTGTCGCTATTATGCACCTGCCCCGTTTTCTGCCAATGCTGTTTCACCGCAGAGATAGAAGAGAAGAGACAGAGAAGAGACAGAGAAGAAGTGTCCTCAAGAAATTCACAGTATTATGACGTGCATCTAGGTCTGTTGAGCCTAGACTCACGGCCTGAGGTCTTACCTGGGATTCTATTAGGTTAGCTACCGTTACTCTTGACTAGTCGAGCTTGCCATGGTATGTATATACAACGTATCGTCTCTCGCTTCTGTCACTGACATAGTACAATCTATTTACAGTGCGCATATTCGTGTTATACACCCCCGCTCCCACTCCACGGCTCCTCCTCGATTGCTGCTGCGACCTTCAGCTACCCCACCATCGTCACTCCTTGAGTGGCTGCGTGGCCAGTTACGCCCGTACACATGACTAGGGAATGGGAGCCTCGTTTCCCCCCTTCCTTTCCTCTTCAGCCCTCGTTCTCGGCCCAGCTATAGCCTTTTCAACCGTTGGAGGCCGCACGCCGGTGAAATGATCAGCGTCGGCGAGAGCCACTGAATAGAGTTGTTCGCCATCGACAGCCACGCAGCGGCGGCACGCGGCACGATTACATATTACCGCCTCCTCGTGCTCAGAAACTCGTCAAGATCCACGTGCACTCTCATGCCTTTGGATGTCATGGTATCATACACCGCTCGCAGCTCATCAGACGTCATCTCTCCGGCCAACGTCCCAAACGCCTCCATCATGACCACCTTGGACCATGGGCAGTGCTTCAGTGCTCGGTAGAACACGTCTTTGGCCCTGTGCCGCAGTTCCTTGTGCGCGTGGCAGAATCGAATGTATGATGTCCAGACCTGTACGCTGAACCTGGATGTATCGCTCATCGTCACGGCCCGGTCCAGCGCTGCCCTGGTCGTATTGACGTTCCCCCGGCTCAGCTCGTGCTCGACTGAAAAGAGTCGGCTGCTCACGCAATCACGCGCAGGCACAAGGATCTTCTCGTACAGGAGAGCACGTGTCTCATCAACGACACGGAGACTCGAGTCCGACCATTCTAGGAGCGAGAGGAACATGGTGTTTTGGGGGAACCACGTGAGAAACTTGGTGAGTTGCTCTCTGGTATACGCTCTCCGTGATGGCCTGTAGACAATCCGGTCAGTGTCTTCTCGTGTCCCGTACTTTACAAACCTTTGTGAGACTTACCCTCGTGTCGCGTTGAAGTACAGCAGTCGCGCTGCAAATTGGAGCAACCCCTCGTGAGCCAAGGTGCCCTCGGCATTGTGAAACTTCAACTCATGACATGATCTATCAATGCTGTCCATGGCAGCAGCTATGTTGCCCTGTGTCCCAGAACTTGGCTCTGTGCAGCCTTCCGTTGTCAAGTAGGCAAGCAGGGCCAGACACTCAGCATGAGTTTGAAGTCCACCCTCCTTCGACGGTGCTGCCTCCCCCGCGGGGGACGCGAAGAAAAGCCGTGCTTTCAATATCTGAGACCCTGTAGCCTGGTACTCATCATCGGGAATTCTGCGTAAAGGCTCGTCCACAGACGAGCACAGGCGCTTTACAGCCAAATGTCTGTGTCCACTTTCGAGTTCTATCCATGCCCAGGACCGCCAAAGCAGGAGACTGGAGCCGGGATTCTCACCCTTAAAAGCACAACGTCAGCCCTCTGCACACAGACACGCACTCATACGTCCTCAGTTGAAGCTGACGCAACGTACCTTGTCAATATCGCCCGCCGAGCTGAGGACCTTAGCGGCGACATCCCTGTTGCCCTGGGCATATTCGGCCATGGCATAAGCGTTATACAGTCCCAGATTGGTGGGGTATTGTTTCAGAAGCATCCTGGCCACCTTCTTGACGCTGGATGACGTATCGAGTGAACTCAGAGCCAGGTGATAGGCCGCGAGATCTTGTATGCCCGCGTCGAGGGCCAGCCGTCGGGTAACATTACATGCCCAGCCCAACTCGACCGTCTGCGACAGCGCTGAAGCAGAGCCCAGGTACCCGAACCAGTCTTGGGTTTGGAACAGATTGTCGGAAACGCTTGCGGCGTGAAAGCTGACAGAGGAGAATGCCGGTCTTTGTCGGCTGTCGTCATCAGCAGTCTCTTCCACGGGCTGCTTCTCCCATGAGCCTTGCGTATCAAGTGCGCCCCTGGCCCCTGTCAAGAACGGATCCAGCCACGCTGTCTCGGTCCACTCATCCGACCGGCAATATGGGGGCAATCCGCAGAATAGTAGAAAGGCATCCAGAAGCTGGCTCCTGACATGCGGCAGTACAGTATCAGGGATGATGAAAAGAAGAGGCTCGATGTCAGCAAACATGACAACCCTGAACGGGTCGTCCTCTGTCCCCTCGTCCATGGTTCGTGCTGGCAGTCGAGCTGTTGTCGCCCTGCGCTGCTCAATGGCTGCCCAGGCCTTGTATGCATCCTTCACTGGCGCTGCTGTTTCCGATTCGTACCGTACTGGATCAGGGGCATCTCCACCAGAGCCAGACTCGGCAAACTGTCTCCATCCCAGGGCATCTCCCTCGCCTATCCTAGGCACCTCGCTCTCCCAAAATTCCTGGAAGGCAACCAAGGAATCATGGCTCCCATCCATACCGTTAGGTCTGAAAAATGTGAGTTCCAAAAGCGCCTGCCAGGCTGCCACCGCTAGTTCCTTGTAGCCGGCATCGTGGATAAATCGCGTCGCTCTCAGAAATACATAGATGGCCTCTGAGAAGTCGTTCTGCCGGTGTCCGGACGATGATCGGGCGATGGCTGCGCGAAGTCGAGTAACGAGAATCTGCCTGACTTGGTCGTACTCGAACGAGGCTATGTCCGACGTGCAAAAGTCTAGATGGATCTTCCAGAGGATAAAGTTGTGTTCCTCGTCCCGTTCCACCTCGGACCACTTCTTGGCGGCGGTCTTGGAGTTCCACACCTTGACGCCTTCACGCATCAGATAGTTGAGCACGCGGCTTCTATCCCTGGGGTTCGAGGTGTGTGGTAGGGCAGACTCGAGTATCGACACCTTGATCTCAGAATAGCTGTGCGCCTCGTTCTCAAAAATTGTGTAGTCAAGGCTCTGGCCCGCCCGTAGCAGCACGTCCTGGTGTTCCACGAGCTCAATCCAAGCGTCTATATCCTCTGGATTGTCCTTGACGCGGCGGCTCAGCTGAACGGAGCGCCACTTGAGGGGATTGCTCTGCTCCAGGGGGACCACGTCCTCGTCTCCCGACCCGGAATCATCGCCGGCCTCACTGTCAGCGAG
Source organism: Geosmithia morbida (assembly GCF_012550715.1). Taxonomy (NCBI): domain Eukaryota; kingdom Fungi; phylum Ascomycota; class Sordariomycetes; order Hypocreales; family Bionectriaceae; genus Geosmithia; species Geosmithia morbida. Next base: position 142,461 of record NW_023336199.1, read on the forward strand.
GGTACGCGCCTTTGCTTTGCCCTCGATGGAGCGGTAGTTGGGCTGTGTCTCATCAGGAGAGTCCTCCTCGCTCCGATGCCTTTCGCCAGATCTTGAACTGGAAAGGGACAGAAATCCCTCTTCCTCTCTTTCTTCTTCTTCGCCCGTCGCCGACGTGTCCTTGCGTCGACGCGGGCGTAGATCGATGGCCTGCTGTCTGAGCCGCAGCCTCTTGTCCCGCAGCCCATCCTTGTCCTTGAAAAAGCCCGATCCTTCGCCTGGCATGCGCAAGCTGAACTGGTCCCGCGGTCCGTCACGGTGAATAATCAGGCGGCCGGGCGTCCCCAGAACCTGGCCTCCACCGTAGCGGCGATAAGGGGGGATCTTGGAGCGTTCGATGCCACCATACCTGGCGATGAGCGGGTCTCCCTTCTTGTCGATGAAGAAGACGTCGGATGTCTTCTTTGGGCCCCCGTCCCTGCCGACGCCATCGCGGCAGGAGCGAGAGTCAAGACTGCGAGATTCCGTTTTGCGCCTGGGACTACGGGAACGGGACCTCGTCCTGTGCTCGCTCCGGTGGTGGTGGTGGTCTCGGTGGCGCTTCGAGTGATGGCGATGGCTGTCGTCGTGCTCCCTCTCCGAACGACGGCGTTTACGCCTCTCTTCACCATGGTCCCCATTTTTTCCCTCGTTGGAACTATCCTCCTTGGAGTCTCGGCCTTTGAAAGACGCGAAGTTGGGGACTGATGGGACGCCAACGTCCGACGCCTTGCCGTCTGCCGAGTGCTCCTTGGATCTGAATGAGGAGAATTTGGGGACGATCGGGTCGACACCCTCCTTCCCTGACATGGCTACCGTGCGACACAAGAGTGTTTCTTGGGCATAATTACACTTGATGTTGGCTGATATGGCTGGGTTGATGCCAAGCCTACTGATGCATCAGCTACTTTCTTTGTTACCGTCGTAGAAGAGCTTAGATGAGCTCCGACGGTACAGTGCGAATGTGACGCATGTGGTTGCCGTTGAACGTCTCTGCTGGGCCATATATGACAGCTGTAGTACAGTGTTTTTCACAGTCTTCAAGACTGTATAGTATCTTTGCCCGCCATGCTGGCCTCGAATACTTGAGATTATCGCCGTTTTTCTTCATTTCATTATGCAGAGTTGATGTCAAGGAAATTTCGATTGTCATTTCTCTCTAAGGCAATCCTTGTCTAAAACTTTCCATTCGCATGAGCGTAGTAAGACCTCAAGAGAGAGCCTGGCCACTTCAAATGTCAACATGCTGCCTGCTTGGGCTACGGCGCTTGCACCACTTACCACGCAACTAATCGACAATAGACGACAAGAGCACGAGCAAGAGCGTCCTATCGCTGCCACTTCCCTTGTAGAAACGTCGATACCGCCATCGTGGTAGTATCAGGGATAGTCAATTCGATTACTGCTCAACGTCAAAACTTGATTCACACACAGTACAATCACGAAAGAAACACACGTACCAGGTGTGTCAACACTGTAAGCACAGGGCACGGCTTAGCGCTTATGCTTAGCATGCTTACGCAGTAACCCACGTCAACAGCCCCCATCGCCATCGACAAACTGCACATCCGTGCTCTTCCATCATCGCCAAGCAGCACCTCATGGAAGGGAAAACAGTGGCCGGGATCGTCCTCGCTTCCCTGACTATCCTCTACGCCGTCCACTCGATGGGTCTCTTTGCGAGGAACAAGATGCCCGTTGAGGGCAAGGTAAGAAGAGAAGAATAAGAAAAGAGCTTCTCCCACCATATATATATCCAAGCTCCTCGAAGCTGACCGCCACAGACTGTTCTCATCACCGGCGCTTCCGAGGGCATGGGCCTAGCTGTGGCCAAGCAGCTCTCATCCAAGGGGGCCAATGTGGTCCTCGTGTCTCGGAGCGTAGACAAGCTCAAGGCCGCGCTTTTGGAAGTCAAGGTCCGCCTGCTCTCTCCCCACCGCCCCTCCTCCAGATGGCCTGACTGACTTGACGACCGTGATCCAGGCTGCCGCGCGCGACTCCGGCACGCAGCGATTCCACTACATCTCGGCCGATGTATCCGCCCCGTCGTACGCGGGACCCGTGCTGACCGAGACGAAGAGGTTGAATGGCGGACAACCCCCGGACATTGTATGGTGCATAGCGGGGTTGGCGACGCCCGAGCTCTTCAACGACATGGACATGGTATCCATGCGCCGGCAGATGGACGTCAACTACTTTGGCACGGCGGAGATGTGCCAGGCCGCGCTGCGCGAGTGGCAGGCACCCGAGGCGCCCGTCGAGGCCACGCCGCGCCACCTGATCCTCACGTCAAGTGCCATCGTCTTCTTCCCCGTGCCCGGGTACCTGCCATACTTACCGTCCAAGTTTGCCATCCGCGGTCTGGCCGAGGGTCTGAGCCGCGAGGCCCTGCTGTATCCGCAAAGGGTGGAAGTGCATCTCGTCTGCCCGGGGACCATCTTGTCGCCTGGGTTCGAGAGGGAGGAGAAGATCAAACCCGAGATCACCAAGCAGCTCGAGGCGTCGGACCCGAGGCAGACACCCGACGAAGTGGCCAGGAGCTCCATCCGCGGGCTGGAGAACGGAAACTTCTTCGTCACCGTCAACCTCTTCAACTGGCTCATGCAAGTCGGCACCCTGGGCAGCGCAAACCGCAACGGCACTGGAATCCTCGACTCCATCGTCGCCTGTCTCATGTCGTTCATCATCTGGCCTATTGTGCACTTTGCCCTGCACGGTGATATCAAGAAGTTTGGCAAGGCCAATGGCCATCCGTCAACATACAAGAAGGATTAAGAGAAAGAAGGTATAAATGTATATAATGATATCCCGTGTGTTATTCTTACATGTACACACATGTTTCTTGATGAATGGCAAACGCTTCAGACGCCGTGAACTTTTTCTCTTCTCCCCGTGATCTACCACAGTTCTATACACCGCTCCACTTGCCAAACCTGTTATACCGTTTGAACATTTCCCGCAGGATAGCTCGCCCGCTACCGTCCATTGCATCATTGAGAATCTTCCTGCCGTCGGGCGTGGTAATGTCAAAGATGGCATTCATGGCAGGTTCGAGCGCTTCGCGCACGCCTCGCGACACATCCGTCTCGAGCTGCAGCTTGACGTACTGCATCATGATCAGGTACATGTGGCGACCAGCAGACCGCTTGGCCGCGTCGGTGGCCGAATCGAGCGTGCTGTGCTGGACGGAGCGCGAGACGGCGCCCGCCGTCGGCTCGCATACGAGCGTGACGAGGCGTCCGTAGGCGCTGGCTTTGGACTCCTGACCAAGCCCGTCGTCTCCGGTCCGACTCTCGGTCTGCTCCTGGATAAGGTTGCGCAGGAGGGGCTGCATCGTCGCCAGGAGGATGTGGTAGTGGCCTTCTAGGCGAACCCTGTGCTTTTTGACGATGACCTCCACAAGCTTGCACAGCCAGATGAAAGGGGCTCCTGTTCCTTCCTCCGAGTCCGAGCTCGTGCCCGAGCTCTTCCGGCTGCACATGACCGCTATCGAGTCAAGGAGACTCTCAATATTCCACTGGCTGACGGCCTGGGCCTTCTTCTCCAGTAGGGTATACAGGATACGGCAGATGTGGACCGAGTTCGCGGTCGGAATCGCCGGCGAGACGAGGGCGTATGTCATCTCATTGTACGCTGCTGACAGGGTGAATTCTCCTTCGGTGCCGAAGGCAGCTGTTGAGTCTGCAAGGAACAAGACGATATGTAAGACAGGGTGAACCATTTTCTGATTTTCGGGGGGTTTTTTTTTTTCGTAAGTGGAAAGGGTCAGGCAGAACTTACGGATCAAGTGGTCAATGATGTACCCGATAGCCATCAATTGACCATCAGTACCACATCCGCCGTTGTATTCGTTGATCAAGACCTCGAGGTACTGCGTCAACACGGAGCCGTCGGAGGAGCTCACGACGGCATCGATATACTCCTTCAGGTGACGCTCGCGCGATTTGCCCCCCAGGTCTTTCAGGCTGGGGAATGAAGCCTGCCTGGGGCTGTCGAGCTTCTGCGACATGTGTCCCTGGAGGAACGTCTGAAGCTTCCACCCACGGAGGTGGCCGCTGCGCATGGCCTCCAGGCTGCGCTTCTCCAGCCTCCGTATCCCGGATGATCCGAGCTCCCTCAGGCCCGGCAGCTCTAGCGGCAGGTCGGAGGCGTCGACAGCCGCCGACAGCCTGAGGTTGGCCTCGGCGGTAGGCTTCGACATGAGTTTCTTATCGCCGGTCCAGTCCTTGACGACGGCAGCGATGAGGGCCTCCAGGGCCGTACGCGCATCAAGACACAGAGATTTCAGGAGCTTGTGCGACTGCGCGTTGGGCGACTTGGTGACCTCGGTGACCACCTCCTTCAGAAGCGTCAGATACAGTGGTGTGACTGTCCGGGAGTCGACATCCTTGGCCTTGTAGCGCGATGCAAATTTCGAGGCCTCTTCAAAGTAGGCCGCGCTCCGTTCCTCCATGTGAATGACCATTTGCCTGATCGTGGCAGACGCCAGGGTCGAGTAGCGGCCGATGAGTTCTTCCAGGATGTCTTCGTCACTGGACAGGGTGGCGGGAGAAGTCGATATCGCATCCGCGATTCCAGCGAGCTGACCAAAGTTGAGTCCAGTGAAGAAGGTAGGCCGTGTCATCAGCTTGGCCGCGATGCTGAGAACTAGCCTCCATCCCTCCAACGACATGTCTTGTGATTTTTCGAGGGTGAAGCCGCCTAGGAGCGTGTCCATAATACGTTCTCGCTGGGGACGAGTGACGGCATCGAGGGGGAGTCGTGAGAGCAGTCGAATCCACAATTGGCCGAGCTCTCCTGGCCATTGTTTTTCACTCTTCTTCGAGGCAACCAATGCATCGATAGCACGGGTAATAACGTCCTCGGCCAGCTTTGCCTTGTTGATGCAGTGCTCATTGTCTAGCAGGCTGGTCCAAAGAAGTTCGAGTCGCTGGGGCTTTGCCTTAGCGTCCGACACCGCATCCTGCACCGTCGGTAGGATCTGCGCCTTCTTCTCGAAGTAGAGGCGATTCAACCGGGTCGATCCGCGCATGTACCATACCAGGTACTGCTGGAAGGCGGCATCCTTGTCGAATGATGGTTCGGACCTGGACTCCAGGTAAGACGACAGTCTGTCGTCGGGTATTCCTGACGAGATAATCTCCTGGGCAAGGCGGACAGTGAACTTCTCAACAATGTCTGAAGCTTCAGACACCTGCTCTCCGTCGGGGCTCGATGAGACCCAGATGCGAGTGCAGCACTTGAATGCCTCGTACGTTTCGGCCGAATTGACGGGCGTCTTCTTGAGTATCTTTGCCAACGTTCCTCTGACCGCGCCCCAGATATCGGACCTCTTGGTGGCCGGTGCCCAGGAGAATGTCCTTGCCACCACTCTCCACTTCAACGCAGTAATATCAGAGGTCGATTTGCTTATCTTTAGAATGATATCAGACAGCTTCGAGTAGGCGGCATCCTTGTACTCGTTTCCGTTCAGTCCGCAGCTGATGCCATTCAGCCACAAGCAAAGCGTCTTGGGGTCGGCCTCCTGTGCCTCTGCCCACCCCAGAATTTCTGTCAATTGCCTTGTCGAGAGATGTTGCTCAATGGATAGCTCAGAAAGGTTCGAGGGGCTGGTCTCTTGTCCCACAAGCATCCAGCGCGAAGCCAATTTCGACCTGCCCCCCGTCAGCTCCGAAAGCTGCCGGAACCACAGGCGCAAGAACGCGGGGAAGTCTCGGGCAGTGCGGAAGCCTCGCATGATGGCTGAGATAACATCTGAAAGCGCTTCCCGGGCCTGGTTGGAGTCTTGGACATGCAGACTGCGACGGCAGACTTCCTTCAGGAGGCCTGCACCATCATCGTCCCCCTGAAAAACATCCGGATCGCATTGGGCGAGATTCGCAACCAGGTCCCAATCCGTCTCGCCATCGTGTAGTGCGTAGCGCTTGCAGACAGAGCGGAGGTGCCCAGTGTCGACAGGCATGGCCAGTTCTCGGCACTTGCGTAGGATAGTCTTCATGATAGCGCTGCGGTCTTCGCGCTCCCCTAGCGACGAGTCAATGGTCTCAAACACCTTCTTCATCCATTCGGCGTTGCCTTTGCGCACGCCCCGAAGGACCAGGGCCTCCGTAGCGCTGGAGGCCAGCGCGTAGATGGCGGGAGCAGCCACGGCGAGGTGCTTCTCGGATCCGTCCAGAGCTGTGACTATAGCCTTGTCGTTCTGGTGGTTGAGGAAGATTGATCGTGACGGGAGGATGAGAATGCGGTGCAGGAAATTCGTCAGATCCGTACGCCACCGACTCGTGAGTGACCTTTGAGCCGAAGTCTGGTCTCCTTTGGTGGATTCTTCGACATCACCCAGTACCACTGCCGCTGGATCAAGGAGGTTCTGCGCAACCTCGTACACGTCATCGTTTCCCTGGAGATGAAGGTCCCACGTAAGAGCGATTATCTCAATCCAGTCTTCGCAACCGTCTAATTCTTCCGTGTTCTCGACCGTCAGCACGGTGTGGCACATCCTAAGCAAGGGGGCCACGATCGCCGTCGCCTCACCGGCGGGGCCGCCGAAGAGAGATTTGAGGTGCTCGGCGCCGATCCTGTCGCGGGCAGAGACGTTGGTCATACCCTCCGTCCGTCTCATCAGACACGACAAGGCCTCGAACACGGCCTTGATCCCTTCAGCACACCCGTCGGCAGATCTTAGGTCCTCTAGAGAGAAGCTGATATGTGCCCGCTTCCGTTTCGATGACGCTCGTGCTTGTCGTGACTCGGATACCGGGGCGGAGACGTCTTTCAGGGATTGCTGAAGTACGGCGATAAACCTTCGATCGGCGAGGGACTTGGCCAGGGAGAAGAGCGGTATCCTCTGGAAGACGCAGGCCATGAGCCTCCAGGTCAGCGGGTATCGTCGCAGCGTCTCCGCAGCCGGGGTAGACCCGTTCATGGACTTGAGGAGCCATCGCAGGCTACTCTCCTCAGCCGCATGGAACTGACTATCGGACGAGGCAGTCAGGAAGGTCCAGAGTCGGTCGAGATTTGCGCCATCCTGGCCCGGTCCGTTCTGGTCGAGACCTCGAACAGTCTTGATAAGATCGTCGTTGGCCTGGAGGAAAGAAGCTGGTTAGCCATTGCCATACGGGGAGGGGGGGTTCTAAGATATCTTTGCAGATACACACCATATCCTCCCTTTTACTGAGGTCTGGACAATGAGGCCATCAATAAAGCAAGGGGAAAAACACAAAGTGTTTGCTTATTTTTTTCTGCGCTGATCGCATGCTGACAGAAACTCCCCGCGAAACGCCACCAAGAGAGCTGCCAAAATTTCAGGATTCTGCCAGAAACGCCAATCCGGATTTGGAACAGCCGCTCTCCACCGCTTTCGGGCCCGGCTTCCATTTCGCCGAGTCATTCTCGCGCATCTCGACATCATCCGACCGCTTGCCCTTACAAGCTCCCCGTAGCTCCCCCATTTACCAGTCGCTCCCAAGAAAGTGAGTCTACGGAAGCGATCCCCGAGTACTCAGCGCCGTACAGTCTCTGACCTCTGATATCTTCGCAACAGAATACGTTCACAATGGCCGATTCCGCCGTCACCCGCCAGCAGCAGCCCAGCGCCATTTCCAGGCCTGTGAGCGAGTCGCTCCTCAACGAGAAGGTAAAAAAAAACTCCCCCTCCCCCCCTCCCCCCGACGGCTGCACGCTTTCTAGATATCATATGCTAATCATCTGTATCTGTATGCAGTGGGACCACTGCCTCTCCAACCTAATTGTCCGTTCGTCTCTCGGCCTCGGATTCGGCGTCGTCTTCTCCGTCCTCCTCTTCAAGCGCCGCGCCTGGCCCGTCTTCCTCGGTACCGGCTTCGGTGCCGGTCGCGCCTACGAGGAGTGCAACTCGGACCTGAAGCAGGCTGCCCGCGTCTTCAACAAGGCATGATCTCCCTTTTTCTTCGTCGACACAAAACAAGAAAAAAAACTACGAGCATAGCAGAAGGCCTGAGTCCGCGTTGAGGCCCTGGCTGGTTCGTGTGCGCGTGTGCGCATCAAGCGGCATGCGTCAAGGAGGAGGGGTTTCAAGGAGGGGGGGGGAGAAAGTTTGCGGTCAGCTGGACACACAATGAGCAGTACGTGTCGCTCTCGATGCTCATGTTCATCGGGCCGCAGCTGTACGAACTCGATACGGATACAGATAGACCTGTGTACAACATCCCGCCGGTTCCATTCCGTCTTAATGGTCTTGGTCAAATAACAATTGTATTTCTCTTCTGTCTCCAAACACCAAAACAGGCCGCATGAATAATCAACCATGCAGAGCTTCTCCGCGTGGAAGGGGGGTTGTGATGGTAATACCAGCAAGTACCAGTACTACGCTCTCCCGGCTGGTACGGCCATAGCCTACAGAAAGAGGTAACTTTTCGGTCATGTCCAATATTGGAGGCATGCAACAAAGAGCCGCGGGACGCCCGAGAGCCCCTCCCCTCGACAATGACGGACAGCAGGCTTCATCGATTACGGCGCAGCACATTGGACTTCACGGCTACAGAAGAGATGACTACTCTGCTGCAATTGTCGGAAACTCCACTAGTTATCGCTGAGACGAAAGGGTCATCGTCCCTTCGACGTATTAAGAAAGTGGTAGAGAGATCCGTTGTTCTGGCACGCAAATATGACCGCCAGCAAGTTGGCGAATCGCTAACGGTTGATTAATCGTGCTTGTATGAATGTGTGAAGAAGAAAAGAGGGAAAAAAGAATCCAACCCGAACGGTGGTCGGGGCAATGAAAGAGAAGACGGATCCACAGCCTGCCATATAATCACGTGATATATGGCCAGGGGTTATCCACCTTGACCCAAATTTATTTTTTTTTTTTTCTTTCCTTGCTCCAAGACTCTTCTTCATCTTCTCGTGCACACAAACCACCTCTCTACATCCGAGTCGATTTATCGTGTTGCATCACGCTGTTTCCCGGCCCCAAGAGCTTCCGCTCAGCAGTACGATGACTTTCAATGCTTGCCGTCTATCCGGATACGTTTCCTCCCGTGGGTAGTAACCGTCGATCAAACTCTGCAGCACTAGAACAACGGTAGGTCTATTGGTGTGAATCAACCCTGGGCAGAGCCTTTGCCCCGGTTGCTACTCGTAGTCATGCAGACATTGCGTTCCTTCTGAGAACGCAAGAACCCCACGAATTGCCTACACCTCGCTGCTTTCAATGCGCAAGCGTGTCAACTCTTTATATCGTTCGAGTGGGAGAACAACCCGAGGGTCTAGACAACCCGTCCGCTCCACCCTGATTCCGCTGGTCAAGTGCGCGTATCAGGACTAAAATCGGACAGACATTCATCATCCACATGTCCCTTTCTTCTCCCTCTCTTTCTGCTTCGTTCTTCTTCTGTGGTACTTTCGATGTGACATGTCGATGATTGGATGCCTAATGCCTTGACGTAACGCCCTATCATTCGTCTTCGCCGTTATCAGATTCGTTGGTGAGCCATGGTTGCCACTATGCTGCATATAACGGCATAATAATAAGCCCTAGGGACACAAGCATGGGCGTAGCACTGAAATACTGGAAGGAGCGAGAGAATCATTGGGGAAAACTTCGAAGTCATCATAAGTAGACGTGATAGATCTTTCTGCTCCTTCGTGTCTAACATACCTCTCTGAGCCTGCTCAAGACATGAAATCTATGTCCACGTGAGTGTTGACAGGACTATGGTGAACTCGGATCTGTTGATCCGTACCAGGTGAAATGCTACAACCAAAAAAAAACAAAAAAAACAGACAGGTAGGAACAGGAAATCAAGAAGGACGGGGGGAAAAAAGAGATGGAACAAGAAGAAAAATGACATAGATGACATTCATGGAATCCAAAAGTTCCTGGGGCGCTGTCGGCAACCTGGCCGCCGCCGACGGGGCATCAAGCTCCCCCTCCTCTCTCTCCCTCTCTCTCCCTCTCTCTCCCTCTCTCTCTTTCTCTCTCTTTCTCTCTGTTCAAAATCACAGTTGACAGCAGACAGTTGACAGCAAACATTCCATGTCAACAGGAAAGATATAAAAAGAACAAAGGAAAAGGGTAATAATAATAAAAACGATTATAATCATTAAAAAAAACGGGGCAGCTGGTATAAGAAGGCGACGACAGCTACTCCAAACGGCATGGGCTTGTATATATGTGTAATCCCCCTCCTTTAGGCGCGGAAGCGCGAATGGGTACGGTCGCGTATCTGCATGTCGGTAGAGACATAAAGCTGGTCGAGATAGTCCATGGCGGGGGCATCCTTGAGGATCTTGGCCACCTGGATACCGGCCGAGATGAGCTGGAGGATGTTCCGGTCGTCCTTGAGGGGTCGGCTCTGGTGCTTGGAGGCGTGCTTCATCTCGAGGGAGCTCTCGAGGATGGTGACGAACTGCTTGATCTGGCCGTTGTACAGGACGTGGGCGGGTATGCGGCGCTTGGTGGCCAGTCTCTTCAGGAGGTACACCCACTCGGTCCACTCGCGGTCCCGGGCGCACTCGACGGGCCTCATGTCCTGGGTGAGGGGGATGGGGAACTGGTACTTGGCGACGAAGTCAAAGGCGCACTGGGAGAGCCGGTCGTTGACTCGGCTCAGGATGTGGTCCTGCTCTTGGACGTGTAGGTTGGTGGGCAGGTGAGGGAGATCCCTCTCCTGCATGGCAATTACGTTGGGCGGCGGACGCTGTAGGAACTGGTGCGGGCCGTCAAACTCGTCCCTATTAGACGGTCGTCTCTGGGATCGACGTCTGCTGCCGGCACTGTTGCTGTTGCTGTTGCTGTTGTTCTTCTTGGCAGCGTTGCCACCTGCCGTCTCCAGGGAATAATCCGATAGGTTCGGGGATGTGATTATATCCTCCACTGAATCCGCCGATGAGTACCGGCCTCGCGGATCTCTCGCCTGCGAGCTGTTGGAATTGTTGTTGCTGTTGCTGCTATACACCCCGTATGATAGACCCGGGGTGCCATATTGGACGGGAGATGGCAGTCCAGTGTATACGCTACCGGCCTGGAAGCCCGACGAGTCCAGCCGCGGCACCGCCGAGTTCGGGGTCAAGGGCACGACGGAGCTGCCAGATAGATACGCATTACTCGAGTAGCTTGCGCTGCTTGTGGGTGCAATGGAACGGAGGACGCTTAGATCAGCACACGGTTCCCGCTCTCATCGTCCTTTTGCGTATGCATGTGTGTGTAGTATGTGTGTATATATCTTGTTGTCCGATCGATGACGGGACATCATGAGGTTGTATCATCAAGCAAAGAAGACTTACCTTGGATTAGCGTATAGGGCATTCTCAAACCCTCTATTGGCCCCGTTGAATGCGTCGATAAAAGAGCTAGCGTGGGGTCAGCATCGTCACTTACTGGACTCGAGACTTTTTTTGTCTTCTCAGCAATCATGAAGCCATACCTGCGGTTCGAGTCCCATGGACCTCCCCTGCTAGCCATAACCCCGCTGACAGGGATTTGCTGCGACATGTCTGCTGAGAAAACGATTGCGGCAAGAAGGAAAAATAGAGAATACAAGAGACTCGCCAAGAGGTTCGGTCAAGTCCAAGTCTGGTAGGGGCGAGGGGCGGGCTGGCGAAGGGCAAAGAGCGACTGGTTTCCAGGAAAGGAGTAGAAAGATATGAGGCAATATGCAAGGGAGTTGTAAACGTCTATGTTCTGATCAAAGACCCAAGACAAGGCATATGTTGTCGTTTGGCCTTTTCTTCTTCTTCTCCTTCTCCTTCCTCTTGTCCTTCTTCTTCTTCTTTCTGGTTCCCGCAACGCAAGTATCTGGCTACTTTCCTAGGGCGGTCTCTCCCCGGCAGTTGCAGCTGGACTCGTGGCTCCCCTCGCAGATAATCCTGGGGTGCGGCAATATCCTGAGCTTGCTCCGTAGCAATGGAGAAAGGGGACCAGGAAGAAGAGAATGTCAGGCGGTGAGATCCAACGCGCCGTGGGGAGGGGGGTGTATCCGTCCAAAGACAGTAGGTGTCTGCGTTGTGATTTTTCTGCATAGAACGAACTCCTTATGCAAGTGACAGGTAGGCCACGAACATCATTGCGCCAATATCAGAATAGAGAGCTCCGGGCAGTATCCGTATTCGGCTTTTTCCTTTCTCGTTTTTTTTTTCCTTTCGGAGAACTGATGCCGGAGAAGAAGAAGGAAGGAGTAGGGTCGAGAGCACGAGAGGTTGAAGGGGAAAAACAGCCAGGTCGTCAGCCTCGAAAGACTAGAGGAGGGTGTGGGATCTAATGGTCTTCCCGCGCGAGACAAACAGCACACACGCACATATACACACACGCGCACATACAAGATCCAGAAGAGAGCCCCCTCAGAGAGAGGCTGGCTGACATAGGCGTATAAATGCTGAGCAACGAGACACCCACGGTGCCGAATGATGGCCGGGTGTAGGCGGGTCCTGGCCGTGATGCTACGATGAGATTCGCCCCAGTAACGGTTAGGCTGTGATTATCCGTCTTGGGCTGTTACTTTTCGTCAGAAGGAAACGGATCTAAGTATTCGCAACTGCCATGGCATGTACAACGGGGTATGAGACACGATAGGCTCTCAACAGCAGCGAAACGGGTTCACGTGAATCGGCCGCATAAATTCCGGGGCCAAGGCAGTAGTTTGTTTGTTTCTTTTCTCCCTCGGTCGACGCAAATAAACCCGATAGCAGCTCTTGCACACGCACTTGTCGTTCCCAACCTCTAGAATGTATGGGATGGACCTGGAAGAGAGAGAGGATAAGGAGTGAGCCTCCTAGACCACTGCCTGTATGTCCTCTGCGTCCTGCGAAGCCGAAGAGGCTAATAAACATCCAACAGTCGTCAAGTTGGCGACAGATCCAAACCCAGGTAACCACGGCCGGGCTTCCTCATTGGATCAAGGCATTGTTGCCCAACTCAATCATGGATGTATCGGGTAGAGACAAGGAAGGCCCAGTGGCGAGCACGTCGGAACAGCAGGGAACCCCCCGGATAATGACAAGGGGCGGTCAACGGCGAGCCAAGCGATTCGCGACGGCGGCGGCGAACGAGTTGGGCAGCAAGGCAAAGTCACTTTCGGGTGCCAGCCGCAGCAGTAGCAGCCGCAGAATCGGTAGCAAGGAATATACGCGACCCCCGTGGTGTCAGCGCATCAAAGCATCCAAGGCCCGGGTACACACAGGTGATGTCCGCTGCCCCGTGGAGAATTGCGTGTCTCGATCCGGCCGAGGGCTTCCCGAAAGTAGCGGCGTCGGTATGTAGTCTATCCGGACAAGGTAAGAATAGAGAATCCATCGCTGCCAAATACAAGCTTTTGCTATGCAAGGAATCTCGTCACCGGGGGGGGGGACCTTTCCCTGTAGGGCCATCGGTCGAGGTCAATGGCTCGTGCCAGGCAGAGAGATTGAACAGACTACGTCGAGTGAGGGGAACTAAAGCTATCGCACGTAAGGAAGTACATCGCCTAGCCCCTTCTGTTCAATACTATCAGATGTACCTGCCTATCTGTACAGATCACATACTCATTGCCAGCCGCTTCAATACATTGAGCTACCCGGTAGTGGGATCCTGATTTCTGGGGAACAACAGTTTGGTGTTTACGGTATTGGATTATAAAAATAAAAGAAAGGAAAAGAAGGGAGTTTGTAATATTCATGATACTACTACTGGATACCATTCCCATGCCTCAGCATTCTTTCATCTAGACTATTGCTCGTAGAACCCGTGAAACATCTGGTGCTGTCATACAGCATTACTCATCAACGCTCAACTCTAACCAAATGCCAGGTTATGAAGACAGAACATAATGATGAGTACCAACTCTCATGTGCAATGCAAGTATTACACTGTACGAGTTAAAAGGAACAGAATAATCTGTACAGATTATTTTAGGCGGAGTATTAGTCCCTGAGACCCCATATCTAGCGGAGTCTAATATTCTATGACAGTCATGATTGGATCAATCTTATGCACAATTCGTATAGAACTTGGCAGACGGCCACACAGGGCAAGTCTGTTTGAAGTGCCTTGTGCGTTCATTTAGAATTAACGTCTCTAACTAAAGGGCCCCCCCCTTGATCGTGTGCTTCTTCAGTAAACATGTCGCCGAGGTGTGTCGGCATTACTTCCAAAAAGTTTTAACCACTCGTAGTTTCTTGTTTCAACCATGTCATTAGCAAATCTTCGCCTGTGATGGCCCCCCCAAAAGATCGCAAGAGAAAATTTCACCGCCGAAGCAAAAACGGTTGCAACGTGTGCAAGAAGAGGCATGTGAGGTGCGATGAGAAGAGACCTCTTTGGTAAGTGCCGTGTGTTGCGTCCCAGGTCCCTCCCCCCCCCCCCCCCCCCCCCCCCTGGTGGGCCGCCGACCACATGCCACATGGCAATTGGCAATGATTGCTGCTGCTGCATACGGCTGCTGGCCTGACAGTTGCTATCCTTGTCAGACGCCCCATGGGACGCTCGTTTGCTAATTGACTGCATCTTGCACAATCTATAGCACGAATTGCCTGCAGACTGGAGATGAATGCATATACTCGCCTCTTCGCCAAGATGGTTCGCCGCATGGAACTGACGGGGGATACGCCTTGGTCAAACGGGATGTCCCATTAGGCACCATCGTGTCGGCCAGAACTCTGGATATGAAGAGTCCCCTCAGTGATTACGTGGGCGGCTCATACGAGGCCTTGCCTGACACGTCGAAACGACTCCTGAGGCACTGTATGTTGGGGAGAGACGTTCGTATACGGCTTCGGGAAGCGATACCGTGCTGACGTGCCGCTGGTGGTGAAAGTTGCGCAGTATGCAGTATGGGGACAGCAACCTGTGAACCGCGAACTCGAATCGAGCGTGTAAGTCGACTGCCGTCAAAACATCTACCTCCTCCTCTGTCAGTCTAGCTCATAAGCGGCAAGAATTCACAAGGCATTCGAGACACCAGGGTATATGCACATGTGCCTGATGCTATCAGCTTGTCAATGGGCATGGGTCAGAGGCTCCATGGACGATGTTAGGATCCCTTTCATGTATCACAAATCCGCGACATACCAGTTTGCCAGGGAACAGCTTCGGGCATCAGAGACGGCACAGAGCGGTGCCACAATGCTTGCCATATCGTCTCTCGCTCTAGCAGAGGTAGGGATCCAGCATACGCCCCTGCAGGATACTCACGGAGGAGGAGCTAACAAGGTCAAATGCCAGGGTGCGATTGGTGATCTGGACACTTCAACAAAGCACCTCAACGGATTCCGCCTGGCAATGCAGGGCCAAGGATCATGCCCGTCGCTCGCGCAGGAGATGCTAAAGATGTAAGACTCGTTAGGCTTCGTCGCGCAAGTAGGCACAATGGCTTACAAGGCGATAACAGGGCGGGGAATGGTCTTCGTGCCAGCAAGTCTACTACATTGGTCAATGTGCCAGACTACCAGCCTACCTTTATGGCGCTCCTCTTTGCCTCAATATGGGACATTTCGACCCTGCCGCCTAGAGAAGCTCCCAAGTACGGTTGGTGGGAGGAAAATGACACACAGGCTGCGCGACTGTGGCAGAACCACACCAAGGAGCTCAACCTCAATTATGAGATATCGCGGGGATTCGACCCAAACACGTACATGCCACGCATATTGAATGGCGACCCAAAGAGCAGCCGCACATGTTTCATCGCCACCTTCTTCTACCTCTTCTCCGAGGTGGGCAACGGTCAGATGGATGCCGTTCTGGTAGACTGGATCCTCGAGCAGCTCATTGACGACGTCAACACCAACGAGGAGAGCATCAAGACCAGCGCTTGGAGCGGTCCGTTGTGGCTATGGTGCGTTATGTTCGGAGCAGCCATAGCCAGCTCGGGCAAGGCATCGAGCCTGGTAGAAGACAGGCAGCTGAGGAGGTGGATCAAGGTATACGATGAAAAAATTCGACTAGTCAGTAAGACTCTAGGTTTAGATTCCTGGGGATCTGCGAGGCGGGTGCTGGGCCCGTTCCTCAGCGGCTCGCAAGATGAGGATGTGGACAAAGGGTTGATGGATATCTGGGAGCGAGCTTGTGGGACCAATGTCGCATGGGACGTTGAGGAGGTAGGCGATGAATGAAAGTAAACATGAGGCTCAGGTCTGAGATGCTTTCCCCATATTCAGAGGTTGAACTGGGTTGGGGTATTGTGGCATGAGCGGCATCAAGAATGACGCCGTATTACCCGGAGGCATTCCCGAGAAGGAGCACTCGATGGCTCCTGCCAATACCTTGGGTATCACGTGCCCGCAACTAGACGTCATGTCGCTGTGAGAGCGTTGGCAAGCTAATTAATTCACTCCCACTTACTCCGCATCCACGATAAACCATCACCCTGTGGCATCTTTCTCCCCGCTTCATAGCCCGTGTGGTCACCTCTGAGTCTATTACCATATCTTCAGCCACTTGGCGTACATATCCACATGCATATACACCCGCACCATCCGGAACGGGCGGGGATGGTGCGTCGTGTTGCTGAAACAAAGCCTCACAAATCGCCAGCGTGACACGCCTCGCGCATGGCTCAGCGACAACCCCGCCTTAGTTGTGAGCAATGGGAAGCATCCACGACGTGACAGAATACAAATAGTGAGGCAAGTCGACGCGTCCGGTGAGAAGGATTGCATGAGGTGCTGCTTTCACGCCCTCATGATTTGCCCAGCACAGCGCGCGTCGAATGATGCGTGGCCGGTCAGAGGGGGACCGCCCCCTCTCTCATCTCTTCATGCATATGGCGAGAGTGATTGAGAACCAAACAATGAGCACCCACCGGTCCCAAGGGCGGCGGTCCCTTTTAGAGACCGAATGATTTTGATAGGGGCTAACCAACGACTCACGTCGAATATTACACATCGTGACATTCTGGCAGGATGTCAGCTTGAGGAGGTGTGACAATGATGCGGAGGTGGGAGAAGGGGGAACAAAAGAAAAGCGGCCCTCCATGTGCGCGCTACGAGCAGACTGTCTCGTCATAACACGCCAAGCATGCATCGATGTGTTGTCCATCAGCGGTAGCAAAGCTCGGCCGTCTTCGATAGGGCCTTCCCGACCGAATCACCCCACTACGCCTTGTGAAAAATCAAGGTTTCTCCCCTCAGACCCATCGACGGCCACGATACCCCTGCTCTAAGGGGCCTATCATTGACAACTTCAGACCGCCAACTCAGTCCTGCGGCCCATTATGTGACCATACCTGCATCCAGGGCTGCGCAGAGGCCTCTTCATCACATTCACCGTATGGTTATTTGACGCACCTCGAAAGGATTTTTGTTTTGCTGTGTTTTGGGCCCCGAACGCAGCAATAAAACCCGCATGCCCCCTTCGTTGCGTTGACTTGAATTCTTCTTCCTTTCTTACTGCCCAACATTTCTGCCCGATATCATTTTTGACCCTGGTCCTCTTGGATATACTAGTCCACTTTCGCCTCCACATCTGCCCAAGCATTCAGCTCTTATACTCCTTACCGCTCGCAAAACGACCCAAAGGAACCCGAGGAATTTCCCCCTGGCTTTACACGACAGAACAGTTCTCTTTCGTGATCCCTAGCTTGCCTGCATCTGGACACAAAGACTGGTCTTTTGATCTGCTGGATCTCATACACGAGCCATTTTGCTCTATTCAAACCAAGGATATCATGCCTGCTGCCATTGCTGTGCCACGTCCGGCTATGGCTGGTTACAAGAATTCTGCCGACGATGAGGCCCATTCGCTCTCCAGGTACTGTTTACTCGCTATGATTTCCTTTAGTTCTGCTTTTTTTTTTTTTCATCATGTTGCAGCGAACATTATGTTTCATTCTGTCAGCCTTGCTCTTGCATATCTTTCTTCGGACCAGCGGATACATCCACAGGACATTTTCCGGACTCAAGCCAAGGACCGTTCATTTTCAAACCAGGACTCTTTTCTTTTGTGTTTTGCGTGTGTGTGTGTTACGCACATGGATCATGGATTCAAATCTGGACGTGCCCGAGCCGGGCACGAAAACAAAGAAATGAAATATCATCTAGATGCTTGCAACAGCAGTAAGTATCGCCCGACTGTGAAATGAACAAAACAAACAGAACCGTCCCTCGGGAACATTTGAGGATTATATTTTTTGTTGCTTTTTTCTGCCGGATTGTTTACCAAATTGGACATGCATTTTTACCTGGATTGTTTTCTTGAACCCGGATCATGAAACCTGGATTTGAAAACGGACCTTTGTGCTTTACCGCGGAGTATTCTCGACCAACACTCTCACCAACGGACTCTTATGGATCTTGGACCATTCCCTTGGATTGTCTCTTTGCAATCTTTTATGGAATTACCAGTAGGCTTGCTTCAAGCCTGGGGAAGGGAGGCAGCCGCCTAACCATCGCAATCCAATTTGATTGCACGCAACCGCGATTGGATAGAGGAATTGTTCCCTAAATGGACCAACCCGATGGATTATGACCACTTGGACCTTGGATTGTTTTATTTTTTTGCCTGCTTTGGAACTTCTACGACCCCAAATGGAGTTACATGGATTTTCGACACTTAAGGACTGACAGTCACATCGGAATTTGGATGTATCATCTCTGCTATGCTCTTTTTCTCAAAGGCCTAGCCAGAAAAAGATGACTGTCAACGGTCCCAAAAGGATTTTGAAACCCAGGATTTTTCCTTCGTTTGCATTTATAGCAACTTTTACCAACCACTGGATACTATTCGACACGGGGATGACGAGAACCATCGTCACCTCTGTTACCTTTTCCCTACCGGAATTCCCTGGATTGCAAGTTCACGCTGTCAGAAGACGCGAACTGTGATCAGCAATGGGTTTGTACAACCTTCTCACTTGAATAATCGTGTGATGACAAGCTGCTAACTGGTTCCCGTGTAAAGATCAAAGTTGATTCCATGCTGTACACTCATTTCTTTATGTCATGTTGAGGATCAGATAGTGGAAGAACAGCACACTAACCTACGCAGCGATTACAGCTATGCTCAGACTACCGTCCCTCATACCTCTGGAATGTTTTGCTTCTCTCAGACAGAACCATCGACGGACCTAATGAACGGTTCGTCATGGGCAACATCCACAGAAGGACCACGGAACTTTCCGGACTTTGCAGACAGTGGATCGTCCCACTCGGGAGAGAACGATGAGTTCGTCGTGATGTCCGGAAGCACAACCCCCAGAGGATCAAGATTGAACCGCACAAGGCCCAACGGTTCATGGACTGCCGCAGGACTCTCTCAGGCTTCTGTTGATGGACATGCCATGTCCCGGATAGACTCTAGCCGATCCTCTGGATCTATGCTATCACATTCATCACACTCGTCCAACTTGGACGTTGCAGGTAATGCTTCTGCTTTTCGCCACGGATCTCACGTTACCGGAACCATGGTCGGAGCCGATGCATGCCTTTTGATGGACCCTGATACCACGTCCATGTCACAAGTGTACTGGCCTACCTACGGTCTGGACATGGAGAACACACCCCTCTCGATGCCGGAAGCCAGCCCGATGCACGTGGTGCCGTCGCAGATGCAGTTTGGACCTGACGCGAACCTCGCGGACAACACTTCGCCAGGCTCTTGGGCCAACTTCCCTGTATCTGTGACCCGGACCTCTTCCCCCGCCACTATCGACGAGACGTGGATACACGGCCAGGGCCCCATCAGCCCCCCCAACTCATCGCCCGAGCTCCACTGCCAGTCTCCGAGGTACGTATCACTTGCGTGGCCCAGCTCTACGTCACTGTCGCCAGTTGCTCACAAGACCCGTTGCTCTTATAGTAGTATGGACTTTGGCAACCAGATGAACATTCACGGCGAGGTGAATGCCACTGGTATCCCGGGCCTCCCCGAGGGCTTGGCTCTGGCGAGCCCGATGAGCAACCGCCGGGAGAGCGAGAGCGCCAGGAACCATGACCTGTACAAGAACGCCAAGCCGCAGGAGGACGGTCTCTTCCACTGCCCCTGGGAGGGATCTGCCTCCTGCATGCACAAGCCTGAGAAGCTCAAGTGCAACTACGAGTAAGCATATCTGTGGGACCCGCCTAGTCGGAGCTGACTGTCGCTAACCTTCCTCGACCTCTTTCAGCAAGTACGTCGACTCCCACCTGAAGCCTTACCGGTGCAAGGATGCCATGTGCGAGGGCGCTCAGTTCTCATCGACGGCTTGCCTCCTCCGCCACGAGCGCGAGGCCCACGGCCTGCACGGTCACGGCGACAAGCCCTTCCTCTGCCACTACGAGGGATGTGAGCGTGGCGTTCCCGGCAACGGATTTCCCCGCCAGTGGAACCTCAAGGACCACATGAAGCGCGTGCACAATGACCACGGCAGCTCCGGTGGATCTCCGGCCAACGGCTTGAGTCAGCAACCGACCAAGGGCCGCAAGAGAAAGACAGACGTCTCGGAGAACCAGGCGCCCACCAGCCGCAAGGCGTCCCAGAAGAACATGCCGGTCAAGGAGCCTCGCCAGACTGCCTCCAACAAGCCCCCTCTGTTGGAGCAGTGGATGGCCAGCCGATCCAGGGTCGAGGAGATGGTTCGCGGCCTCAGCAGCCCCACGGACGTCCGCACGATCCAGCAGATTACCGACATCCAGCACCAGCTGGCCGGCCTGACGCAGCTGGCCGCCGAGCTCGGCCCTCTCGGCGAGCACCACGCCAACATGATGACAACCGGTTGAAGTGAGACAGCCGGTGGATTGGATGGAATTAGAAGATGGAAACAACGGAAGCCAACAACAAGGTCGACGACAACGACGACGACGAAAGCCCCTCGCATGAACGGAACGGGGTGTCTGACGATTCGGATTTTCATACTGGGTATCAGTGCGAGGTTCGCAGGGCCGCAGATCCACATTGTGTTACGTCCTACAAGACGGAGGAAGACACAGGAGATATTCGTGGACAATATGACGGCCCTTGCAGCACAGGGCAAGACTTTTTCTTTTTTTAACCGCGAACATGAACATGACGATCCCCGATACGGGGCCATGGAATTGGCGGATAGGGGAGTCTATTGCTCACCCTGGATGAATGAAGGACACGGCTTGTTTCGTACGGACGGAGATTGGCCTGCGGACTTGCGCAGGGATTATTCTGCGACGCAACAGCCAAAGGACATGATGATCTAGGACAAGGGAGGGGGAGATGCAGGACAGTCAACTAGTGACTAGTATCTGGGATTACTGGCATTTGCCAGATTATTACTTTTATTCTTCTTTGTTTACTCTTCTTTGTCTTATTCTTTTTCTTCTCGAGCCAACTTCTGCCCCGCCGAACGCTTTATTTTCCTTTGTCTATCCTTCTTTGATAGTTTTCCTCTTTTTTTTTTTTTCTCTCTCACGACTCTTTCTGTTTCTTCGAGTCTTGTTTTTAGATGCAGTTACTTGAATGAATGATGACTATATATATACATATATATACATGTACAGCTGCACACGTGAGAGATGTTGTAGACTAGTAGTACTTGGAACGTTGAAAATGAGAGGATTGCAGGCGCGCGGGACCCGGCTAGATGGATGGAGTAAAGATGGGAGGAGGACCTCGGCTTCAGGGAAGATGAAGGAAAGTATCGGGTGTGTACGGTGTACGGTATAGTCAAGGCAGTAATGATTATCATTTCTTCTATGCGATGGGGCATGCGAAGCTTTTCGGTGCTATATTACTACGGTGTTGTAGTGCTACTACTATGGATAAGTTTCTTTAGGAAAGTGAGATGCAAGATGCACGGATGAAAGGCGGGCAGACACTGTAGCAAGGTAGAATCACCATTGAGACGGCTACGGAACTACGGATTATATTAATAAGAGTCGTACGGAGTACATGTTAAAGCATTATATAATACTTCGTATTACCGTTCTGTTCCAGGACGTATCATACGGAACATTACGGAGCATAACGGAGCCCCTCTTCAGTAACATGCCGTCAGCTGGAGGTAAAACGCTAGGCTGGTGCTAATTTCGTTACATGCAACATGTACGGTGTACCTCTTGCCTCACCCCTCACTTGCACGCGTTGTGGCCTGCTGCTGCTGGGTTTGCCCCTCATCAAATCGAACGATGGAGCTACTTTTAATACTCTCTCGTATGACACTTGAGCTACTTTTGCTCGCGGCAAATTCAAGAGCATTTCAGAACTAAATCCTTCCATTGCCATCATCACCTCCACTCTTCCGCCCCAATCTAGTACATCCATCTGTCTCTACACTTACTTGTACGAGGAAAGTACACATTCTGCCCATCATGGCTCGCAAGTTCTTTGTCGGTGGCAACTTTAAGATGTAAGCTCCCCTATCCTTTTCTTCCTCCCTCCCGTCCTCTCTCTTCTCTCCCATCCCACGATTGACCGACCTCTGCTCTCTCTCTCTCTCTCTCTCAAAAACATAGGAACGGCTCTACGTCGTCCATCAAGGCTATCGTCAACAGCCTCAACAGCGCTAGCCTCGACCCCAACGCCGGTAGGTTTCACATCGTACTCTGCCCGCCTCCACCCCCAAGACCGATTTTACCGATCGAACTGAAATTAATCCCCCCTTCCCCTTCCCTTGGACCCCCGCAGAGGTCGTCGTCTCCCCTCCGTCCATCTACCTGACCCTCGTCCGCGAGACGCTGGACAGGAAGATTGGCGTGGCGGCCCAGAACGTCTTTGACAAGCCCAACGGCGCCTACACGGGCGAGATCTCGGTCGAGCAGCTCAAGGACGTCGGCGTCGACTGGGCCATCCTGGGCCACTCAGAGCGCCGCACCGTCCTGCGCGAGAGCGACGAGACCGTCTCCCTCAAGACCAAGTACGCCACCGAGAACGGCGTCAGCGTCATCTGGTGTTGCGGCGAGAGCCTCGAGGAGCGCGAGGCCGGCAAGACCATCGACGTCGTCAGCAAGCAGCTCGATTCGCTCAAGTCGCACATCTCGGACTGGTCCAAGATCGTCATCGCCTACGAGCCCATCTGGGCCATCGGCACCGGAAAAGTCGCCACCACCCAGCAGGCCCAGGACGTCCACAAGGCCATCCGCCAGTGGCTCCAGGGCGTCAGCCAAAAGGTCGCCGACGAGACCCGCATCCTCTACGGCGGTAGCGTTAGCGAGAAGAACTGCGTCGAGCTGAACAAGCAGCCCGACATTGACGGCTTCCTCGTCGGCGGTGCTTCCCTCAAGCCTGCCTGTACGTTCAAACATTACCCTTCCCTCCTCCCCCTTCGAGGCTGCTCTGCACACACACACACACACACACACGCCGAAACAACCCGCTGACATGGCCTCTAATCTGCAGTCATCGAAATTGTCAACTCTAGGAAGCAGTAAACTTCTTCTTCTCACAACATAGTTCAAAGGATGATCCTGATCTCGTAGCCCAGAATGGGAGAAGACTATCTTGGACATGACCACAGAAGAAGGGGGGGCTTTTCTCAAAAGATAGATGCACAAAAGAAGATTCATCCGTTTCGATAAATCTTGGCGTGAACCGTTTTCATTCCCGCCTAATGCTAGATGTAGATGTACATTGACCACAATTGATACAGCAAGGAGTAGTGGTGGTGGTGGTGGTGGTGGTGGTGGTAGTAGTAGCAGTAGTCGTAGTAGTAGTAGTAAAAGTATATGGAAAGAGCGCTCGTAGAATCAGCCAACAACCAGCCCAGCCGTCACCGAAAGGCCCCTTTCCCGACAGCGACGACGAAGGTGACGACCCAGAGAGATTATACAGACATGCCGTGGCCATGGTACGGGGACCAGACACCCCTGACGCTGGGGTTGCTGCTCGTGATGGCCTTGTTGGTGCGCCTCAGCTTCTCGCCGCTGGCGTCGCGCAGCAGCTCGACCTTTTGCAGGATCTCGTAGGGCGTCATGTTTCGGACGCACACGGGCTTGTTGCGGCCGTTGATGTAGTGGCCCGTCACGACAGGATGCTTTCCCGGCCGGGGGGAAACGGAGAATTCGATCTGGGGGTTGGCGGCGGCGAACTTGGGGAGGAGGGACTTGATGAAGCCGCTGTGACGGATGCATGTCGGGTTAGCCACGGCAACCTGCCCCTCCGCACACCCACTTCCGTCTTCTCTCTCTCCCATCTCGCAGAGGAAGGGATTGAAAACTCACTTCATGCCCTTGGAACTACCGGCCCAGTCGCAGTAGTGGAGTTCCATCTTCTTGCATTGCAAGACAAAGGCACCGACGCCATTCTGGGGAAAAGGTCAGCGGGACAAGGAATACGCTAGACTGATGGAAGGAGAAGAAGGGAAGCATACCCTGGCGCGGGCCACGTTCTGTAGTGCCTTGACTGTCATTGTTGCTGGTGGTGGTGGTGGTGGTGCTAGTGATGAACCCGATCAAGAATTCATGATCCGCTAGATTTCACGTCCCCTGCTGCTCGTCGCGAAGGGGACCAATGCAGATGATGCGGATAAATATCGGCAAAAGCATGGCTCTCACCCGTTATCATTACATGACCCGTTTCTCGTCGTACATGGGCCATTCCCATTCCCCCTTCGCCCAAGGCAGAAAGGTCTGAAATCCCAGCTGTAATATTAAGTCGGTACTGTTCGGTCAGTGGTAGAATTACTAGCAGCAGCCCTTTTCAGTACCGAAAAGAAGAAGAAAAAAAAAGCAAGCGCCATCATCCACAACGACACAAAGCAGGTGCATCACCAACCCGAAAAAAACCCCCTCCCCCTTCTTGGGCGAGCCTTTTTCTCTTTTCTTTCTTCTCCTTCTTTCGCATCCGTCATCCTCCTCGATATATATATTCTTGGAATCTATACATATACCGAGAGAGAGGAGGGCCTGCGCACAATGACGGACAAGCTCCCGCCCAACCTTCTCGCGCTCTTCGCGGCGCGTCCCCCCCTGCGATGGCTAGAACACCCAGACTACGCACCCGAGAAGCGCAGGACGGCCGCCATCCAAGGCCTGGCCGCCTTCCTCCCCGAGCTGCAAAAGTACAAGGAGACGGACGAGTACACGCCGACCGAGAGTTGGCTCGAGGCGCGCGACAGGAAGAGGCGCGAGAAGGAGGCTGCCGTTGTGCAGTTGCGCAAGGATGCACCCACCATCTGTGAGTTTGTCCCATCGCTTCCGTACCCTTCTCCTGTCCCATCACCAGCTGGCTGACAAGAGAGACGTGACAGACAAGCCGAGTGAAGACCCCAACATCCGCGGCGATGCTTTCAAGACCATGATCGTCGCTCGACTCAGCTACGAGGCCGACGAGCGCGATCTCGAGCGCGAATTTGGACGCTTTGGTCCCATCGAACGCGTACGATTGAACTGCGACCCTTTACTTTTGAATGCATTGGTCAGATAGTTGCATGGACTGACACTCCGTTTTGCAGATCCGCATTGTCAAGGACACGCACGCGCACGAAAAGCCCAGCAAGAAGAAGAAGGCGCATCGTGGATATGCCTTTGTCGTCTTCGAGCGCGAAAAGGACATGAGAGGTAAATATGAAGCAACAGATGCCCCTCCCTCCCCTCCCCTCCCCTCCCCCTCCTCCTCTTCCTCTTCCTCTTCCTCTCCCTTTCAATCATAAGAAGCCCTTTGCGGTTCACTTCTTCTCCCCTTCCCGCCGATTATGAAAGGAGCAATGGTATTGGAGCTGTGGCCCTCAAGCTCGCCCTTCCCCTGAGGGCAGATATTTTCTTTCCTTTTCTTGCCAGACGCGAACTCGAAAGGATGGGGGGGGGGCCCTCAAGCATGCCCCCTCCTTGCAGTCTGCGCATACTCTTACTCCTGTCTTCTCTCCCTCTTTGCCCCCTTTCGAGCTGTTCGGTAAGATGTTTTTCTTAACTGACACGTGCACCCCTGGGTGCACCCCCCACGAGTAGCGGCGCTGGACTCATGCGATGGAATCCGCATCAAGGACCGTAACGTCAAGCTGGACGTCGAGCGCGGCCGCACCGTCCGCTCATGGCTCCCCCGCCGACTGGGTGGCGGACTGGGCGGTCGCGGCTATACCAAGGCCGTCAGCTCACGTCCCATGGGCGGCGGCTTCGGCGGCGGCGGATATCGCGGCGGGTTCAGGGGGTTCGACGGCGGCGGTCGCGGACGAGGCGGCTTCCGCGGAGGTTTCGGTGGAGGCCGCGGTGGTGGCTTCAGGAGAGACGGTGGTGGTGACTTTGGCGGTCCCCGTGGTGGTGACCGTGACCGCGGCTTTGGTAACGGCCCGCCCAGAGATGCTCCCCTTGGCCCTGGATCTGACCGCAGGAATGGTGGCGAACGCTCCTTTGGCGGTGGTAACGATCGTGATCGCCCCTCGTACGATGACCGGCGCGGCGGCGGCGGCGGCGGCTACCGAGGAGGTGACCGATTCGGAGGCGGTGGCGGCGGAGATCGCGAGAACCGCCGCACCGGAAGCAACATGGAACCTATCGGCGGCCGTCGGGAGGTTGGACATCGCGACCGTGACCGCGAACGTGAGCGTGGCCCTCCGCGCGACCATGACCGACCACCTAGGGACGATGATAGCCGGAAGCGTGCCTACGACGGTGGCGGCTACGACGACTCCCGCAAGTCTCGCCGGTACTAAAGTGGACTCGGAGATATTCCTCTCCCACAAGAGGAAAGAAAAAGAAAGAAGTCCCATCGGTACACTGGGGAAAGTATGCTGCTTGTAAACCTACTCGTCCGGTGGGTTCTGCCCCCTTTCCTTTTCCTTCGTCTCCCTTTTTCCTCGTCGACAAATGGGCCCGTCTACTGCGCACAAAAAAAAAGGGAGGTGGGGGGGGGGGGGGGGGGACAGAAAACGAAAAAGGGAAGTATTATAGATGAGTACGCAAAGGTCAGGACATACTAGAAAAGGGTCAAGGTAATTCTTTCTCTCCTTTTCTTTCTTGTCTCTCTCACACACACGCACACACACTCTCTCTCTTTTCTTTTTGTACAATACGGGGGAGGTAGGGTATTATCATTGATTTTTTTCTTGCTCTGCGCGGTTTATGGAGAAGGCGGTTGGGTTTCAAGAAGATGAGAAAGAAAAAAAATATCACTCCATGGGAGGGTATTTCCGAGGATGCTATTTATCCGTTTCGGACGGCATTGTTGTTCTTATTATCAAAGGGGAAAATAACCGGTAAGGTCAGAGGTAAGGCTATGACCTGATGCTTTTTTTTTCATATCTACTCACCGCGATGTTTGCAGACAGACTGAGAGGTAGAATATGTTCTGATGGTAAAGCGTATGGCAAGGTTAGAGGTAGAGGGAGACGGTTGTACTAGTATTTAATATACATATATATAGAGAGAGAGTGAGAGTGAGAGAGAATATGCCACGTCAAGAGTGCCTTTTCATGCTGAGATGCAGAAGAATCACATCGAAGCACTAGAACGCATGTATACCTCTGTGCTATCCATGCCAAATACAGGAGAAACATGGATGATTCGATCTTCAAAGATGATCCTACTATGTAGTATATACTACCTACCTAGCACAACCCCTTGGCACATGACTTTGTCCTTGTCCCCTCCCCCCTTATCCATCTCTTTTTTTTATGTGTGTGTGTATGTGTGTATGTATCCCAAACGCCCACCCCATAGTATCGAGAAAAAGAAGAAGAAAAAAGAAGCAGCAAAATCAAAGAGGAAATATCCACGCTGGTATCAGTCATGTCATAAAACACAGAACATCTCTGTCTGTCTGTCTGTCTGTCTGTCTGTCTGTCCTCCTCTTGTCCAACCACCACCTTCTATGGGATGGGGGAACCAGAATGCATTGCACCTCGAGCGCCATGGTAAAAAAAAAGAAGAAAGAAAAGTATCAAAAACAGGAATGTAAACTGAAGTAGAAAGGCACAAGAAGCTTTTTTTTTTTCTTCTTCTCTTCTTTTCAATCGGCCTGCATAGCGTCGGGGTTGACCTCTGTTACTTCTCCAGTCTCGGAAGTCCAGTAGCTAAGAATTTGTTAGTAGACAAGGACGGAAAGAAGGAGAGGTGGCGGAAAGACAAGGGGGAGATGAGAGAGAAGAAGAAGAAGAGAGAGAGAGGGAAAGAAGAAGAAGAAAGGAAACATACGAGATGACCTGAACCTTGAATTCACTCAGGCAGACGGAAAAAAGCTTGAGGAGCCTCGTCTGCCTCGAGTCGAGGATTTCGCCCTCCTTGCAGACGGTGTATCCGTCGCCCTCGCCGCTCTCCTCGCCGAGGACGATCTTGCCGCGGACCATGCGGGTGGGGACGCCGAGGCGGCGGAGCTCGGGCTCGATGGAGTGCTCGAGGGGGACGTCGTGCTCGACGGGGACCTCTCCGGCAGTGGAGTAGACGACGCCGCTGGGGATGGAGAAGTCGCGGGTGGCGGGGACGCCGGCGCGGGCGAAGTCGACGGGGGTGAAGGTGTCGAAGTAGTCGAGGATCTCCTGGGCAGGGCGGTTGGTCAGGAGGAGACCGACGTTGCCGGCCAGGTAGCGGGACAGACCCTCGATTCCGGGGGCGGCAGAGTCGTCCGGGTTCTGTCCGAGCGCGCGGGCCATGAGCTTGGTCTTGCCGAAGAAGAGGCTTCGGAGCGTTCCGACCGTCAGACTGGGTATGCGTTGGGACGAGAGAGGGAGGAAACATACCGACTGTCTGACAGTTCACGACGGACATCCTTGAGGTGATTGTTGCGCATGTTGTCGACCCCGAAGACGAAGCAGTGCTGGTATTCGGGAATGGCATCGCGGATATTTTGGAAGAGCTGCTCCTTTTGATCCTTGGTCTTCTTGTCGACCTGGGTCATGTGGACGACCTTTGAGCGTCTCGACTTGGGCATGATGACTGGATTTTTTTTGGGTTATCTCTTCGTTATCTTCTGTTTTCTTTTACAGTCTCCTGAAAGAAAGAAAAATAAGAAGAAAATGAGAAGGAGAAGGATGATCAGAAGAAGGCAGTGGTCTTTCTCGTCAAGTTGATATGTTTGTGGTGGTGGTGTTGAAAGAAAATTGGGCGTGGGGGAAACTGCAAAACACAAGGCCGACCGAACTGATAAGATTGTGCAAAAAAAAAAAAAAATCATATTCGAGGGTCCCTCCCTCCTTCTCGATTAGGTTGGATTCACGTGTGCAAATTTCATGGTCAGCAACTATGGTAGGTGCTAATTCTGCCAATCAGAAAAACCCACAATTTTTCTTCTTCTCTAGGGAACGAACCTCCCCCCCCGCGCGCGCAGCAGCAGTTTTTGCTTTGCTTCTCACCGAGAATATGCGGAGACCTCACCGAGGAATTTCATTCAGCCATTCAGCCACACAGCTCAACATCTACGCCACACATACTGTCCTTGCTCTGCCGGAGTGCCGTCTACAGCGTACGGGGTAACGTTGGACGTTGGGCTGCCAGGCAAAATGAGGCTAGAACAGTTATACAGGGCAGTATCATCAGATGGGCACGCAAACACGGCCCAATGCATGGATGACCCCTTGGATGTACACAGCGTCACTCACTGCACACCTCTACACACACACACACGCACGCACGCACGCACAGAAAAAAAGAGGGGGGAATTTACTGGTTGGGAGAGGGAGGAGAGTGTATCGTGTATCACCCCAGGCAGGAACAGGGTAGATTGCTGTTTTCGTGTGCTACCCGTACTGTTATTTATTACCTGTACTGGGTATATATACAATGATACTGATATACATCACACAGCTGATATCTGTACTGGTTAATTTCTATTTGGGACACGACTGTCAAGCCATCACGGTACTGTGTGAACGGGGGAACTGAATGGAAGTACGTCAACCATGGACACGGGAAGTATCAGAAGCTGTAGTGATCGGGTAACCCCTGAGGTTCTACTATAAATCCCTGCCACCAGCACGCAGCTTCCTTCCGCCCCTCTCTCCCTGTGCTTGTTTGCCCTTTTGATAGATGCCCTCACCCTCTGCGCACACATCACACGCCGCATACACACACGGTAAGCGCACGGACCATGCCTCATGTCCAACCTGGGGCCTAATAATTATTAGTAGCTTTTTTTTTTTTTCTTCTTTTTTTTTCTTCCTCATCCGCCGCCATCCACGGCTTTCTTCCGACTCCGCTATATTCCTCTCGATTTGCTCACGACCTTGTTCGGACCTCCTCTCTCCCTCTCTCTCTCCCTCTCTACCCCCCATCGCCACATTCCACTCCGAATCACTTCCACCGCTCCGTCCATCGCGTTCTCATCTCCCACGCGCATTCTACCGCTCCTCCTCTTCCCCCGTCATCTACACATCCTTCTCTTTTTTTTTTCCCCCTTCCATTTCCTTTCTCCCTTCCTCTTGAACTCTCTTCTCCTCGCCTACATATCCGCGCATCCCCACAGCGCGCCCTGCCATCCTCCGCATCCCATCCTCTCCTATCTCCCTCCCCGTCCCCTCCGATCCCTCCTCCTTCCACCATAGTTCGTCGCCCCATCATTCATTGGGCCCTCGCCGCGAGCTGTCTATCAACAAACACCTAAGAGGTGGCCACGACGACCGGTCCCTTTCGCAGGATCATCACCCGCACCTCGTCGCTTCCGAGCTCTTTGACACCTTCGCGATATCTCCCGACAGTCCGAACACCCCTCTTCTTCCAAAAATACTCCTTCCGTTCACGGTTCCGTGGAGCCCCGCCACCCAATACGAATCTGCAACCATGGCTACCAACGGAAACTTTGCCCACCAGGACCAGTACAAGGCTCCCGCCGACCAGTACACTGCCGCCCCTGCCAGCATCGACCCTGCCAGCTCTTCGGGTGCTAGCAACGACTTGTCCAAGGATGAGGTTGGCTGGTACTTTGTCGAGCAGTACTACACCACCCTGAGCAAGTCTCCCGAGAAGCTCCACGTATGCTCCCTGTCCCCTGCGTACCGTCCTGATCACGTTCCGTCCAGCTAAACTCTTCTCTAGCTCTTCTACGGCAAGCGTTCTCAATTTGTCAGCGGAATCGAAGCCGAGGTCACCAACGTCTCTGTCGGTCGCCAGGTACGTCTTCTACCATACCTGACCAAATCTGGAGCCAGGCAGCCTAAGCTAATATGACACTCCCTCTCCCTCAGGCCATCCAGGAGCGCATCAAGAAGCTCGACTTCCAGGACTGCAAGGTTCGCATCTCCAACGTCGACTCGCAGGCTTCCTTCGAGGGTATCGTCATCCAGGTCATCGGTGAGATCTCCAGCAAGACCGGTGAGCCCAAGAAGTTCGTCCAGACCTTTGTTCTGGCCCAGCAGCCGTCGGGCTACTTTGTCCTCAACGACATCCTGCGCTACATTGACGAGGACGGCGACGAGAACGCCGAGGAGGCTGCGGGCGAGGCCGTCGCCGACAAGGCCGAAGATGCCCCTGCCCCTGCCGCCGCCGAGACGGAGGCTGCCGCCGATGCCCCCAAGGAGGAGTCTGCGGACCTAAAGGCCGACGCCGTCGACGAGAAGCTCGAGGAGGTTGCCCACGAGGGCCAGGTCAATGGCGACGCTGCCGCTCCCACTGCCGCTCCCGCTGCCGACGAGCCCGCCCGGGAGGCCGACGCTCCCGCCGATGCGGATTCCGTTGCCGTTGCCGAGCAGGTGGCCGAGGAGACGACCAAGGAGGCCGAGGAGCCCAAGGAGCCCACCCACACCCCGGCCGTCAAGGCCGAGCCCCAGCTGGTCGAGGAGGCTCCGGCCGCCCCTGAGCCGGCCGCCCCCTCCAGGCCCATGACCTGGGCCAGCCGTGCTGCTGCTGCTGCCGGTCCTCGCCCGGTTGTCCCCCTGCCCAAGACGGCCACCCCTCCTGCGCAGGCCCAGGCCAGCCGCGCCCCTCCTCAGGCTGCCGCCCAGGCCGCCGCCCCTGCGGCCCCCGCCGCCGAGGCTGCGCCCACGGCAGCCGCAGCTGCTGCTACCACTGAGGCCCCTGCCAAGGAAGCCTCTGGCTGGCAGACGGCCGGTTCCGAGGCGAAGCGCCAGAACCGGCCCCAGTCTATCTCTGCTGCCCCGGAGAAGGAGGGTACGCTCGGATACGTCAAGTACGTGACGGACAAGGTCCAGGAGGCCGACCTGAAGAAGGCGCTCGAGGCCCACGGCGAGCTGGCGTACTTTGACATCAACCGCGACAAGGTAAGTGCGGTGTCCCTGTAAAGCCCGGGGCCGTACCGGTACGGCCAGAGATGGCGTCCCGACAGACCAGCTGACAGCATCTCGACAGAACTGCGCCTTTGTCGAGTACAAGACGACCGAGGGTTACCAGGGTGCCCTGAACTCGAACCCTCACATTGTCAACGGCGAGCAGATCATCGTCGAGCAGCGCCGTCCCAAGACAAACGCATACGGCGGAAACAGCTACGGACGTGGCGGCGGTGCTCAGCGTGGCCGTGGCGGCTTCAACGGTAACCGCGGCGGGGGCCAGGGCCCGAGGGGTAACTTTTCTGGACAGGGTCGTGGCCGCGGCGGCGCCCCGCGCGGCCGTGGTGGTGCCCAGGCCACCAACGCTTAAGGCATAACTGCTTTACTCTGATGTCAGGTATCTGCAGATCCTCCGGAGGTGATTGGATGTATCCACGGCAACCTTGAAGATGACAGTCTATCTGCCCGTCCTTTTTTTCTTCTTTTTTTCCCTTCCCTCTCAACAGGTGCCGGGCATGAGTTTGCTGGCAATGTCAGCCGATTCCTCTGCCAACCTGCTGACCCCATTTCGGGGATGTACGGCCATCGGTCTAGATTCCAGCAAACGGGGAGAGGGAGGAAGAAGAACTACGAAAGCAACCGGAGGAGTGGGGTTTTTCGGTCACGACAGCATAGGATCTGGAGTTTGGTGGGAGCCGCATTGCCATTTCCACCTTTTTTTTTTCTTCTTTTCTGATTCTCGACTGTCTTCTTCTCTGTGTCTTTTTTCCTCCCCAAGACCTTCTTTTTTATTCTTCGATTTTATAACGTCTTGGTTTTGCATTTGGCGCAGCGTCGGCTTTGCGATTGTCACGGCCTTGAACGTGGCATGGTAGGGTAGGGGTTACCTTAATTGGCTGGTGTCTTTTGTTTTCATCTTCTTGTGGAGCAGATGGAAGAGGAGGATGGAGGGGGGGGGGAGGGTTCTGGTTGAGAACGCGTTCTCGATGAGCAATACTCTGATGGAGGGACTCGGGTCCTGGGGACGATAGCATGGAGGAAGAGGGGTAGGTTAAAGGGGGGGGGGAGAAGAGGAAGAGGATGCACAAGCATGTGGATGATGATGGTTGCATGTATCATATTCTGCCCTGGTCTTTATTTTTTTATCCCTTGTGGGGCGGATAGGCTTTACAAAAATATATATACAGGAAAAAAGGGGGGAGGAGTTTGGTTGAATGGAAATTCAAGGGAAATAACTGAGATGGACATGGTAACATCTGTGCGCGCGCGCGCGCGTGTGTGTGTGTGTGTGTGTAATATGCGTGCGTGATGAAAGAGGCATTCCAGTGTCGGGACTATGAGATGGAGTGTTGTATAGGTTGCAGGATGGCAGACGTTGAGCTGATGAGATTTTTTTTTTTTTTTGGATCTGTCGCTTTGATTGATGGGTTAGGAGAGTATCGGCAGATGAGCAATACCCTTACCTCGTATTAGTCATTATCGTGGTGATGACTTGCTTCAAGTTGCTAAGTCGTAAAATGTATATATGTAGTCAGTCATGTTTATCTTGAAATCTTGTATTTTTTTTCATTGAATTTTTTTGGGGATGCATTGAGATGTTCTCTTTCTTCTCCCCCCCGATAGTCGATCGGATATCCTTACGAGTATACCTGCACAATGTATGGAGAGGTAGGGACGGGTTTAGTGTATCCGTATACATATACAGATTAGATATAGTTGATAGACGTCACGTCACTGTCAGTGCGCGATGCCAAGACGGGAGGGCGGTTGAGAGTGTTGGGCTCTGTACGACGAGTACGTGTCGTCCGAGTGTGGGGGACGGGTCGGTCTGCGGTGGACGGTTTGTGGTGGGACGGACAGTGGTGTCGTGTCGCCTTGGAGAGTAATGTGCGTTTTCTCTTTCCTTTTTTCAATATATATATATATATGATACATACATTTTTCTTTACATCTTCTTTATTTTTCTCCCTTCTGTATGTGTGTTTTTGCGTGTCTGCTTGTCCTCTTACTACAGGGTACAGATTAGATGGATGTATGTATGACGTGATTTTAGTACCTGTTTTTGTGATGTCTTAGGTGGTATCGTTCTCTTGAGATTGACGATCTCTGATAAGGAATCTAGGAGTCTGACTCTCGTGACGCTATTCGACAAGGGAAAGGAAAGGAAAATTACGATGTGCCGGATTTCCATAGTCCCCGCGTGACGGGGAAGAAGGAAGGGGGGCGGGGGGCGGATTGATGATTTTCCAGCTTTCTCCTAGTCTACTCTTATAGGAGAGAGAGAGAGAGAGAGAGAGAGAGAGAGAGAGAGAGAGCCCACACAGAGAAGATCAGAGGGAAGAATCCAGTCGGTGAAAAAATGAAACTCGAACCCTCCCCCCCCCTCTCCCCTTTTCAGATTATTCTGTATGTGCAGATTATACATGCTTGGTAGCTCGTCCGACCGAGTACGGGTAATGTACGAGTAATGTGCAATGGGTTTGATTATTGACGTAGAAATATGGATAATCTCTCTGCAGTGATGCAGTAAAAGGGGAAGCCAAAGAAAGAAAGACAACAAATTACATAAGATGGATTATTTTCTTGATACATAAATAAAAACTACCCCAAGAATAAAATAAAAAGCTGTACGTAAGCGGGATCTTTTGATCTTTCCACCTGTACGAGCGAGTCTAGACTAAAAGCAGGAGGAATGATGCGGGTGCAGGGGTAGGGGTAGGGGTAGGGGTAGGGGCATAGGTAGAGAAGAAGAAGAAGAAGAAGAAAGAAAAGAAAGAAGAAAGAAGAAAGAAAGAAAAAAAAGTTCCCGTACGCTGACGGGAGAGATGTGGCGGGGTAATAATGAGACTAGGGATGGATGGATGAGGGCTTTTTATTTTTATTATTTTCTTTTGAAAAAGAAAAAAACCCACCTTGAGAAAGAGAGGGAGGAAAGAAAGGAAGAAGAAGAAAGAGAAAAATAGAAAGAGAAGAGAAAAAAAAAAGTACCCGGTGCGGCACATGTACTCGCTCTCTGCGCTACAATGTTGGAGTCGTACGGGATAGTATTGCATGTACTCGGTATAGAAGACGAGAATATCATGAACCAAGACATGGGATCGAGAGTCACGGGGTTGATGTGTGAAATACGACATTCTGAGAGAGAGGAGAGGGAGAGAGAGAGAAAATATGGAGCCAGCTGCAAAGGTGCCAAGCTCCACAAAGCCAAAAAGGCCACACCCCCACCGCGACGGCGTTTACCAAAAGTTCCGACAGCTCCAGCAGAGAGGGAGGGGGGGGGACTTTGGGGGCCTACCATGGGTCAAAAGGTCAATGTATATGTGTGTGTATATGTATGTGGGTGTGTATATGTATGTGGGTGTGTATATGTGTGTGTGTTATCATGACTCTGTTTAACGCGCCGGACTTTCTTCTTTTTTTCTTCTTCCCTTCTCTCCTTTCTTCTTCTCCCCTGCATGCACTGTATATGCACAAGGTGTAGTAGATGACAATTCGGGCATTGGTCAGGAAGGGGAGAGAAAGAAGAAAGAGATGAAGAGATAGAGAGATGTAAATAAATATATATATATATATATATATATATATATTCTACTGCCCCAACTCCGGGGTAATATAGCAGTAGTAGAACGGTTACTGATACTACCTACTACAATACTGTACGACGCATAGCAGTCGAATGGGCAAGGTACGAAACAGCACAGGCGTGTACGAAATGATACTACGTAGGTGGTGGTGACTACCATCACTAACTAGTACATGTGCGCGTGACGGGTACTCTGTAGTCGGTATCCCTTGAATCGAGCATATATACCATGTGATGAGCAGCGGGACGGAGCAGCAATACGGAGCAGCAATACGGAGCAGTAGTCATATAGAGCAGTAGTATTACCGAGTAGTAAAATCCCGACAATGTACGGCAGCAATGTACGGCAGCAGCGGACACGCAAAGAGAGTGTGGTCCTGAACAGGCTCTGATCTGATCAGCCAACGACAGCCGATGCCAGGTCCCTCTGATGCCAGGTCCCAAGGGCAGTCCGACGCTGTCCGTGGGGTGGGGAACCGCTCCAGCTCTGTCCAGCCGGCCGGGCGCGAGCGGTGCAGACCGTGCGCAGAGCGTTAGGGCTCGAGGACTCCGGACGTTGATATTGCATGCCGCGATATGCGTCCATACCACTCACCGGCCAGGCCCGGACGGACGGCGGAGGGGGGGGTGCTCATACCGATACCGGTGCGGATCGTGAGCGGGACGGAGATGGACTCTGTACAGATCTGGTATATCGTGCTCCCCGATAGGCCACCCAGGTCTCACACAGTATCATTACTGTACATGTGATATGGAGTATTGCGGAGTACAGAATGTGTACGGAGTATTGATATTATCTTCTATTCAACTTTTATTCCTTGTTATATAAAAAAGAAGAGAAAAAAAGAAGAAGAAATGTAAAGAAGAAAAATACACACGCACACACACACATATACATATGTATACATATTACATCATGACCGGGCTCTAGTAATCTGTTACCTCTTACTTGTAGCATCCCGTAACACTCGGGTTACCCTGCCGATCGATGCAGCAAAACAATCCCCTCCTCTCCCCACCGTCGCAATGGTCCAATGTGGAAAAAAAAAAAAAAAAAAAGGTACTCTCAGCCAAGAGATGTGAGAAGATGTGTTCTCTTTCCTTTTTTTTTTTTCTCTCCTTGAATTTTTTGAATCTTTTCCCATTTTCTTATTTCATCTTATTAATCGTGGGACCTGGATGAGGATTGAGGCTTGGCCGTGACGGAAGAGGCGTACCCTGATGGTTCATCACAGTTTGCAATCTACGTACTGTATCGATGCACCGTACAGGATTAGTATCACTACATGAGATACGACTAGGATCTGATTGTACCGCTCGCCATGTATAATGTATCGTCGCAGGGCACTCCTCTTTACGTATAGTACTACTCCGGGTATGGATAGCATCATCATCAGAGGGAGGGTACGGGTATGTATGTGATGGTCTGTCGCTGGCCACTCTTCTGCTAGAGATATAATGTACGAGAGAGTGTGTTGGTCGTACCTTCCTAACCTTTTTTTAATATTTTAATGTTCTAATGTTCTAATATTCTAATATTCTAATATATATATATATATATATTTGGCCTTTATCCCTGACAGGTGACAACGACCTCCTCCCCGAATGAGCTTAGCGTCTCCTGCACTGACTCCCTTCTTTCCTTGGGCCTTTTGCACTCCCATTCCACCTGCACTGATTTATCTTATTTTATCTTGTTTTATAAAAGGTTCCCCTTTAACAGTCGATTTTACAGGCAGATGATAGTGCAGAGTGTACAGAGTGCGCAGAGTGCGCAGAGTGTGCAGAGTGTACAGAGTGTGCAGAGTGTACAGAGTGTGCAGAGTGTGCAGAGTGTGCAGAGTATAGGCATCATGTAGACGCAGGTGTACGGAGCAGACAGGAGTGGTAGACAGAGCAGATCATAGACAGTATAGACAGAATGTAGTGAGCGGAATAGTGCGCTACCCGTGACATATCCAGCTTTCGAGCACGAGTAATACTAGCATGGACCGCAACTGTCCACTCTCCGGAGAATAATGACTCTCTTTCTTCCTCTCCCTTCTCCCTCTTCTCACGGATG
The DNA here is from genome assembly GCF_012550715.1 of Geosmithia morbida. Lineage (NCBI taxonomy): Eukaryota > Fungi > Ascomycota > Sordariomycetes > Hypocreales > Bionectriaceae > Geosmithia > Geosmithia morbida. Next base: position 180,097 of record NW_023336199.1, read on the forward strand.
CATCATCCAGGTACCCTGCCGTCCAATCAGCTCCTCCAGACTCATCGACGTCTTCGAGTGAGTCCCAATACCGAGAAGCATACCACGTAGCATCTTACTCTTCACTACCACTCTACATACAGTAATAGATGTAAAAAATTTCGAATATATATATCTACTACAACATGCTACTACTCGTACGGAGTAGAGTCCGGTACGGAGTGATTATAGTACTGCCAGTACTTCTCGTAACTCGCCTACCTAAATCCCTGTTTAGAGACCGAAACTACCATAGTCCCTCCACCCTCCCCTCCCCCCCCCCCCAAAAAAAAAAAAAAAAATCTGCCGTGATGCGACGCTTTGCTCTTCCCGTCTCATCATCCATCATATTAGATCCACGCCCATCAAAACCCATCAAACCCTCCAAATCCTCCCCGAACCCGACCGACCGTCAAAATGCCAAGGACTACTGATCGACCGCCACTCTCCTCCAGAAACCTCCACTCGCTTCTTCTCTGCCGGCGGCCCAAGTCCATCCGTCGGCTTTTCTCGTCTCTCTGTCTGCGTCCCCTTTACTTTTTCCCTCTTCCGTCTTTCGTAACTCTCTTCTTCTTTCTTTTATTTATTTGTCTATCAATCTACACAACTACACAACACCATCTCTCCTCTTCCTAGTCCTTCTCCGGCAAAGATAAAAAGAAAGGAAAGGAGAGGAGAGGAGGAAGAAGAGAGAGAGAGAAAAAAAGGGTACTTTCTTTCCTCTCCCCCCCCCCCTTCTCTCTCTTTCTCCCGGACTTCTCTTATTCCCCTTTCTGCAGCCTGGCGGGTCCACCGCACGCGCGCGACCGCAGGTTGCAGACGACGAGTCCATCGACTACAAGTCTCTCTCCTTCTCTTTCTCACTCACTCTCACTCTCACTCTCACTCACTCACTCACTCACTCTTCTTCTTCTTCTTCTTCTTCTTCTTCCTTCTTTCTTCTTTTCTCTTCTCTCTCCATCTCTATCCCCTTCTCGGCCCCTCCTTCATCATTTGGGTTCCTTTTCTCTCAACCGGCTACCGAGTAATCTTACCATCACTACAGATTACTCGTACCTGATCAGAAAAAAGAGGCGGGAAAGAAAAGAAAGGGAGAAACTCTCTCTCTCTCTCTCTCACACACACACACACACACACACACACACACATAAAAGTGTCTTTTGGAACGGTTCCCTGCCCTTCTCCCTCTGTCATCGATCCTCCCCGCTCAATCTTCAATCTTCACCAATAGCCTCGACATGTCTCGTGCCACTTCGTTATGATTATTATCTCTACGTCAACTCCATACGCGGAGCCCTTACCTCTGTTCATCTACCGGTACCCGCCCAGTCGCCTACGCACCGAGCACCGAGCTCGATAGATGCTACCTCCAGTTGCAGTGCTCACCATCCTTCTCCGCTGTCCACGCTTGACACCATCTCTCATCAAGACGTGAGCTGGTGTCAAGTCGTGGTCACACACATCAATCCTCCCGAGCACTCGCCTCAAGACTCCCATCTCAGAAAAATCTCATCTCGAAAAGACTCACCTCGATCCCTTCTCCTCTCATCTATCTCTCTCCCTCACTCTCTCTCTCTCTCTCTCTCTCTCTCTCTCTCTCTCTCACCCTTCTTTCTCACCTCGACCGCCTACCGGGTCAGACCTCTGCCACCGGTCGCCTCAACTGCCCGGCCATCCCGGTCGCCGCCCTCGGGCCCTATCCTCCCATCCTCCTTGACATATATATACCTGACTGCCACGTAAGACGTCTGCGCCGGAGTAGAACATACACGACCATGGATCCGCGCAACGACCCCTCGCTTCTCCCTCATGGACCGCCGACCCGCCAGGGCCCGCCGCCGCCGGCCGATGCTCGCCGCGCCATCTCCATGGACCAGGACTATCGGTCCATCATGACCGCGCGCCCGAGGCGGTCCGAGCCCCCTCCCCCCTACAGGTCCGACGACCCCCGCTACCGCGGCCCCCGACCGACTCGCGCAGAGCCCTCAACCTCGGCGCCATCGCGGACCGACGCCCCGGGAGCGCCGACCACGTCGTCGCCCGCCGACCCCTCAGCCGCCCCTGAGCCGCTACCCGGCTACTCAAGCTCCATCGACCTCGAGGGCATCTTCATGAAGAAGCACGAGATCGAGGACACGACAAGACGGGCTGAAGACCGCCGCTGGCACGCCACCTACGTCACCCTCACCGGCACCGCCCTCAACCTGTACAAGGCCAAGAAGAACCGGACCTGGGGCAGGACCCCGCAGGACGGGCCCAAGATCAGCCCGGACAACCCTCCGTGGATGCGCAAGGGGAAGCTCGAGAAGTCGTACAGTCTGCTCTACGCCGACGCCGGCATAGCTGCCGACTACAAGAAGTGAGTGCCCGGGCTGACGTGGTTGGGTCACCGACCTCGAATCCTCGAATACGGTCCGCACCGCCCATGGTTCCGTACCCTGCTAACAGCACCAGACGCCGATACGTCATCCGCGTACGTGCCGAGACGGATCAGTTTCTCCTGTCCTGCATCGAGCTCAGCACCTTCAACCAATGGCTCGAGGCCTTCTTTGCCGCCATCGACCTCGCCCTCCCCATCGACGATCGCGACTTTCCCCGCGACATGTCGATACCGAGAGTCCAGCGTGTACGGTGGTACCGCCTCCCCTCGCCCGCCCGACAGCCCGAGGCTCCGTCGGCGTCTCAGCAAGACGGTAACGGCAACGGTGACGACGACGACAACGACGCAACTCCCGACGCCGCTCCCGACGCCGAGCAGGATGCCACCCCCGGCCGACGTACGCTCAGACGGCGGTCGTCCGTGCCCGCCCCCCTACCAAGCCTGTACGAACACGACGAGCTGTCACGCGTCGCGCCAGACGCCGACGAGGACGGGCCACGCCGAGGCAGGCAGGCGGCGTTGGCCATCGAGGGAGAAGAAGAAGACGACGACGACGACGCCGACGACGACCAAGCCGTGGATGAGCATCCCCCAGCCGCCGACGACGAACGATCTCCCCCGCGGCTCGACCCCTCACGCCGCCTGAGCTCGTCGTCGTACCACAACGACGGCGTGGACCCGCACTCTGGGAAATGGGTCCCCGAGCACCGCTGGTCGTCGGCCCACGACCTGCTGTACGCCAAGCTCTGCTACAGCAACCTGCTCTTCCGGAGCCCGCGAAAGTCCAACTTCATCATCCGCCAGGGAAAGAAGTGGTTCGTCGACTGGTCAACCGGTCGCATGGTGCGAGTCCTGCCTCCGGCGTATGGGGAGGTGGAGTTTTTCGGTCCCTGGCAGGTTGTACACACGGAGAACATGCGCATCTAGCGGAGCGGAGCGAAGGGAAGCAGAGGAGCAGGGAAGCAGCATATCACCAAGGACGCTGCATGCATGGAAAAGACGGCACACACAGAAACACCGAGAACAGACACTGCATGCATGGAAAAGACGACACGCACAAAAACACCGAAGACACCCTCCATACATGAAGAAAACAACACGCAAACACCAAGGATCCGATCTCTTTCTCTTCTTAACTCACGAACATGACTGGATTATACATTATATTGTCTCTGGACCTCGACACCATGCAACATTCTGTTCAAGAACAATCTAGGACATATAAAACCCTCAAGGGCAACACTTGACTTTATTTTTTTTATCGCAAAAAAGAGTCGGTTTTTTTTTAAAAAAAAAAAACGATTGTTAGGAAACGAAGACACACACACACACACACACACACACACACACATGACAAAACAAAACAAGAACAAAAAACCAATCTGTATACGACGAGGGAAAAAAAATTTCCTGGCATTGGGGTCTGCGTCGGTGCATTAGGCGGGCGCATAGGGAGTGTTTATTTTTCATCTAAAGCATAGTATCCATTGCATCTGGCCTTTTTTTCTTCTTCTTTCCCTTTTTCTTCGAATACTTATGTTATATTATTGGTTTTTTGGTCATTGGGAAGAATTTGTACATATATATATATATATAGTTAGTACATACGGTCAAAAACATACATTGCATACATGGCACTGGTGGTGTTGTATCAGAAGTGGTATTCATTAGAAGGTGGTACGAGCGCAGAAAGAAAACAAGCAGTGAGTGATATATATCTTGATACCATTTTTTTCCAAGTCTGGTAAAAACAAAAAGAAGAAAGCAAAAAAAAAATCATGTACTTGTACGCCAGTCATCCTCATGCCGAGTAAAGACATATATATAAAAAAAAAAGAGCCCCCCCGCCCCCCCCCCCCCCCCCCCCCCCCATCCAAGAAAAATAATCCCTACAATGTCTCCTTCCTTGAGGCCAAAACAGCGGCATGACCCTCCCTAGTCTCGAGACCGAGCTGATCGGCCACGGGACCCAGGGCGGCATTGGCCCCCTTGACATCCGCGGCGGCGGCCTCGACCCTGGCGAGCAGCTCTCCTATCTCAGCCCTCTGCGCACGGATGGTGTCGTACATGACGGCGTTCTGGGCCTGAGACGTCTGCAGCCGGGCGTTGAGCTGTGATTTGTGAGAGGATAATGTACGGGAGAGATGAGCTCTCATGATGCGATCGGGTGGTAACGTGTTTGGTCTGGGGGGGATATAAGATAAGAGAGCATTTGTTAGCGTTTTTTTGGCCTATGATAAAATAATATATATATATATATATATATATTCTTCTCAAGACAGAAGAAGATATCAACAATTGATATATATTCAATCTCTCCCTCTCTCTCTCTCCCTAATCTAAGACAGAAAAAAAAAGAAGATAAAAAGGGGAGGGGAGGGGAAACTCACAAAACTTGAGGGGCATCTACACCTGAATCCCTCCGAGCTTTCGCCTCGGTCACCAACACATCCAGCTCATTCAGTCGCGACACCACGGCCCTGGCCTCGAGGATGGAGTCGAACTCCCGTCGGCACTTTTCGCCCAGCTTGCCCACCATCTGGGCCTGCACCTGACGCAGGACGGGACCGGCGCGCGAGGAGACGGTAGGGTAGCAGCCGGAGAGGTTGTCGTCGCTCAGGCGGGAGAGGGTGTGCTCCAGGGCTTGGCCGTAGACGTCCCTTAGCCGGGTCGCGCGCGGGCCCGGTGCGGGGGTCGACGTCGACGCTGCCCTCGTCGCATCCAGGGATGAGGTCTGATGGGCGTGCGTTTGGGACCGTTCCGGGACGTTACTCATCGTCTGATCTGGGCTGTTGAGTCCGTGCGTCCTTGTCTTGTTGTGTGTGCGTACGTGCGTGTATGTGTATCTGTGCTTGTACTCTTCGTCATGAACGCATCCTCTGTGTTGAGGGCGCGTTTCGAGGTCGCGTAGGTGCACACACGTGACGTCGTGGGGTGGTTCTTTTTTTTGGATCAACCGACTGACCGATCGACTGACATCATATTCTGTACTCTTCCATCTGATAGATCTTTTCCGTTGCCTGGTAATTTACTCGTGCAACTTTTCATGTTTTACTTGTTCGGCTTATTTAGCTAATATAGATGTGCTATGTGTCATGTCAACAAATACCGTAGTCTATCCCACCGCTGTATGCATGCAAAAGAAAGGGAAATAAATGAATAAGAAAGACAGGACAAGAAGGAGAAAAAGAATGAGCATTGCCAACGTCAATGAATCCTCCCTAATTCGCCGAAAGTATAGCAGCCGCATCCGCAGCAGAGTTGTGATGCCTCTTCCCTCCATCCCTACGCAGCTGTTCCTCCTTCTCCCTCCTCCGTCTGTCGTCCTCCTTCTTCTCGTTCATCAGGTACGACGCGTACCGGATCGTGCCGAGCGTCACCATGGCCATGAAGAAGATGCCCAGTGCTGACCGGCGGATGAGGATCCACCTCACACCTTCGATTTCGGATTTGGAGTCGCTGACTAGGCTTGTGCTGATTTTGTAGTTGATTTGTTGGATCTGGGTGAGAAGAGGCGATTAGTGGTTGTTTTGTGAGAGAGAGGGGGGGATAGAGAGAGAGAGAGAGAGAGAGAGAATACTCACAGAGCTATCCGCCGTCTTCTGCTCCTCCCTTACAGCCATCCTCCTATCGTCAAACATCCCCCTGATGCGATGGTTGAGAGACAGGACCTCCTGGTTGAGAGACTGCGTCAGTATGTCCACCTCGTGCTGGAGCAGGGTCCTCTGCTGACGGGTCTGCTCGTCCTGCAGGCGTCTATTATTCATGATTTCCTGCCTCAATTCTGAGCAGGCCGCACTGAAGAGGTATGTCTCCTATAAGTGTGTGTCAGTTTTTTTTTTTGGGTGTGTGTGTGTGTGTGTGTGTGGTTGGGGTTGAGGTTGGGGTTGGAGTTGGGCTGAAACTCACATTCTCAACATCACTCTTGCTATGCAGACTATCCTGAGCAATAGCTAGATTATGCTCCAGGAGCCCACGGATCCCCTTCATGGCCACGATCGCCTGCCCGGTAGTGTAGCCCTCTTCCTGCAGCTGCTTGACGAGAGAGTAGCTGTCAAAGTGGTGCACGTACGGAGGCGGCCTGAGCGGGTTCCCCGGCGTCCCTTCCCGTCCGGGCGGTTTGATCTGCAGCACCTTGTCCAGCGGACCTGTATGTCTTTGCTCGTCCTTGTCAACCTCTCCGTCTTTTCCTCCACCACCACCACCACCACCTCTCTCCCTCTCCCCGTGCTTCTCCTGCCACTGCTCCTGCTGCTTCTGCTCCTGACGGCTATCGTGCGTGGTACCCGTGTCTTCCGTCCTGACCATGCTCGTTTCCGGGACGGTGCGGGCCTGAGAGGACGGTGCGGATGTTCCTGTCCCTGTCCCCATCTCTGTTGCTTTCCCTGTTGTTGTTGCCGCCGCCGCCGCCGCCGCTGCCGCTGCTGCTGCTTCTGCTGCTGCTTCTGCTGCTGATTCTGCTGCTGCTCTTCTGGTGGTGGTGGTAGCTATACCCTTTTCTTCTGCTTCTGCTTCTGCTGCTTCTGCATCACCATCATCAGGCTTTACATCCCCAAGGTTGACGGGCTCGATGGCCTTGCCGTGCCTCCTCATTAGACTGCTGCCCCATCGTCTGGTCGTCTGCTGTGAGGGTTGGTTTCGGTGTCTCGTAGCTGTTGCTGCCGTCGCCGTCGCCGTCGCCGTCGTCGCGCTTCTTCTCGCCGTCTGAAGGGTGATTTTCTGCCATCCTAGAAATGCTCTTGAGAGTGGTGGCATTTTTTTTTTCTGTTTTCTTTTTTCTTCTTCGGCTGTCGTCTTCTCTCTTGTATGTATATCTTCTCTCTTTTTGTCGCCTTTTTGTCTTGTCGTCGTCCGTCCCCCCCTGCCTTCCCCTTGGTATCCCCCCCCCTCAATATTATGTCGTCTCTGCGACGCGTACAGTCTGCGATCCTGCCACGATGTGTATGGAGAGTTCTGCGTGCGCGTACTGATCCCACAGCAGTCTTGTGTTTGGGCAGTCGTCAAGTTCCGGTAACATTCGGTTGTCGCGGCGGGTGGATGATGATGTTCGAGTCTCAAGTCCTGCCCGTGCTTGGCTCACTGGTTCCGGTTCATCGAGGAAGAAAGAGGGAAAAAGGGTAGTAGAGGGTCCACTTGGAATAATGCCGATGCTAACCAGCCTGAGCAACTCCCCCTCCCCGTAATACCCCCACCATTCCTCCTGGATGGTACGGATCTCATGTACCGACATTCATCAATTATTTTTTGCCATCTTGTGATGATACGTTTTATAGAGAGATAGCACACCATAATGATATTACATGCATTCATGCAGAGCATACATCACACATCACACGATATTGATACAACCCGAGTCTCGCTCGTTTATTTCGCTTTCCCCCTTTTACCTATAACCTGTTTATGAATAGAAGAAACATCTCCTTTTTTTTCTGCCCATAGAAAACTCTGCATCGTACTGATGCACCTTGTCTCTCATTGTTCCGGGTTCCTTTCGTCCTCGGTTTTTTTCTTCCTCCTTCTTCCCCTGTGGTCTTCTCCTGGGGAGCCTCGCTTGCTTCAACGCTGACCAGAGGAAAGATGGAGAGGAAAACAGATAAGACCACACATAAGAAATTCGTCCAGAAGAAGAGGAGAGGGTGACGGAGAGATGTAAGATGGAAAGACCAGGGCATGAGTACCTGTATATAAAAAAAAGTAACCATTTCTCCTCCTCTCTTACCACCACCATATAGCAACGAATAAGATAAGAAAAGGCAAGAAGAGCAGAGACAAGAAGAAAGAAGACAAGACAAAAAAACAAAAAAAAACGTCGCTCCCACCCGTGGGACCATGTCGAAACCATTAAAAGGGTATGGAAGAAAAAGAGACGTGAAACGAAAAAGAGGACAAAGATGGGGGAAAACAAAAGGACGTTAAACCTCGAGAAAAAAAAGAAAGAAAGAAAAGAGAAGACACCCATATCTCATATAGACAAAGTGTGGAGATGGTGTATCAGAAACTCCTCTCCTGACCGCCCTCTACCAAGATTGATAAGGGTACACGCGGACACGCAGATGGAAGGAGGAGAAGCACACCAGATGTCTCGTCCCTTTCAGCGTCAGGAATGCAGATTCTCGTCACCGGGTTCAAGGTCGTCCTCGGCAGCTCACACAGCCTCGTCCAGGATCATAGAGTACCGTTCACGTCCTCGGGGATGGAATTCGGGAGAGTGATGCCGGGAGCCGGAGCAACGGGCCTGACGTGGGCGTACGTCTTGGGATTCGGGCGGAGTCCGACCTGCGAGTGCTGTTCCAGCAGATGATCGATGGCCGTGATCTGTTTAGCGTGACCGCCAGTCTTCTTGACCACGTCAAAGGCTCGTCTGACCTCGTTGACGAACTCGGTCTGCTCATCACCAGTGAGGAACATGGCCATTTTTTCTGTTTTGTTTACAGCGTTAGTCGTCGTGGCAGGCGGCGGTATCGAACCGAGGTCGAGGGAGAGGAGGGGAGCAGAGACGGAGGGGAGGATACATACGAACGACATAGTTTCCGTAATTGTCACGCATCAGACGCAGCAAGAGAGCTTCCCCGTCAACGACATCCTCGATGAACCTCTTGCGGATCATCGTCCGCAGCTCGGGCACACCATAGATGATGCACTTCTCCACCACGTTGGAGGCAAACTTGTGCCTGCACAGCTCCACCAGGTTCTCGAGAACCAGCTCCACCATGCGCAGGCGGTCGGCGAACCTGCCCTTGATGATGATGTGCTGGGCGACGTAGTTGCCGTACTGGTCCGAGAGCAGGGCGTGGGCGTGGGGCCGGAGCTCGGCCACGATCGCCTCCTTGGCCGCGTGGCCGCCGCGGTCCATCATGCGCTGGACGACGCGGCAGCCGTACTGATGGTTGGAGAGCATGACGACCTCGCCGCGCATGGCAAGCGCGATGAACTCCAGATGCTGCGGCTCCAGCAGCGTGATGATGCGCTGCACGACGTGGTTGCCGTTCTGGTCCGTTATGAGCTTGGACGCGTGCGACTCCAGCTGCCGCACCATCGCCAGCTGCTGATCCAGCAGCACGTGCTCCAGCGCCTTCTGCACTGACCGGCACCCGTACACCTGCACCGACAGCTCCGCCATGTTGGCCTCGATCTTGTCCGCCAGCACCTTCTTCTGCGCCTGGTTGCCGTGCTCAAAGAACTTTTGCACGACGTAGTTTCCGAACACGTCCTTGATCAGCTGCAGCGCGTTGGGCTCGATCTCGCGGAACACGCGGTCCTTCTCGTCGCTGTTGGCCGTCTCCAGCTGATGCTGGATGAAGCGCGACCCGTGCTGGTCTCCGCTAAACTCCACCATGTGCCCGTAGAGGTCGCGCAGCTCCCATTTCCTGCTCTTGTTGGTCTTGTACTCCTCGAGGAGGGGGCTGCGCATCATCATGGTCGGGTCGTAATCCGCCATCGGCTGCGTCGACTGGTTGAGGTTGAAGCTTCCGGGGATCATGTGGAAGCCGGTCATGCCATGCTGGCGGAAAGCCTGCGCGTATTCCAGGAAGGCGAGATGGTTGGTGTAGGCTTGCTGCTGCTGCTGATGTAGCTGCTGCTGCTGTAGCTGCTGCTGCTGCAGCTGCTGGAGGAAAGCGTAGCTGCTGTTGCTGTAGCTGCCGTTGCCGTTGCCGTTGCCGTTTCCGCTGCCGTTACCGTTGCCGTTGCCGTTGCCGTTGCCGTCGTTGCTGCTGTGGCCGTAGGGGTAGCTGTTCAGGGGCGACGGGACGAAGCCAGGGGCCGAGCCGCGGCGCTCGACGTCGTTGGACCTGGGATCCCTTGACGGGGGGGGGGCGCCCCAGATGTCGGCACTGCCGCCTTCGCCGAGCTGGTGGGTGGACGGCACCCCGTGGTAGCCAGGAGTGGAGGCAGGCAACCTGTCGGTAGGCTGCACGTGGCCAGCAGGGTTCATGGCAGAGAGCTGGCTGGCCAGATCATCCATCTGGGCGTCGCCATAGCTCCCAAAGTACGGTTGCTGGATAGGTGCGGCCCCGTTGGCCGAATGGTCGACGGTGCCCCTCCGGGGGAAGGGACTGTTGAGCTCGTCGTCGACCTGGCCGTTGACGGCGAAGGCGCGGCTGTTGGCGGCCTGATGGGGCACGGAAGCCGAGCCGGGCATGGCGCGCGAGGGCTGGAACGAGCTGCTGTGGTTGCGGGCGTGGCCACTGGGCAGCCCGTTGGCAGACATGCTGTGACTGTTTGTGCGGCCGTTGGACAGGCCGTTGGACAGGCCGTTGGACAGGCCGTTGGACAGGCCGTTGGATCGGCCGTTGGATCGGCCGTTGGATAGGCCGTTAGATAGGCCGTTGGGCCGACCGTTGGACAGGCCGCCGGTCATGTATCGTTCGGGGATGGCGTGCGGGGGCTGGGACGTATGGGACGGCGACGGGTTACCATCGATGGCGGAGAATGGGGCGACGGGATCGAGGCGGGAAGGGTCCTGGTAGCCGGCACCATTCAGGGCCGATGGGACCCCATTGAAGCCAGCATACCCCGGGGGGGCAGCACCGGCGGCCGAGCGGGAGTCGGAGCTGTTGCCAAAGGTCGAGGACCTAGACAGGCCGTTCTCGCGCGTCCTGTTGGGCGAGGTGCTGGTAGGACGGCCGCCGTCGTTATTCCAGATGCGGTTGTTGTTGTTGTTGTTGTTGTTGTTGACGGACTTCTGGAGGCTGGTGCTGGGTCCGTCGATGGTGTCTGGCAGGAATGCGACGTCTGTCGTCAGCCTTCATCTTCCCCGTCAGGCAGAGAAGGGAGCATGGCAACTCACCTCTGGTATTCATAGACGGGACCCTATTATGGCTACCAGGAGCACCGGGGTATGCGCCACCCCCCCATACGGTGGGCTTGATGGGACCGTAGTCGCCGTTGAACCCAGAGTTCCTAGGCGGCTGCGACTGGTCATTGGGGGCGCCTGTCGGCATCGCGCTCCGCTTGTCGTTGGACTGTGGTTGAAAGATGGTCAGTGGGAAGGTTGCAGCGGATAAAGTAGACCGGGGGGGTGATGGTTGGTTGTGGTGGGTGGTAGGTTGGAGAGAGGGTAAATGAGATTAGAGATAGGAGTTTGGTTTTTTTTCTTCAAAAGAAAAGAAAAGAAGAAAAAACCGATAAAAAGAAAAGAAGAGATGATGAATGCTGATGGGAATGAGGATGATGGGAATGCAAGTGTTGAAAAAAAATAAAAAAAGGAATGATAAAAGAAGCAAATCGCAAAGACATTCAAGCACGCGATTGTCCCGAGTTTCCAGCTGTTGCAAAATAAAAATAAAATAAAAGGCCAAGGGCAAGAGACAACGGGTGCAGCAAGGATTTGTTTGTGACGTGGGGGAGGGAGTTTGGGGGCAGAATGGAGAGAGAAGGAGTAAAGCACCAGCCACAGTTTGATATAGCCCCACCGCCACAGGAGAAACTTGGGACCTAGCTAGACCTTTACTCGTACAGAGTACGGAGTACAAGAGAAGGACTTGTTGAGTTTCTTGTGCCTTGAGTCACTCGCCCTTGCGCCAATCCTGCTTTTTTTTTTCCGTGCCTTTTTTTCTCCTCTCCCGCTTTGCCTCCCCTCCCACCATCTTCTCTGATTTTCTTCCGTGTGACGTAGTGCACACGCTGGCAAACCAGGAGAGGACGAGGAAGAGGAGGATGATTTTTGGTTGGGGATTGAACAGGGTAGACGGAAAGAGAGTGGGGAAAGAACGGGAAAGGAGGAAGTAAAAAAAAAAAATAATAAAAAAAACCCCAATGACGAGACGATGAAGATGGGAAATGTGCTGCTCACCGGTGTCGCCGTTGTAGCCATGATTCTATTCTTCCAATAGAACAGGTGCGAAGTGAATGAATAAGATAGCCGGCGGAAAACGAAAACGAATATGTATACGTCGGAGGAAGGAAATCCGAAGGATTATACAACGGGAATCAAAGTAATAGTCCAGATGGCGATGACGATTATGGAATTGTCGAAATTGGCGTATGAACTCGCACGCTGATCGCTCGGTGGTCCACAGGATTGGAGGGAGGGGCGACGGTAGGAGATAGCTCGGACCCAACTACCGTGTGGTGGTGGCGGGGGAGTCGGGCAGGGATCGTGTGCAGGGTTTCGTATTAGGTGTCTTGGCAGAGAGGAGGGCGAGTTTGTCGATGTGTAGGTAGGACAGGAACGTATCTCTTCTATGCCAATATGTCGTCGAGATGTCGTATCTCATGTACGGTACTAACAATGCCGTATGCTGACGGGGGAGGAATACCAGCTTGTACTGTTAGTGTTTGGGCGCGACAAAAAAAAAAAAGACAAACAAACGTGTACCGATATGATTGATATGTGCGGTGCAGGACGATAGGAGGAGAAGAGGGTGGGATGGAGGGTCCAAGCCCTTTTTAAGAGGTTCCGGGAAGAGAAGAGAGAGAGGGGGGGTGATTTGAGAAAGCAGAGTGATGACTGTGACGATGATAGATGTGGTAAGAAGTATATAGGCGGAAGGAGTTTGAGTGTGAATGATATGATGTGTGGTGGCTTGCTGTGGCGGAGAAAGGTTGTAGCATGGCCACGAGACCGAGCACCAGCTGTTTGGAAAGCGAGTATATAATGCATGATCTTCTCTCCGTCCGATTAATTTTCCTTGCCCCCCCCCCTCCCCCCTTTCTTTTTTTTTTTCCTTTATGGAAAGTATAAAGAAGATGGCAGAGAACAGAGCAAGCCACAAAAAGATTGGACCGGAGAGGTGTGTGTGGATGTGTGTGTGTGTGTGTGTGTGTGTGTGTGAGTGCCGGGGTATACGTCACTCACCTTGTTATACTTGTCGACGTGTGAGGCGTCATCCAGTGTGTGAAGAGATGGCGTTTGCGTTTTGGAGTATCCCCAACAAGACAGAGAAGAAATTTATATAATCGATTCGAGAGATGGAGATGTCGTGTTTGTGGTCGATGATGATGACTGCTCTTCTCCCTGTTTCGATTCTTCTTGAAGATGTACGAGTCGCTTGGATAAACCGCAACGTACCGGTGGAAAAAAAAATGGTGGAAAAAATAGTGGAAAAAAAACGATTGGATAAACGTAGTGACGTGTGTGCGTATGGATAGACTTTTTTGTTGTTGTTGTTGTTGTTGTTGTTGTTATATGTGCCCAGATCAGGAAGTTATAATGTACTTTGGGAAGCGAAAAAAAAAAAAAAAAAGGGCCCTAGAATAAACGAAAAGTAATCTATATGCAGAAGATAGAGAGAGAGAGAGAGAGAGAGAATGTGTGGAAAAAGAAGGAAGGAAAGGGGAAAAATGGAAAGAAGAAGAAGAAGAAGAAAGAAAAGAAAGAAGGAGGGAGGGAATTCAGGTGGTCCTGTCACACCAAACAAGAAACAAGTAACACAAGAACTGGAAAGAAGTAAACGAAAAAAAAACGAAAAATTTTTTTACCAACGACGGGAAGACGCTTTGAAAGGGGGAAGGGGATGGCTAGAGAGAGGGGGAGAGTGAATGTGAGTGAGTGAGAGGAGGACGAAGCCACGAGGAATGCGGAACCTCCCTTGTAGTGTGTGGTCCGTGTTACCGGGCAATAGTGATTATCACTAGTTATTGTATAATTAGTGGTAATCTTTTTTATCGAGTCTCTGCTTGGCCTGACCCTTGAAGTATCCAAGGGAGGGAGGGAGAGAGTGTGTGAGTGTGTTGGAGTAGAGGAAGACGCAGACGCAGGGTGAATGGGGTGGGGGATAATTGTCCTCGTAGGAATGAATGGACGAGACAAGTTTTGAATGCTACTATGTTTGACGATGTTTGTCTTCTTCTCCTTCCTCTTCTTCCCTGTTTGCCTCCCTCTCCTCTCTCTCTCTCTCTCTCTCTCTCTCTCTCTCTCTCTCTCTCTTTAAGATTCCTGCTCTGAACTGGTCTGATTGGTTGCCCTTTTCTTCTTCCTCTTTTTTTTTCTTTCCCTTTTGACTTTCCTTGGTGCCTCGTCTTACTGAATTGGGTGTGATGGTGGGACGGGAAAGGGCCGCGATGCGGAGACGTATTTCGATACCGAGCTCGAGGGACGCATAGAAGGAGCAGGTGGTGATTGGCGTGCAGAGGGAGTGTGTGAGAGACAGGCGTAGATTAGAGAGGGAGGAGCATGAAAATAGAGGTGAGATTTGCGTGTAGAGAGGGAGGAGGATGAATGGAGACAGCTAAATCGGGTGTTTTTTTTAAAAAAAAAAAATTTAAAAAAAATCCAACAGGAGCGAAGATGAGAAATAAAAGCGTCGAGGATCTACTGTCTAGAAAGGAGTGAGAAAGGAGAGGGGAAGAAAGGGAAGGAGATAAGAAAGAGGGGAGGAGGGGAGGGTATAAATTCGTCCTGTTCAATGGTCATTGCATGATGCCATCAAGTTTGTACGACCTACGAACCTACGAGAAGTGTCAAGAAGACTACTGCCCTGCCTACGAACACTTACTCTACTTGCTGCATTACCACCACCACCACCACCACCACCACTACAATTATTACTGCTACCAATACAGTACTGGCCTTGCATGATGGTATCGAATCCCGAGAGAGGACCGGAAATAGGAATGATGCGTTGTGGAAGCTGTGGCTTATCCTGAGGCTCTGACCAGCGACGCAGAAAGAAATGGTGGCGTCGCCACCATGAACCAAAAAAGGGCTCTCGATCCTCTCTGATGGTGATGGGAGGGGGGAGGAGGAGGACGGAAGGTAATTACCATGAGATGTGGGGTCTACAGTAACTCTCGAGGTCGACTGAGCATCTTGACTCTTATGGTAGACTCGACTGGGTATGACTTGCCCGGCGCAAGATTCAATATTGGCGCGATATCGTATCGAGGCCGTGACGATGCAGTCATCGTCTATGCTCGGATACTCCAAGTAATCTGTCATCTGTACAGCCAGTGGTGTGGCGGGGTGTGCGGTTGCGTGTGCGGTGCGTGTGCTTGAGCGTCGATGATGGTCACCTGCTATTCTCATCCATCTCTCCCGTCATCCATCAACACATGATTACACGTACAGCGGCGGCACCATCCTTTGGTGGCACCCGATGGGAATTCCCATCATCAGATCGCCGTCACCGCCACCATCACTAGCACGGTAGCAGGGTAGTCAGCAGAGTAGCCGTGGCTTGAGCAGAGAGCACGGATTAGCTGGCAATGCCCTGGATGACAGCGTAATGACGAACCGGTCGAATCACGTCACGTCTACACGTAATGCCTGCCACTCTCACTCTCTCCTGCCCCGGCTCCCAACCGACACAGACCATGATAACCTCAGGCTCATGTCGGCCCCCGTCGTGGAAGAACACAAGAGGCCCACAAGGCACGGCGACAGCAGGGGGGGGGGGGGGGGGGGGGGGGGGGGGGGGGGGGGGGGGGGGGGGGTTCCGAACGTACAGTTTTACTTACCCTACGTGTATCGCCAATCTTTCGAGGATCTCGGCATCTTCCCATGGTCACTTTCCACCCCCCCCCCCTTTTTTTTTTWAAAAAAAAAAAAATTGTTATTACCTAGGTGACAAGCTGTATTCATTCCCATGACATTCAACGGTATTGTTCATACTGACACAGCGTGAGTTAGTTACCCTATGAGCTATCACCGACAGTGCCGTTGGCCCCGTGACAGCGGGAGGTGCCGAATCCATCAAATCGTATGAGAGACAGATTCAACCCTCCAGAGGAATGCTTCAAAACTTGCGATGATCATCACACTCTCTATAATCTGTAATCCGTACGCTCTCTCCCGCCGCGTCAAGGTCTATTGGGAATGACCACGTTGTTGCCCGGCCATGGGTTGGATACAAGGTCATTTTAAACAGCCGTTTTTGTCGCAGATGTAATCCTCGTACGCTAGGGTCTTTATTCCTACTACTCTTTATTCTATCTTTATCGAAATCTCCTTTTTCTCTTTTTTTTTTCTTCTTTTTTTCTTCTTTTTTCTTTTTTTCTTTTTCTCCCCCTGTTTTTCTCTCTCATTTTTTTCCCTCTCACCTCGGAGACGGGCCGTTGCCATCACCACCAGAAAGACATGCCAGTGTTCTGTGAGTACGTGTGCATGCTCATGATCGGACTACCAATGATGAATCGACGACACCTACATTTCACGTTGCAGCCCTGGTGCGTCTCTGGCTACTGCTGCTGCGACTCAGCAGCCGATACGGGAATCTGGCAGAAGACTGCATGTCCTCGATGTCTGCGCGTGAGGTGTCTGCGCTGCCTTGGGGGGGGGTGCGTTGCTATATTACGCGGTATTACTCGTATACCGAGAGCATGACGGGGAGAGAGCATGAGGGGCGACGTTGAACGATATGGCACGGCGAGGTGGTACTGCCGTATCTGCTGCATGGATACCTACGGAGCACTCTGTATGGGTGATGATGGGAATTGGACAGAACCGTCCATATGGCCGGTGCACAGAGCCGGTGCACAGATCCAGCGTCTCCGACTTCCATGAAGAAGGAGGGAGCGGTGGGCGGGTATACGGTAATATCACACCACCGTACCCGTAGGCCACAGCAAGATGACGCATGTAGCCTGTACATGGACCGGCCATACAAGAGCTGCGGTCGAGCTGGGTATCCGAGACAAGATGTGTCTGCCTGCCGGTTCATGCTGTGTCTTTGGATGAAACGGGTATTAGCACTGGCTGGCAGGACATTGAGCTGCCGTCTGCGAGCAGCTGCGAGATGCGGAGAGTACGTGTACCCGTATATAATGTACAGGTAGCAGAGCAGTATCCTTACTACCAGCACGGAGCGATACCAGCACGGAGCGATACCTGTACGGAGTGCGGATATACTCGCGTGTACTGGAGCTGGCAGCTCTACGAGTACATATACTGGTACCTGTACGGTGACCGACCTGCAATCTGAGGACGTGCATGTACCTGTACTCTGCAACCTGCCTGCCCTCGTAGCGCACGGTAGCTCTAGCAAGAGCAGCAGCAAGCCAGCAGCCCACGCGACCCGCGGATATGCAGTTGCCGTACGCGCTACAGATGAGAGAGGGTTGGAAGAGGAGACGGTATCGCTGAATATCGAGGATTGACGAGGCAGGATCCTCCCTCACCACGACTATGCGCTACATCTACGGATACCTGCAACGACAGCAGCTGCTACTATTGCGACTACTATCACGACTGTCATTACTGCGTGTTGTTATTACCTAGTATCCGTACATGTACAATCCTTAGGTAGGAGCACTGCCCCCGGTATAGGGTGGGTCCTAAAAGCTCCATGCAACCCGCCAGGGACGCCGTCCATGTAATTGGTCTGACCCATCCGGTCGCCTCCAGGGGTAGGCCAATCATCAGTCCGCTCATGGCCCCAGCGTAATTTCGTTTCTCTCCATTTTCCTTCTTTCCTGCATCCGGGCGAATTGACTTGGTTTCTGTCTAGGACTTCCAGGCCCGTCCATGCTCTCTACTGCCCAAGATCGTACACCTCTCTCTTTCCTCCTCTCACTCTACCTGTATTATTATATGTGCTTCACGTAATCTGTACTGCAGGTCCACCTCAAGTCAGGTATCGTACCTGTGCAGTGACCCCTCCCTCACACCCCCCTCCCCCCTGTAGCGTCCTGGGGTTCATTTCCAGTGTGGTACGTCTTCCATGTGTATTGGTGTGTATGACCGCTATAAACGCCTGTGCTGGGCGCTTGTTCAGGTGGTTATTATAAAATATGTAAGTTATAAACGACCTCTTCATCCCCAATCATCGCCCCTGTCTTGTCCACACCACGCGGCCCCCCCCCCCCCCCCCCCCCCCCCCCCCCCCCCCCCCCCCCCCCCCCCCCCCCTCCTCCTCCCCATCCCCTTGGCCGTCTGCAGTGCCAAGTTTACTAACCTTTCCTCTTCCTTCCTCTCCTCTCCTTCTTTTTCTTCTTTCCCTTCTCTTCTTTTTTTTAATATCCCTCAGCGGCGCTGTCTGTGTAGGGTTCTTCCTCGTTCTTTCTCCTTTCATACACTCGTTTTTCCTATTGTATTCGTACAAACCCTCACGCTCGTTTTTTTGTCCATCTGCTTGTCTCTTTTCTTTACCCGGTCATTCAAAGGGTTCAGTTTATACAACATAACCAGCTCCATTCTTTTAGCTGGTCTCTCTCTCTCTCTCTCTCTCTCTCTCTCTCTCTCGTGGTCTCTACCGTGCTCGGCTCCCCCCGGCCAAGTCTGTCTCTCGTTTCTACTATCCCGACTCAACCGATCCGAACCGATCCGACCATTGGCCTACCACGAAGAAACAAGACAGAAGAAACGAGCGAGCCTCTTTGAAATTACTTTCTATCTCGACCTGCGAAACTATTGACTGGTTTCCAACGTACGTTTCATCCTTCTCTAATTCTTTCCGCACCCTACAAAACAAGAACAACAAACGCTCTGCCTTTTGGTGGCCTGGAACAACATCTCAGATGGCATGGCAATGTCTTGGATACTGGATCCACCCAAACAATCAATTCCTGCCTCTCCCTTTTTTTCCCCTCACACTCCCAAACTGCCTTTGTCTGCTTCTCCTAAGCTTGACTTGGACTGGACTGGACAGGAGCCGACCTAATCATGGGAATGGGTGACGCTTGTATCACCCTTCCCTAGTCGACGTCAGGCCCAGCTTCCCAACCCTAACCTTCTCCCACCTCGAAAAACTGTCGATAGGGACAGAGAAGACCATGGCGAATCCATTTCCATACTAACACACAAAAACCTGCCTTATAGATCAAGGAGAAGAAGAAAAGAGAAACAATCAGACATCCCTCGAATCTCTTTGCCCGCCCCCTCCCTCCCTTCTCTACCATCTCGACCCGACAATCATCATGCCTCACGCATCCTACCACGCCCACCCGGTACGTAGCTACGGCCACGGCCACGGCCACGTCCACGCGCGTCACCTCATCCAGGAGCGCGCCGAGGAGGCTTATTCCCCCAAGAGTGCATCCTACGGCACCGAAAGCAACCACATTGTCCGGCGCGACTCCGGATCAGACGACACCATGATCAACCTCCTCCTCATCATCCTCGGTCTCGTCTTCCTAGCCCTCCTGTCCGTCGCTGCCCTATGGTTCCTCCGCCGCCGCCGTCAGCGTCTCGCGCGCGCTGCCGCCCTGGCCAGCGCCGGCTCCATGAACGACGACGGCCTGCCCTCCTACAGCGAAAAGGCCGCCTGCGGCCCCGGCGGCCTCACCATCGAGACCAAGCACAACGGCCGCTCCAGCACAATCTACATCAACCGCGACGGCCAGCCTATGCTCGCCAACCCCAAGTCGCCCCCCCACTCCCCCGACAATGTCCCCGAGATCCACATCACCTTCCCCGACGAGCAGGACGACCAGGGCAAGAACACGAGCGGCCGCGTCCTCGTCGTCCGCGTCGGCGACAACGCCTCGGTCGGTCTGGAGCCCGTCTCCGGTGACGACGAGCAGCTCCCCGCCTACGAGAAGGATTCCAAGGCCGGCTTCTACTCCGTCGATATGGACAAGATTGGTGGTCTCAAGGAGAAGGATCCTCGCTACGAGTGATTTCCTACTCTCTTCCATTTCAAACTCTTCTGTCTATTTTTTTTCCACATCTTTTTTTTCTCACGACGAAGCGAATCTTACTTTTTATTCTACATATATATATATATTCTCTTCTTTTTATAAAGCCGAAGAACTTTCCTTTTTGTTCTTGGTTGTGGTGAGGGCTGGAAAAGGAAATATACTTTGCCATTGCATACCATTTCCCCCCCTTATTTCCATTTTTTTTTAACTCTTGGGTCCCTTTTACCTCTTTGACGACAACTATAAAAAAAAGAAAACAGGAAGGGGGGAGGAGGGGTGGACAATTGAACTTGACCCTTTCTATGCACTTGTGCTCAACATGACGAGAGAAACAGAATATAAAACATGCTGTACCGTGGGGGTTTGGGGGGGTGGGGTTTCTTTGTCCCGTTTATATAGTGCACACATTATATACATGCCAAAAGAAGAAGGAAAAGACGCCTTCAACGTTGAAGAAAAGAATCATTCCGTTGACCTTTTTTTCTTCTTCTTTTTCCCCTTCCTTCTCTTCTATTTCTTCTCTTCTCTTCTCTTTTCTTTTTTTTTTCTAAAAAAAAAGAAACAATATATTGGATTGTAGTGAAATATGCTGGGATCATTTCTTTTTTTTCTCTTTCTCTTATTTTCTTTGAAGAAAAAAATTGGACAAATGGTATCGTAAATAACTTTCCTTCTTTCTCTTCTTTCTTTTCTCTCTTTTCTTTCTTTTCTTTTTTTTCTTTCTTTTCTTTCTTTTCTCTCCTTTTTCTTTCTTTCTCTTTCTCTCTTTCTCTCTTTCTCTCTAATAGTGTATGTTTCTTTTTTTAAAAAGAAACATTTCACCCGAGCTGGTGCTCACATTGAAATACTTTCAAGAGGATATTTGACTTTTGGTGGTCACATATATTGGGCACTACTCTTTTACTTTCTTCTTCTTCTTTCCTTATCTTCTTTCCTTTTTTTTTTCTTTTGATAGATCATAGAGGACCAAGTACTTGCATTGTTCGACTTGACGTTTTGGCATGGTATGACAGTGACGGACAGGGATTCAATTGTTGACATTTGACATGTATACTACATTGCACGAGTAGACTATATTAGTAGTAGTAGTACACACAAAGACTTCCCTCGATAAATACCTGGTATTATTCAGAACCCCCCCTGGTACCCATCACCATAGTGATAATCTCCGCTCATAAACATGGAATGATCGGGCAGATAATGTCCATGATGAGCAGTAGGCGTACCTCCCGTAGCGGAACTCGCTGGTGGGTGGAGATGAGGAAGAGGATGAAACATTTGCTGAGGTTGCGGCTGCGGCTGCGGCTGCGGTTGCGGCTGCTGCTGCCGCGTCTGATCAATCTGCATCATAGACGTGTCGTCACTATCCCGTGACGGGGCCGCTGACTGTGCAGCGGTGCCGATAAAGTGTCCATGTCCGTGCCCGTGCTCGCCGGCAGCGTTCCACATCCTCCCCTGCATCATCATCGCATGTCCGTCATCGCCGCTGCCGCTGTAGACGTTTGACCCGTGAGGTTGATGTTGATGGTTCTGATCGAACGCTGTGCTGCTGTTGTTTCCCTGCGCTGCAGCGAGGTACATGGGCATACCGGGCGGGCCGTAGTCGCCGTCTGGTGCGTCCGGGGCGAGGGCGGGGTGATGGGTTAGGGTCGGCTGGGTCTGGGTGTGGGGCGGTGGGAGGTGAGGTTGAGGGATATGATGAGGAGGGGAGAGAGCAGGAGGAAGAGGATGGTGTGTCGCTGCTGGGTAGGGAAAGGCGTCGGCGAAGTGGGTTGGACGGGACCAGCGATCTTGTTGGTGGTGTTGGTGGTTGGGGATGGCGCCGTTGCTTTCCGGCATGTAGTGTTGTGTTTGGCCGGTGCGTCGGTGGGACGTCTTCTTGGATTCCTTGTAGGCTTCGAACATGGCTAGATTTTGTTGGTGCTGTTGTGAGGGCCACGTCAGTTCGCGTCTTGTTCGGGGTTCTTCTGATTTTCATCTCTCCCAGATCTGATTTCTCTTTATATCGCCCCTTCCACCCCAATCTATATAAAAAACAAAGAGAGAAAAACCGAGAGAGAAGAGAAGGATAAAGAGAACATACCTCCTTCTCACAGGGAGCGAGAACCTCTGCAAATGAGGCGGAAAGCCTGAGGAGACCGTCCTGTATGAGGTGTAGGACAAGGGCCTCGTCCGGCTGCTGGAATCTCCAGAGGGGCGAGGTGGAGCCTTCGGCCAGGTCGTCGTATATGGCGTGCTCCATGGCGATGACGAGGAGGCGCATGGCGTGGGAGGCGACGTGTGGCAGGTGGCAGTCGCCGGCGAGGTTGGCCCTCCCGGGTACGCGGTACTTGTCCACCTCGTCCTGGATGAAGATGGCGAAGCGGCCGAGGCAGAGGGCGTGGCCGACGGCCTGCTTCCCGCACCGGGCGACGAACTCTGCCGGGAGCTTGTGCAGGACGTGGTCCTTTCCCGGGGGCAGGATGCCGGGCAGGGCGAAGCGGTAGAGCTCCATGTGGCAGGCCGAGATGTGCGAGTGGAGGAAGGTGTAGGACGAGCGCTGGGGCAGGGCGACGTACTTGGCTATGCTCTGGTCGCTGAGGCGCATGTCGTCGGGCAGGAGGGTGTGGAAGCGGGTGAGCTCCTTCTGGAGGCCGTTGATGGCGCCCATGATGGCCGACGGCTCCAGGGCCGCGTCGCTCGACTCGAGCGTCTTGGTCCACCGCCTGATGCGGTGGTGGAGGTCCACCATGCGCACGCTGAGGGCGTGCAGACCCAGGTCGCCGGCCCTGGGGCTCCTGTCCATCAGCCGGGGCGCCGTCACCGGCCTGCCCTCCCAGAAGGCCTCCTCGCTGCAGGGGAGCCGGATTCGCATGTTCTCCGCCGGGCACGACAGGTACTCGTCGTAGCCCTCGGCCAGGTTCCGGTCCAGCACGAACAGGTGCCAGGCCACGCGCCGCATCGACTCCTGCTGCTGGAACGTCTTGCCCCGCGTCGACCCGTCCCAGTTGAGCTGCAGGCCCGTCATCAGCCGCGAGGCCAGCCCGAAGCACTGCCACACCTTGGAGAAGTCGCCGCGGATGAAGTTGAACGCTAGGATCAGCGTGTACGGCAGGAGGACCCGGTCCGACAGCTGGTTGACGTTGCGGAACACGTACATGTCTATCTCGTCGGCGCACCGCCGCCCAAAGTCCTTGAGCGAGTCGGCCTGCCCGGAGAAGAGGCTGGCTATCGAGCATATCCCCGCTGCCGTGGGCGGGTCAAACGTTCCTTCCTATGTAGATTGCCGAGTGTCGTCAGTACAGCGTACGCAAGCACAGGACAGGGGTTGGGGATGTGTTCCGGGATGGAGAAGTGTGCGTGTGCGTGTGCACATACCTCCAACTGACGATATGCCGTGTCCGGGTGGAGGAAGCCCATGCAGGGAAGCCAGTAGATGTAGTCAAAGTAGATCGCGAGGTGTCGCATGGTGAAGTTTTTCCTGGTGAGCAGTTCCCTTTCCCCCCCCCCCCTCCAATGTCAGTACAGATGATTCAAGATGGCAGCGGATGAGAGACAAAAGGACGGGAGAGATAGAAGAGCATACTGCGCGGTGAGAAGAGAGGTATCAATCGCCATGACAAAGTTATCTCCCGTAGCAGCCGTGTTGACGGCGCCATGACTGCTACCGGTGCCTGTAGTGGTAGCACCAGGACTGGCGCTGAGGCTCTCGTCGGATCTAGAGACGTGGGTGGACACGACGGAAGCGGCGGGTACCGGCGTCGTGCCCGTCGGTGAGGTGGCGGTAGTAGTCGGGATCGGAGTCGTCGACGTCGCGAGTCTGTGAAGCGTCACGGGGTCACTGCTCGTCCCTCTCACCGCCGTTGCCTTGCTGTTGCTGCTGCTGCTGTCGCCGCCGCCGCCGCCGCCGCCGCCGCTGTCGGTGGAGGCGCCACCACTGCCGCCGGCGGCGGCGACGGGAGATCTGGAATTGAGACGGACGTCGGCGGACCTGCGCTTGGTAGCCGTGTACTCGCACTTGAGACCCCCGGATTCGCAGCGCTTGCAACGCGGCAGGTCACCGGAGCACTTCGTCTTTTGGGCGTGGCACTGGCTGCACGCTCTCTGTGCTCTCTTGCGTAACGTTCCCGCCTCTGTGTGACTTTTTGACGGTTTGACCCTTGATGTGACGATGCGTTCTAGTGGGAGGTCAGATGTGTCAGCATAGGAAGTTGATCTTATCCGTTCAATCATTCCAACGAAGATAATGGGAAAGGAAAAAGAAAAAAAAGAGAGAGATAAAAGAGAGAAGACAAATACCATAACCATCATTTTCAATCTTGGCGTCGGGTGCAAATGGACAATCAAGCTTTAGACGCGCACAGTGTGTGCAAGGACCATTCTTGGGATTGCCCGAGCACTTGACCTTTCGCAGACGACATGTCCGACAGCAGTTGGAGGGGAAAGAAGGGACGCGACGACTTTTCTGTGACTGAGAAGGAGGATGAGGAGGAGGACGAGGAGGAGAGGGACTGTTGTTGCTGCTGTTGGGATTTACACGAGAGGGGGTCGTCAAGTCGTCGAGCAAGTCGTCATTCCTATTCAGGGGGAGTTGTCCATCGCCATGAGGGGCAGAAGCGGCGGCGGCGGCAGCAGCAGCAGAAGCAGAAGCAGAAGCAGAAGCAGAACCGGACTCTCCAGGTGCAGGTCGTTCGTTGGCGGAGAGGAGGTCCATGGCCATGTGTGTGTGAGTCGGGGAGAGTGATCGAGAGAAAGCGAGAGCGAGAGAAAGAGAGAGGAGAAGAAAAAGTGAGAGAGAGAGAGAGTAGAGAGGGCCAGCCTGCGTGGGGGCAGGGGATGATGTCCTTCCAGACAGTAGACAGAAATGGAAGGATAGATCGGTCAATAGAAAGAATAAAAAGATATAAAAAAAGATATAAAAAAAAAGAGTCACTGAGGAGTAGTTAGTGAGTTGCAGAGGAAGAGAGAAGCAGGTTTTTTTCTCTCCCTCTCTCCCTCACCAAGATGATGATGGTGGCGGCTTCCTGGCGGTACTCGGTAATCGCTAGCTTTTAACCTTGCGTGACGATAACCGAAACGGTCGTGTCCGGGGGCAGCCGTGGTGGGGAGGGAGGGGAGCAGTGACTTGAACTGCCTGTACGGATGCATGTACGGGTAGAGCCTGCTCTCATACAGGATCACAGAAAAGCTACGAGTAATGTACGAACGTACTGTGCTGTAGCAATATTGAATATCTCCTCTATATGTCGTCTCTCTCTCTCTCTCTCTCTTTCCGGTCCTATTCGTAGATAGTACTCAGGGTCCTAGGTCTGTGCAAATGTCTCTCTGTTGGTCTGTTCATCAACTGGTCACAACCCTGACTGTGCATGATACCATCAGAACCACCATTGGACTTCAACCCCCCGGTCGAAGAAAATAATAGACCGGATAAATTGAGAGGAATCGGAAAGACACCCAAGCGTTTCCATACAAAAATGCGGCTGTACGGAGTAAGAGGACAGAGAGGAGACATCCCCCCCCACCCATAGCAAAAAAAAGAAAAAAAAAAAAAAAAGGGAAAAGAGAGGGGCTGCTGCTACTTCAGCGAATATACTCGTAATATATGTACGCTTAGTAATGTTGGCTGGGAGGAGGTGTCCACCCCCCCCCCATAAGGCTACTACTATCCTGCACGATTCCTTCTAAAGGCCGATAGCGTCTACTATAAGCATCGTCTCTCCTAGGGAATAGTTCTATCAGAATCTTCGATACTTTCTCCATCTTTCAAGGGGTTTTTTCCTCGAAAAATTCAGCTCAGAATGAAGGTATCTTGGCAGCTATCACGGGAAAGGCCGCAGATAAAATCGTACAATCACACCAGGACGAGGTCTTCTATGAGTACTCCGTACTACGGGGTAGGATGATAAATTAAGTGGACGAAGCGGACCTTTTAAGAATGCCTTAGATGGGCAGTCTGTGGGGCATGTGGCCGCTTCCCAAGGATTGGCCGCTTCCTCCCGACTAACCTTGATTGGTACGGCATATATTAGAGTAGCATTGGGGGACCATCCAGGGCCATTAGGGAAGCCGTGTCACGGCCAAGGATGGCGTGTGGTGGACTCTGCGGTCTCCGTACCTTGGATTCCGAAACTCCCGGTTCCGCAAACGGTATAGCTCGAGAGCGATTTGAGCACATGTATGGAGTACATGTGTATGTAGCTTACTAGTCGCCAGCGTCGTATCATATCAATCCTCCGTCTTGTCGTCTCTCTCTCGTCTTTCTTCTTCTTCCTTTTTTTTTTCTTTTTTTTTCTCTCTTTTCCCGCCAGATTCTGGTCTGGATTCTACGACTATCGTCATGTGTACGAGTACTCGTGGACTGTTGGCTGTCTGCCTGCCTGCCTGTCTGTGCATGTTTAATCCTTACTCTTCCAAGAGTCATGATAGCATCTCCTGCATTAGCACCAGCTGCAGAACATCACGTGACTCTCGTGGATTCCAAATACATGTACTCCGTACTGTCCGTCTTTGTTGGCGGTCCTGGCTTTTCTGGACTCTTGGCTTCTCGACCTGCTTTGGGCCCCCCCTTCCTCGGGCCCCCCTTCCTCGGGCCCCCTTCCTTGGGTCTTCGGGTCTTCGGGTCCTTGACAGTCCTTTCAGATACGCGCTGATGCTGCACACGTGGCGGGGCTCATCTTCCAGATTCCGTCTTTTTTTTTTTTCTTCTTTCTTTTCTTTTTCCGTCTTTCCATCTTTCCATCTTTCTTTCCTTTTTCTTTCCTTCTTTTTTTTCCGTTTACCCTTTTCGTCTATTCGATCGCAACACTCCATATCCATATTCCCAGCAGCATCAATACCATTAGCAATCCCGTCCAAGTGGCAAGCACTGCCCTCCGTTCCTTCTACTTCTGATCCACTTACCGAACGGAGGGGCCCGATTATCGGAGTGGTCCGATGGTTTATACGATGGTTACCACGAATCGTCCTTCTTCTTCTTCTTCTCTTTCCTCCATGATGCAATTTTTTCTTCTTTTTTTCTTTTCTTTTCTTTCTGTATGACTCGAGCTCGCATCGCATTTATATGCAGGTATGGATAGCTAGTTGATAGAGGAGAAATTTCACAATACAAATAGTTCCCATTTATACATATACACACATACACACACACACACACACACACACACACACACACACAAAGCAAACCAAAGAAACAAAGAAAATCTCTTTTGGCTTGCCCACCCCCCCAAAATGCCTTCAACTCCTACCCACGACTTCCTCCACGACCTCCCCAAGTGCGAGCATCACATCCACATCGAGGGCACCCTCTCACCCGACCTCCTCTTCTCCCTCGCTTCGGCCAACAACGTCGCTCTCCCCGTCGAGCATGACCCGTCCTTCGCGTCGCCGGCGGCCCTGCGGTCGCGCTACGCCCGCTTCTCGTCCCTCGATGACTTCCTGCACTACTACTTCATCGGCTTCACCGTCCTCCTGACCGCCGACGACTTCGAGCGCCTGACGTACGCCTACCTGGAGGGCGCGTACGCCCACGGCCTCCGCCACGCCGAGGTCTTCTTCGACCCGCAGGCCCACACGGACCGCGGCGTGAGCTACGAGACCGTGGTGGCCGGCATGTCGGCCGCGCGGGCCCGCGCCGCCTCGCAGCTCCCCGACCTGTCCGTGATGCTGATCCCCTGCGTTGTCCGCCACCTCCCCGTCTCTTCCGGCCTGGAGATGCTCCGCACCGTCGTCGACGCCGGTCACTTCCGCGACGGCACCGTCGCCGGCCTCGGACTCTCCTCCACCGAGAAGGGCATGGACCCCGCGCGCTTCGCCCCCATCTACGACGCCGCCCGCCGCCACGGCGTGCCCCGCCTCACCGCTCACTACGGCGAGGAGGGCCCGGCCGCCTACGTACGGGACGCCCTCTCCGTCCTGGGCGTGAGCCGCATCGACCACGGCAGGAGGGTCGTCGAGGACCCCGACCTGGTCGCCGCCCTGGCCGAGAGCCGCACCCTGCTCACCTTGTGCCCCGTGTCGAACGTCGTCCTCAGGGGCGTCGACCGCGTCGAGGACGTTCCCGTCCGCGCCCTCCTCGACGCCGGCGTGCCCTTCAGCATCAACAGCGACGACCCGGCCTACTTCGGCGCCGACCTCGTCCAGAACTATTACGCCGTCCAGGACGCCTTCAACCTGTCCTTTGACGAGTGGGAGACCATTGCGCGCTCTGCCATAGACGGGAGCTGGTGCGATGATGCGAGGAAGACGGTCCTGCATGGCATGGTTACCGACGTCATTGGAAAGTGGAAGAGCCCTTGATTCATCTCTTTCTTTCTTTTATGCTTTCACTCTTTTTGGTTGGAGCGTTTTAACTCTTGGTTATCATTACTATAGTATATCCTCTATATATGTATGTATGTATGTATGTATGTATGTATATACATTATTCTACTTGACGTATCATCATCATCATCATTCATCCTCAACATTGTACCTTTTCCCCTCACAATGTATAGACATTCCTCTTCCTCCTCCTCCTTCTCCTCTTCCTTCTCCTTCTTCTTCTTTATTCCTCCTATTCAACCCCAAGCCACTTCCTCGGCACATCAGCCGGACGCTCATCCTGCACGCAGAAGCAGCTGTCCGCCGCCATCGTCTTGCGGCACTGAATAGCCCCTCGGGCAACATTGCAGCAGCAGTCGATCACCTCGGGCTCAGGCCTAGGCCCATCCGACTCAGTCGGCGTAGGCGCGATGGGGCAGAATCGTCGGAGTGGTCGGTATCGGCGGCGGCGGCGGCAGCGGCAGCGGCAGCAGCTCGGGATCGGGGCAGGGGCTCGATGTCGGCACGGGCACGGGAGTGATGGAGGTGGGATCGGGCTTCAGGGTCCTCGATGATGTAGAGGATCGGCAAGTCGTCGAAGCATACGTCCCCGGCCTCGCATCTGAACTCTGGGCTGGCGTCTAAGATCGGACAGACACGTTATCGGCGCAGAAGACGGTCATCTCGATAGATAGATGGCAGCAGCAGCATGCGTCTGACCGGACGGCGTCGACGCGTCGGCTGTCTGGCCCGATGGGGAGAGCCTCGCAGGTCAGGATAGTCAAGGCCAGGGATGTGAAGAGGCGCATTGGTGTTTGTGGTGATAACACTTCTTCTTTTTTTTTCTTCTTGTACGAGTAGGGCAGGCAAATGTGTGAGGAAGTAGGACAGTATGTAGAATCATGAGTGAGTATAAGCTTTTGTTGATGATATTCAATTCCCTCTCGTACATCCCCCCAAAGATCTTTTTCTACTGGTCATCATGTCCGTGATGCTATCCTTGCCCCCTCCCCCCTCCTTTTCTTCCCACTATTATCATTATAATTCTTTATTTTTTATTATTTCCATTTGTTTCTTTATTTACTTGCAATATGCTTCACCGGCCAGCAGCAGTATTCCCTGTACCCTTTTTCGGGGAGAAGAGCTGAGCATGCATGTATAGACAAATAAATCCCTTCTTCCTGACCAATATCCCTCATTTACCTTGCATTGTCACGGGTAGGATATATGATTTCCTGCATTCGATGAGCCAAGAGTCACTCTCGTATACTCGTCAAGGACGTCTTTACCGTTCTTCTCTCAATAGTACTATGTGTGCGTGCGTGCGTGCATGCATGCGTGTGTGTGTGTATGTATTGTATGCATATACGGGTCTAATAGAAGGCCCCCGGTTCACCTGCCCGGTGGTTGGCAGGAGCAGGAATGAAGGATATCAAGGGCAGAAAAGAAGAAGAAAAAGAGAGAGAAAACGTGAGACATACCAACCCTAAGGGACAGCTCGACTAGTCTTTCCTTTCCTAGGCAGTACTCGTATTTTCGTACATGTAGAGAGGGGTGTCAGTTCAGTGCTAAGTCAGATATTAAGAGGCTATCTTCTCAGTGAGGCTTGGTTGTCATGATCGTGACAGTATACATACATACATACTAAATATATACATATATATAATCTGCATACATACATATATATATATATACTCATTTCGAGACTATAAAGACTATACACTGTATCCTGGGTATTCAAATCCCTCCTCTCTCTCAATATCCATAACCATTAATACATACAAGGAGAAAAAAAAACCCTCACCCCCCGCGAAACCGGGTCCTAGATAGAAGACAGGGAAATCGGATAAAATCGAGCCCAATAAGAAATAAGAATAGAAACACCTAAGATCCAGGCATCCTCAGGATAGGGTAGAGTGAAGACCCTTCCCGCGGGTGACCGTGAGGCGGTGGGAGCGGCTGACTCCTGGGGCTTTTGGCATCGACTTCCATGGGCTCGGCCTCCCTCTCGGAGGCCCTCTCGGGGGCTCTCTCGGGCTTACCCTCGTCCTCCTGGTCGGCGACAAAGTCCCTCCGGTCGAGACGTCCACGGACGTACTCGCGTAGGCTCTCGATGACGCGCATGTTCTCCAGCCAGCGGTCGTACTGCTCCTCCCTCTCGCGGGCGGTGTCGCTCTCGACCGTGTCGTCCGACAGGGGGGGTGACACGGGCGGCAGGTGCGACGGCTCGGCCTTGGGGGTGATGGCGCCGGCGCCGCTGCCGACCGAGGGCCGCCTCTCCCTGTCCTCCGGCATGACGGACCTGGGCGGTGCCGGTGCGGGGGCTCGGGCCGCGCGCTGGAGCATGCCGCCCGAGTAGCGGCGCCGCTCGTTGCTCTCGAAGCTGGGGCCCAGGGTGGCCGTCGTGGACTGGCCGAAGCCCTGCGAGACGGCGGGCAGGCTAGTGGGGAGGCTGGGGTACATGACCGGGGCGGACGTTGAGTGGCGCGACTGGGGGGACATGGCCGACGAAGACGGGCTGGGCGAGTGGCCGGACGAGTACGACATGGCGCTGGACGGCGGGGTGACGGCGGGCGTGCCGGTCGACGACATGGCCGTGAGGGGCGAGGGCATGCCGGCGGCCGACATGGCGTGCTGGTGGTGCTGGTAGGCGTCCTGGGTGGGTACGGCGCCGCCGCCCATGGTGCCGGGAGACCGGCGCTGCGACATGGACGGTGACGGGCTGTTGCGGTAGCCGGCGCCGAAGCCGTCGGCGGCGCTGCCGATGTGGACGCCGGCCGTGGCGTGGCTGGCGTTCTCGTAGATGGTGTCCTGCATCTGCCCGAGCAGGTGGTCGATCTGCACCAGGTCCTTCTGCGTGCGCGCGTGGGGCGGCGTCGGGAGGTAGTACTGCTGCGTCAGGGGGTTCTGCGTGGGCGCCGGGCCGGCCGCGTGGGCCATGGCCGCCGCCGTGCCGCCGCCGCCGCCCATGTACTGCTGCTGCTCCTGGACCATGGGGGACGGGCCGGGGCCGGGCATGGAGAGGGTGCCGTGCAGGGGCATCAACGAGCGGCCGATCTGGCTGTACGACGAGGGGTCGATCTCGCGGCGCTTGGCGCTGCTGAAGAAGTCGTCGACCATGTCGAAGGCTCGCTTGCGCTGGTCGTAGCCGCCTCCGTTGTGTGCGGCCGGGGCGCCCTGGTAGCCGAGGTGCTCGTTGCGCTGGTTGTTGAGAGGTGGCTGGTTGAAGTAGAGGCCGTAGTTGGTCGACGGCTGGGGCGCGTAGTAGCCGCCGTGATGGGTGGGCGGGTGCTGGAACTGGTGGCGCATCTGGCTGTTGTGGTCGTAATAGCTGGGGGCTGTGTTGTGTGTCAGCACTGTGTTTCCTCCTCCTTCTTCTTCCTCTTTTCTTCCTCTCTTCTCTTCCTCTCTCCTCTTCTCTACTTCTTCTCTTCTTCCTTCTTGTTCTTCTTTTCCTGTTCCATCCTGCTCGCTAACATGTTGATTCTCAAAAGACTCACCCTTGTTCATGTGAGGTCTGTAGTTCATACCGCCCTGGTTGTGAGCCTCCTGGGAAGAACGCATAAGAACCGAGTCATCGGCGTGCGTCTGTTCATTCCGCGTTCTGGTCAGTCACGCCGTTGCCTCTCGAAGTGCGGTAAACATGGTGCATATGTATATACCTTGATGTGCTTCTTGAGATCCTGAGGACGCTTGAACGACTTGCCGCACATGTCGCACTTGTGAGGCTTGAGTGGCACATGGACACGAATGTGCGAGGTGATGTGGTCGCGCTTGACGGTGGTGGTACGGCACGAGTTCCACTGGCAGGTGAGATTCAGATTGTTTGTGCTCTTGCGACCAACATGACGTTCACAGATGTGGTCCTAGAATGGTGTTAATCTTCCTCTTCGTCCCTCTCCTTCTTCTTCGCATCTTCCCCAGTCCTCCTAAAAGGGGGGGGGGGGGGGTTAAGAGCGAACGAGGGTGAGGTGAGACATACATAAAGCAGCTCAGGCGTAGCAAACTTTTGACTGCACGAGTTCCATCGGCAGGTGAGGTTGTCATCAGCCGAGATGGGCATGGCGGCGATAGAGGCGGACGAGTCGGTACTGGATGGAGGAGGCGTGGTAGATTTGGAGTCGGCGGTGCTGCCGCTTGAAGCTTCCGAGGAGAGCTGGTGATCGGGAGTTGGGGGTGTCATGATGACGGTTGTTTACCGTCAAGTAGCAATGCTTGCGCTGTCGTGTGTGTGTGTGTGTACCTGTAAGGCCGTTTTACGCCGTTGGAGCCGATAGGGGAAGGGGAAAAGGAAGTAAAAAAATAAAAATAAAAAGGCTATGTGGTGGCGGGGTTATGAAAAAGTGACGATACTTACAACCCGAACAGGGTGGATGTGGCGAATGATATAAGAGTCCAACACACACCAAAAAAAAAAGAGGGAATGAAATACAGGGGAAATAAAAAGGGGATTATATCATGGATGAGAGAGAAGAGATAGAGAGGGAAGGAAAAGAACAAGGAGAAGAAGGAAAGGGAAGAGAGAGTGTAAAAGAGGTATATGACCCTCCTCTCGTTCACGTTGACACACTCAAGAGTCTGGGCACTCGAGAATGGGGCGAGCGGAATTCTTGGCGAGTCTTGGCATCGCTAGGACGGATGTACGAGGGAGTATACCGATACCTCTGATCTGCACCGTACTCACCACGTGAAGGAGGTACCTCTCTACGATTCGGTACCCCGGAGCTGGCGGGCGGAGCCAAGTTTGCCAAGAGGATGCCAAGGCTTAGCATCCTCTTGGCAAACTTGGCAGAGTGTACTACGACGGCAGGAGTGACCCTGGGCGGCCCTGCCATTGGACCTTTTGACTAAGCCTGCGCCTCCTCCATCCCACCCTCTCTTGTGGTGAGGGTCATGTGAGTCTGTGGAAATATTGGATGCGTTATTGTTATTGATTATTATTATTATCATCTCTGGTACACACACGTTATCCTCACGGTGATGATAGTGCACAGATTGCGGTAGGTAGAGTATTAAAGCGCATCATCACTGACTGTCTGTGTTGGATAAAGTGGGTGAGTGGAGTTTGGGGGGGGGGGTGTGAGGGTGAAGGAAGGAGGGATCAGAATAATACTACATGTACAGCTCAGTGTGTCTCTTTTCCCTTCATCTTCCTTTCTTTCGTTTCTTGCTTCTCCCCTCTTCTGTTACGTCGTGTTGCACTACGCACAGTCTCCGACAACGATGCGTGATCATGGATGTAATTGTGATTACGCCCTTAACCCGTACCGCTCGCAACAACCCCTTTCCTCAATCATGAACCGACCAAGAAAAGAAAAAAAAGGGGGGTGGGAGTGACACCTTTGTTGTCGGAATAACGAGTTATACTCTGCAGAGTGCACGGTGAGTACAAACCATCTATACCTTGAGCAAGACGACAATCCGATAGATTATCACGCCGTTGGAACACCCTGGAAAGTATCCTGCTCGTACCGTACTCGTAATGCTCGCGTCCACGGACGTCCCTCGCACTCCGAAGAGCAGATGCAGCACGTCAGACCTAATTCCAGAAGGTACTCCTAATATACAAGGAGAAGCGCCAAGACCGGCCAAGGTCAGTCAAGCTTTCCGCCCGCCAAGACCTTTTTTTCTTAATTTTATTTATTTAATTTTTTTCATCGTATTTCTGGGCATTTCACGGGCTCTAGCCTCTACCACACTCACCTACTGTACTATTAATACTCCGCCTTTTCTTCTTCTTTTAATTGTCGTCGTCGTGTTCCTGTATGACCTGGCTTGGCTTTACACAGAAAGATACGAATTCATTACAGAAAGGATCAAGGGGAACTTGTCTATCGGCTATCAGTACTGCTACTAATACTTACCCGTATATGTACAGATCATATGACTGATGGAAAACTATTGACAAATGAAAAAAAAAAAACAAGGCCCTGCTATTGCTATTACTACGGTGAGTAATACTTTTGCTTGTATCCGTATGTACGTTGCAGAACGACCCACTGATCAACTGACTAATCCATCCCAACAATGGGTGAACACCAAGGGAAAAAAAAAACATATGCACATCATCATTTCTTGTCCATCTCTTCTTGTCTTGGCCATCTCGATTATTTGTCCTTCGAGTGACGGATACAAGTACTCTTATGTATGGGCAGCAGAAGCCAAACACACAAATGATCTACTCCTTGGCACTGTAGACATGTTCAAAAGAATCGTCTTGGCAAGGCTTAATTCCTCCCGTTCTCTTCCCTCCCTCCCATTCTCTCCCTCTCTCCCTCTCTCTCTCCATTTTCCCCTCCCGTCCGCACCCGCGCGGGGGGGGGGACGCCTTTGATGTGACGTGCCCGTGCCCGGACTGCTTACCCGTGAAGTCTAGACCTCCGAGACCCAAGACTACCCACAACCCACTCACACCCACATCTCTCGAGACTATCCAAGTCGAAAATCAAGGCACACCTACCTCTGCCAAGAAAACTCGGTTTTTAGTCTGCATGAGGCCATTCTACGCGTACAGATTACACTTGCCTACTCTAACTCGCACCTTGGAGCATTTTAAGCATTTCAAGACCTCATCTACAAAAATTTGGCCCCCCCCCCGTCTCTCAGAAAACTCTAATTTATCAAACTACCTCCTACCTAGTCAAAACGCCCATCCGTGTGTGAGTGGCCGTCCACGCGTCCTCGTATGAGAACAGGATGCACTCGTATGAGAGTGATACGACTTGCAGACCAGAGACCAAGCAGATATTTACTACCTGCACTCCGTACCGTGTACACCATCGGTGTGATGGGGCCGTGGCAGAGGAGTAGAGAGGAAGAGACAGAAACAGCCACTCTCCGTATCACTACGAGTACAGGTACAAGCGGTAGAAGGGATGAAACCCTTGCAGGCATCTCTCATATGGTCTATGGATGGCCATACCGACATCTTACCCCGCCCTATCGTGGCGCAGCAAATGCATTCACGGCCTACTACATGTACGTAGTGGTAGAATAGTAGCACTGACCTACTACGAGTGACGAGTGAGTAGTCATCATCACCAACAATCGCACTGCACTGCACTGCATATGATAATTCTCTCTACTCGCACAACAAGAACGGGGGTATCATTGATCAATTCAGACGGAGCAAACAAGATGCAACGCCATGACTCGTCTCGGTAGAGTCACTATATATATGTAACCACCGTCTTCCTCGGGAAAAAAAAAAGGCATGTAAAAAAAAAAAAAAAGAGATAAGTTCCATAGCCTGTGTTGGCTTCTTCCTCCAGTATCTCATGCTTGTCCTCGACGCTTGTCCTCGACGCTTGTCCTCGACGCTTGTCCTCGATGCTCGTCCTCGACATGTCCAGCATCTCACGGTTTCTCAGGGCTGGCATTCTCCAAGATCTCATATGCCGGATGCCCGCCCATTCGTGTTGAAACTCCGTCCAATATGTGTTGTGTATCATCCTCCATCCATCCCATGCAATTAATTACCCACACGTTGTTATGACAAAAGGAAATAAAACCCACCCTAATGGCAAAGTTTCCTGTATATGTAAAAAAAAATAAAAAGAAGAATAGAAAGATGAGAACATGTAAACAGAACGCGAACAATGCTGATAAACCTAGAGTCCAGTTTCTAGGGAGAAGAATAAAAAAGTGTAGGATACTCTTTGCATCCAATAGTCCCAGCCATCAACCTGTATGCCAATGTGTCGGTTCTCCCACGCCTGCGGCGTACAAGTTCTTCCACAAGTTCTTTGACGAGTTGCTCAACAGGTCCTCGACAAGAGTTGCCCGGCAGTGAAGAACCGACATGACACAAGATATGAGAATATGCGATCCCACCCAAAACGCCGTCCGGTAAAGGGAAAAAAAAAAGTGTGAGGAGGGGGGAGGGAGGGGGGAAAAGAATGTTGCTGCTTTGCCGTCGTTGAGCCATGTGAGCTGGTGCCGCACAGTCGACGAGATTTCCAAGGCCTCTCGGCTGATGAGCTTCGTGTGGTCAAGGGTCCGTGGATGCTTGACAAGCTAGGGAGGCCTTGAAGGTTGGCGACAGCCGGTAAAGCGAAGAGGAAGATGAGAGCAGAGTCGTATAGAGCCCGTGCCGCCCGTGCCGTCGTAGGAGGTAGGAAAGACCCAGAACCGTCCTGAACCTCTTGATGATCAGGTCGACACGTGTGTTTCCAGTGGTCCAGCCATCACCGTACTCTGTCCCGAGGGGGATGATATGTGTGTAATGTGTGTCGTGCCATGGGGGATAGGAAGAAAGAAGAAGAGTGTAGTGGGGGGGGGGAATAAACGAGTATAAGAGTAAAATGAAATAGAATATGGGACCGCCACCAACGCCGCGCATGCAGAGAAAAGATGCAGAAGAAGAGAAAGAGACGGAAAATCGGGTATTATACAGAACCGAGACACATGAGAGCCTCGATGGCCTCGCGTTCCTGGGCATCAGAAGTGCCAGCGAGAGCGGCAAGATCGATGCTGCCGAGCTGGGGAGCGCCGCGAGCCACGCCAGAAAAGGATCGGGAGCCGGCGAATCGGGACATGCCCATCTGGCCGGCAGCAGCCGCGGCAGCAGCGTTGGTCGGGTAGGAGTCGGCGCGCAGGGCGGCGGCGCCCATGGCAGCCCAGTCCTCGTCGTCGGTGTTGTCTTCGGGATCGTCATTCATGACGTCGTCGTCCGGAGCCTCGGAGCAGGAGGCCTCGGCGGACCCATCCATCGACATGTTGTCGACGTCGTCATTGTCCGTCATCATGTGAACGTCACGTCCGTCGTGAGAGAAGTGGAACGAGTCACCGTCGGCAGGCGGGCTGGCGACGTGGACCCTGAGCCTGCCGAGGGCACCGGCCCGTCCTGCACCGTCACCGATGGGGATACCGGCCGGGCCCTGACCTCGGTCCTGGCTCTGACGCGACGCGGCATCGCTGGCGCGCGCGGCGCCACCCCGTCGGCGGGCATCCCATCGACCCCATCCGACCTTGTTGAACTCGACGTCGTCCTGCTCCATCCTGGCCGCCTCGCCGCCGCGGCCCTCGAGGGCGCTGACGACCAGCCGGCGAGCCTTGGTCGGGGGCACGGTGACGAAGCCCGGCACCGTCGTGGTCAGGTAGCCCATGATGTGGCGGATGGCCAGGGGACCGTGGCTCAGCAGTATATCCGGGAGGTAGTGCTTGGCCAGAAGGCCCGGGGTGATGCAGCCCGAGGCCTCGTCGGACGGCGACACGGACCGGTTGCGAGCGTCCTCGGACGCGTCGTGGAGGTCGAGGTCGGAGTCGACGGGCTCGAGCTGGGCCTTGCGCAGCTGGGCCTTGAGCCCGTGGGCGGGAAGTCCGGGAGAGATGGAGTTTGGGGGGGTCGGGAGGTCCAAGGGTCGCGCCACAGTCACGGAGGCGTCGCGGTGGTCCGCTACAACAGTCAAGTTGTCTCGGGTCGGGGACGTCTGGGGGATGTCGCGAGCAGCCGATGCCATGATGGCCATGATGCCGGTGTTGGCAGGTGAAAGAGTTGCTTTTACGACTTCTGTGTCCTGTCAGAGACCAAAAAGAAGAAAGAAGAAAAAAAAGAGTTGACAGTGTGGAGAAATATTGCAGATGTGAATTATATAGCAGAGATGTATTTGTCCTTCTTCATTGTCTGCATGAAAGGAAAGGGGAAAGGGTGATGACGTTGACGTTGCTGTGGTCGTTGTTGTTGTGGCGGTGGTGGTGGCAATGCATGACTGACTCACACACACAAACAAAACAGCGGACAGAGAGGTGCGTGCAACTTACATTTGGAGCGTAAAGGCGGACTTTGGCAGGACAATGTCGTTGTCTGACAAAGCACGGCGATGCAGACTGGCAAAAGCTGACGCGACTGTGACGTTTTGGATTCTCGAGAGGAATCGTGAGATTCGAAATAAATAAAAAGAGAAAAAGGGGAGGTGGGAGACTGTTATTTTGTTTTATGTTGCTTGAAGAAGGAGAGAAGAAGAGAGGGAGAGGAAGGAGGAGAGTGGGAAGAAATCGGCGATCCAAGTAATAATATGAGCCAGACAGCAACAAGCATCGATCTGTGACAGCGTTGTGCGCGTCTTTGTGTGTACATGTATTATGTTATGTGTGTGAGTGTGTGTGTGTGAGTGTGTGTGTGAGTGTGTCCGCT
>NW_023336199.1:218728-220405 GCF_012550715.1 Geosmithia morbida
AGGGGAGGGGGGGTGGAAGGGGAAAAAAAAGGGGGGGGGGGGTGGAGGCATGAATAGGGTACGTATCGGTATCAATACAAGATACATGTGTACTTCAAGTATGCATCTCGTCGCATTATTTGACCAAGAGGACGAATCCGGCGAGAGATACGAGTTACGGCTACTTCGTAATGATCCGAAAGGAGTACAGATTACAGATTATAGATTACAGAGCTACAAGATGCACACACTCCCCCCTTCCTTCTATTCTTGCTCGATGAGCCTGACCCCATGTGCCCTCATCGGCGGCGACGCGTCCCGAGTGAGCGGCAGACGCCATCCGAGCATCTGTACGAGTAGACTGGTATTATTCAAAACTTGTAACGACTTTCCAATTCTAAAGTGCGTGTCTGGAGTACAGAATTTCTAAACGTGCTATCCGAGAGGGGTGAGTGTGTAATAATACATCATACACCTACAGCTAGGTCTGAGTCTCTCATTCTATCATTCTCTCTCTCTCTCTCTCTCTCTCCGCGGGTGGCCCATAGAGCGGCGCACTGATAACAAACTCCGGAATCGTCCGCGTAATGAACACCTTGCCTTTTTTCCCCCTCTGACAGTCTGACCATACTTGGCTCATCTACATGCCTCCCTGGTGATTATTAGAGAGGAGCAATAAACAAGACCACAGACCACATTACACCTGTACAGTATTAATGACCTTGAGGGGGGGGGGGGGTTTCCACACATGAAGAAAAGGAAATCACATGTGAAAAATTTTCCAAGGAATTTTTTTTCAAATTTCACAAGAAATTCTGTCACTGTTTTATTCTTCTTTTTTTCAGTGCGTTTGCCCCCTTTTTAGATTCGCAAGACTCCCATGATTCTTATCGTATGCCAAAATACGGAGTACGTCTACGTCACATGTTCTGTGGGATGGAGATGGGGCGCTCGGGGGAGTGCTGGAAGTTCTTTGGACGCTAAACCAGCCCAGGGAGACACACACGATGATCCTTACTGCTACTATCATACTATCATCACTAACTGCTATTCTTACTATTACTGCTACTACTGTACTGCTGCTACTGTACTATCCTGGCGTTACCAACGTCGCCATCTACTACTAGTCCGTACCCAAATCCCGTCATCATCCACAGCCCGGGTTAACGTGGTCAAGATCGTCTGGGGGGGGGGGGGATTTTACCAGCGAATCGTGAGTAGATGGTGCCTCACGATCATGACGCTTCTCTTACCAATGGACGATATACCGACCCGCTCAACTCAGCCCTTCCCTACAACCTTGTCCATCCTTTTTTTCTCTTCTCCTCCCGCTCCCTGGCTGGTAAGAAACATTTCCATACATATATTGCCACTCGTAAGATACAATCTACCCTTGTAGTTCCATTACTTTAAAAAAACTTTCCTAATAATACGACGAGCCTTCCCCCCCTCCCCCCCCCCCATCCTCTTGCTCCGTATAACTACCGACACGAAAACGCCAACGTCCTGATGTTTCCGGGTAGATAATAATGCGCGCAACAACTAGAACCATGAGCCGCCTTGGTCACTCGTAGAACCAATCCCCCCACCCCTTCCATTCTCCATCTCATCCATGTTATTCGTCAGGACTCGTCTTATTTCATCATGCGTATTATCAGTCTCTGCCGTCTGCTGCAGATGTCTGCCCCTCTCCTAGTC
>NW_023336199.1:220485-221908 GCF_012550715.1 Geosmithia morbida
CCTCCTCCTCTTGTCCATCCCCTCTTTTTGTTCATGTCGCTGTTCCATTATCGGAGTAAAGGAGTCATACTTACTACTACTACTACTACTACTACTACCCCAAGTACCCGTAATCAAAGAAAGGCCTCCTTCTCTCGGGTATGACAACGCTACATCAAAAAAAGGAAGATGGGGGAGAAAAGAGGGGTTAGAAGGAAACAGTGCCATCATATATGTATTACCACCTGAGTGATGCGCTCTCACAATGTTGGGGTTATCACATATAGACATGTATCATCGTCACACAAACTGTCCAAGCTCCCCCCCTCCCCATCATGTTCAGATACGATATGCATCAAAGGAGTCAGAGAAACCCATGTGCTTCCGTCGACTTCGCGCACATGCCCTTTCTATCCACCAACGCAGATGGGTTATTTTTGTATAAAGAAAAATCTAATCTTTTTCTTAAAAAAAAAATCATTTAAAAAAAAACTCATCGTAACAGATCAACGTTTTGTACGCCGTCGCCCTCGCTTCAACTACCAGCTTACTTAATACCTGGTAGAACATGTCATCACGTTGCCCCTACTCCTGTTCCTCATTGGATCAACACACACGTCTCCTTCTACTTCTAGACCAACACACACCAGCTGACCCAGAATGGCTTCCAAGTCTGGAGACATGCGTGTCTCGACAACGCCACTGGCCTGGAGCATATTTCAAACGTCCCTCCGTACTTTCCGTGTCCCGTGCAAGACTACAGGGCACTAGATGGTACTAGTAGTGTTAGACCGCGACGGTGTTTGAAAAACCGTCATGGTCTAGTAGTCATCCCGTCAGAACCCATCGAACCCTACGTTTCCCTTTCTCCCCCCCCAGACAATTGTTCCAATAGACCCCGTGTAGCGCGTTGTGATGCCTCCGCTGCCGCCCGACACAGAGCGACCGAGCTTAGTGCTGCACGCAGAGGTCCATTTACCCCGCGCACGCGCAGAAGCCGCGTCAGACGAGGGGTAACTTCTTCTCATTCCCAGCAGCATGTTTTCGGCGTTGGCTTCGTTGCCGTGTCTTTTTTTTTTTGTTGCTGTTGTTCTTGTTGTTCGCGGGGTGTGTGATGAGATTCTGTGTCTCCATCTGGCCGAGATCCCGAAGGTTTCCGCAGTTAATCCTACATCATGGTGGGCACACTAAGAATTTGAGGCTTTTCTTTTTCCAAATCAAATCGCATTTTTGGATTCTTAGATATTTCGTGGTGGTATACATCTCATGTGTGGGTGTGTGGATGTACGTGCGAATCGGAGCATTGCCCAGCCCTTATCATGATTAGAGAAGTGTCTGTGATCAGGGCTCACTCTCCCGTTCGTGGCTGATCCAATACAAACTCCCGGCAGGCCTAGATGTACCCGGTCAGTTCTGGCAGTCAGAGGAAGGGGGGGGGGGGGGG
>NW_023336199.1:221948-234364 GCF_012550715.1 Geosmithia morbida
GGTTATAGAGGAGAAAAGAAGGACGTAGGGAGGAGAAGAGAGTGAGAGAGGGATGACTTACTTCCTTGAGGATGTGCAGCCTCTCCTGCGACTGCATAAAGACTTGCCGGTATTGGGCCACGCTCTCCCGTAGCACAACCTCTTTGGTAGTCCTGCCATCGCATATCGCCTTCATCTTGAGCTCCATTTCCTTGCGGAGAAAGGGCTTGGAGAGACTCGTCTCAAAGTTCATCCGGTCAAAGCCCAGGATCAGAGCCACGCCCAGCTTGGTCGGGATGAACACCCTGGTCCCTCCTCGTCTGCCGCCAGACCCTTCTGCAGCTCCTCCGCCGCGGCCTCCTCGTCCTCCGCCACGGCCGCCCCTTCCGCGTCCACGGCCGCCCCCTCCTCGCGTCGCCGCAGCATCTGCCTGACCATCATCGCCTGACGGCGCGTTGCCCCGGTCCACTGCGGCAGCATACTCGCGGTCTTGGATCTTCTGGATATGCTCCGCCATCGTGGCGTCCGTGCCGATGCCGTTGGCATCCATAAAGGCGATCAGGTCCGCCTCCGTCAGGTAGTTGGGCGGCGACGTCTTGCCCTCCGTCATCAGGGCCTCCGTCGGTTCGAACCGCTCGCCGGCCGTGAACTTGGGCAGCTGCGCTGAGCTGTCCCACTTGTCGTAGACGTATACGTCGAGGTAGTTCCTCTCCAGCACGATGATGCCGTGCGTGTTGAACGTCTCGTCGCCGTACTGGACCTCAATGTCCGTGGCCATGCCCTTGGCATCTTCGGAGCAGCATGCCAGGAAACGACGCACCACGTATTCGTACAGCCGCCCCTCGTCCGGTTTGAGTACACTAGGTGCCGCGTGAGCGATGGGATGGATGGGCGGGTGAGCCTTGTCGTCGTGTCTGCCCTCCCGGGGCTGCTGGAAGCCCCCGCCCGCGAGACCTCGGGCGTACTCCCCCCAGCGTTGGTCGGGCGTTTGCTTGTCTACCAGAGCTCGGAGGTTCATGCCCTTGTCGAAGCGATCCGTCTCGGTCCTGGGGTAGCTTATAAACCCTCTGTTGTAGAGGGCCTCTGCTATGGTCATTGCCTGTTGTCCCGTCATCCCCAGAAGACGCGTGGCTGCCTTCTGAAGCTCGACCGTTGTCAACGGCAGCGGCTTGTACTTGGACGTGGGTCGTTCTTGAACCTTGGACACCCTGGCCTTCTTGGCCTCGAGACACCTCTCGTACAGTATGAGGGTTGACATGCGGTCAAAGAGACGGTTCCGTGCCCACGAGAAGTTGACTTTCTGCCCGTCGCGGTTATGCGTGAGCTTGATGCTCCAGAATGGTTCGGGTACAAAGTTCTTTACTTTGAAATATCGGTCCACGACAAATCCTAGCGTCGGAAACTGACAGGAACCTGGCATCGTACTGTCAGCCGATACAGCAATGAGAGCATGCAGCGATATCTGCAAAGCTTACCATAGCTGATGATCATGTCGCTCATGGGCCCTCGAAGAGTACGTAGGCTGTTTGTGATGAATCTGGTAAAGGCATAGCCTATGCGCAGGTCCAGCTCAATCCGCGTCGCAACTGCATCAACTTGCTTCTCATCAAGGTTCGCCAACCGCCTCGCCGCTGATATTACATGACTGCAGCAGAGAAGTCAGCATCGGTCTATGCACGGGTAAAGCTGGAGGCTGTGCGCAGAAACGTACGCTCGCTCTACATTGCTAAAATGAGCTCGTTTGACAGTAATGTTGCGGTTACCCAAACGTGCTGCCTCGACAATCTCGTGGCCGATGTGCTCCCCTTCGCGATCACAATCGGTCCATATGACGAGCAGGCGCGCATATTTTGCCTGGTCGGCAATATTTTTCGCAATCGCCTTCTTGTCCTGCGGTAGATATCAGCACCACGTTGCACAGCTATCGAGCATCGATGAGGGGGGTTGGAGGGGGTATACATGAACCCACATCATGGACACTGGTAATCACGGGCGCGCTGAAAAGGGACTCCGGGGGTGGAGAGTTCCAATCCTTGTAGTCCATGGGGAAGGATACCTGGGTCAGATGGCCTGTGACGGCCGTCATGGTGACATCGCTGCGGCCCCATGGTTGGCCGAAATCAAAGTTGAAGGAATAGTTCTTGATATACTGGTTGCGTGTGTTGTGCTGATGGTGACAGCGTTTAGCCAGATGCCCTCATCAGTCACAGAGAAGCTTCGCCACTCACCGTCTGGAAGCTGCCGCCTGAGAGATGGCCGGCCACAGCCTTGGAGATGGAGGGCTTCTCAGCCACGCACAAGACCTTCATGCTTCCGAGTTGGGTATGAAGAAGAGTGTTTGATTCCAGCTGCCTGGCTAAGACTCACACCAGTGCGGCTCACCTGTGGCGAGGAGATATGTCTAATATGGACCACGAGGGAGCTGGGGGCACTCGGCACACACGCAATGTCATGATGGACAGGACTGCCAACCTCTTTTCATCTTCTTCTTCTTTTCCCGTGTGCCTGCGCGAATATCCTGTGCCTCCGTGGCTACCGTGACGACCTGGAGCTGCTCCAACACTATCCGATCCCGAGAAGACTTGGAGATCAAGTCTGGTAGTGGTGAGGGAAGGGCAACCGTGAGTAGGTCTGACAGGCGCGTCAGTTGGCGT
Source organism: Geosmithia morbida (assembly GCF_012550715.1). Lineage (NCBI taxonomy): Eukaryota > Fungi > Ascomycota > Sordariomycetes > Hypocreales > Bionectriaceae > Geosmithia > Geosmithia morbida. Next base: position 224,582 of record NW_023336199.1, read on the forward strand.
TTCTTTCTACGCCCATAGCGGAAGGCGGTGTAGATGGTATGTGTGGGTGCGGCAGGTACAGTGTAACTGTGGACGTAGTGGACCCTGTTAATGTCTGCAGAGGGTGCGGCTACAGCCTACCGGTGTGTTTAAACAGCGTGTTGAGGGTCGCTGGAGGTTGGTACGTACTGTAATACGCCAGATCTCCTACTCTCCATCCCAACATCGCCATCATCGTGACTACGCAACCTTGAAGTCTATGACGACTCCGGATAGAGGCTTCCACGTGATATAAAGCAGGTTCGGCTCCCCCAAAGTCGGTATCTGTATATGGCACCTTCCCCTCCCATCCGACCCGCCCCTTCGCAGCTATGGCTCTGCCCGTTCTCAAATCCGTCAAGGAGTGCGGTGACTACTCCAAGACAGTGGAACCGTTCATTCCTCAATTGTATGACTTGCCATACCGAGTGTTGGACAATGTCGGCAGCATCGACGGCCTCCTGAGTGTGTATACCGATACAAACCCGCTCATCACGGCCTTTGGAGCATCGGTGGTACTCAGTTCCATCTTTCTGGTGGTCTCAGAGATCAACCGCAACTACTCACAGGTCGACCGCTTGTGGAGCTTGTTGCCCAACCTCTACATCGTCCACCTGGCCGTCTGGGCACGTCTTGCAGGAGTATCGCACAGCCGTATCGATCTGGTCGCTACATTCTCGACCTTGTGGAGCGTAGGTGACATTGGCTTCTTCTTGGTACGCACTGTATATCCTGCTGATACCCGATCTATCTAGGCCCGGTTGACTTACAACTACTGGCGGAAAGGCGGCTACACTGTTGGATCCGAGGATTATAGATGGTAAGACTTACCCACAAGAAACATCGCGTCAGCCAGCATTAACTCTTCGAATACAGGGCCGTCCTCCAAAAGTACGTGCCCAGGTTTGTCTGGTTCATCTTCAATCTCGCATTCATTTCCTCCATCCAGACCGTCTTGCTGTTCTCCATCTCCTGCATTCCGGCCTACGCTATCCTGCTGTCAACGCAGTTTGACGAGGCGATCACGACTGCCGATCTATCCTACTTTGCCATAGAGCTAGTGCTTGTCCTAAGTGAATGGTTCAGTGATGGCCAGATGTGGAGTAAGTGCACGTGCTTGCTCTTTCGAGGACCCGACTAGCCGCTGACAGCTTCCAATAGACTACCAGACTGCCAAGCACAAGTACAAGGAAAATGGGAAGATCCCAGAAGGCTTCCACAAGAAGGATCTGGACCGCGGCTTCATAACCTCGGGCCTGTTTGCATACAGCCGCCACCCCAACTTCCTCGCTGAGCAAACCGTCTGGTTTGCCCTGTACCAGTGGAGCTGCTACGCTACCAACAACTTCTACAGCTGGACCGGCATCGGCAGCGGCGCCCTCATGCTCCTGTTCCAGGGATCTACCTGGTTGACGGAGCTCATCACGGCACAGAAATATCCCGAGTATAAGTACTATAAATCCCAAGTCGGCATGTTCGTCCCCACATCCATCAGCGGCTACAAGGGACCTACGCCCAAAGTCATCCGCACCAGTGAGCTAGGCAAGCGCCAGGAGGAGAATGAGAAGCAAAAGTAAGGGCACAAGGAGCGGTTTTTTTCCCCCGGCGTTTGCTCGATCTGGAGTGTACCATATAGTCATTGTTGCGTACTCCCATAGGTCCTATCACATATAATTGTATTATCGTCTATAATCTATCATTCCCCGACGGTCGTATAGCATCTAAGCGTTATCCACGAGTCTAAGGTCACTGAGCTTGTCGGCGTAGAAGGACGGGACAGCGATGGCATCCTCCTTTTGCCATGCCTCCTTGCTGTCGACGCCGGTAAGGACATGCAGGGTGCCGCCGAGCTTGCCATCGACGCCGAACTTGATGTCGGTGTTGAGCCTATCGCCAATCATGCACGTCCTAGCGCGGTCGAGCTGGAACTTGCCCTCGACGGCATCCATCATAGCCTGGGAAGGCTTACCCAGCTGCAGGGGCTGCTGGCCCGAGGCGTTGATGAGGGGCGCCATGACGGACCCGGCGCCGAGGAAGAAGTTGTGGTGCATGGGCAGGGTGGAGTCGGTGTTGGTGGCGAGGAAGCGCGCCCCGTTCTTGAGGTAGTACATCCCGTACGCCGACTTGAGGTAGTTGAAGTGGTAGTCCAGCCCGGCCAGCACCACGCCGACCTCCGGGTCGAGGAGGGACCCGTCGGCTAGACCCTTGAAGTCGTCATCGGTGATGTCGCGACGGAAGGCGGGGTCCGTGCCACCGATGTGGGGGACACCTTCGGCATCCAGCTCCTGTTCTATGCCGGACTCGCCCATGACGAAAACCTTGCTCTTGCCGGGGGGGAGCTTGAGGATGCGCGCAATGTACACAGCCGACGAGTAGGCTGAGCCGAAGATGTCCTCGACGTCGCTGGGGATGTTGAGACGCGTGAGCTTCTTGATGTACTCTTCGCGAGACTTGGTAGAGTTGTTGGTCACGAAGACGGTCCTCTTGCCTGGTGTCATGTCAGATTCAGTTTTTTTCCTAGATCGTGTATCTGTTGTTGAGGTTGAGGGTCTTGTCATATGTATCGTACCTTTGGATCGGAGCATTCGGAGAGTCTCGGGGATCCCCTCGTATACGCTGTCGCCGGACCAAAGGACGCCTTAAAGAGGTGAGTAATATGAGCTTCTTTTCTCTCCTAATTTTTTTATTCTCTTTTTTTTTTTTTTTTTTTTTTTTTTTTATCATGATATCATTCCAAGGTATATATAATCTCCCTCACCATCACAGTCAATGAGAAAGACCTGTGTTATATTTATATTGTAAGCAAATCTGATAGAGGGGTAGTTCCGGATATCGATAGGAAGGGGCCATGGCATACGTCGAACTTGTCGATGAACTCGTTGATGGCGACACTGTCACCGGTCAGGTGCTTGGGACTCGAAGCCATTTTTTGACACGTCAATCTGTACCTTCGAACAGAGGAGGCTTCTTGTTTTCCGTGTGAGTGGGCGCGGATGTCTAGAGGTGACGAGGCTTTTTGGATGTGAATACGTAGGTAGTGCATGCACAGCTAGAGTACAGATACTGCTAGGGATATTCGGATTTGTGGGGATGACTAAAGAAAAAATAAGTGGTCTCACGCCCGAGGCATGACATATCTACACCCCAGCTCAACAAGGTCGAATCTAGAGTAAAAGAGTGAAGAAGAATATGGGCTAGACGTGGATTGATCGGCTGATACATTATTGGAGAGCGAGTGGTGATATCGCTACCGGGGTCTGTTTGTCAAGGGCCCTGTAAGGGCAAGAAGCTACGCTCCAAGTTTCCGACACAGAACAGACAAGGAACGCAATGATGGAGAACAGATAAATGGCAGTTAGTGCCCAAAGCAGTATAATATTATATGCTCGTACAATGATTTTCTACAGCTTCCATGGTGGCTATTTGCTAAATATGGTAACTAAGAGGAAATCCTTGTGCTCGCACAGTAGATTCATGTAAATATGCACATTCAGAGGAGGCGGCCTGCCAGGGTGAAGCCGTAGGTGATGGCCGAGATAAATGTGGCCAGGTTGATGAGAGACGAGAGACCGTGCATGGCCCCGAACTTCTTATTCAGGGCAACCATCTCATCCGAGTGAGGGCCTTCAGCGTACCAATCCTTTCCGTCGCGCTTGGCTAGAATAAGAGTTTAGAATATGTGCGGTTTCAGACAGGTTGAGATGGTGAGAAAGAGGGGGTTGGTAGGGTTGGAAGGCAGCGCTTACACTGGCCCTGACGAGCCTGGATGAGCTGAGTGACAGCGGGCAACATAACAGCTAGGTTGATAAATCCGGTGATGAACATGGTAAGGATAGGGAGCATCGAGGGGACGCGGTTGACGTCGGCAAAGAGGCCGCTGATGCCGGAGTTGAATCCAAGAATGGCGTTTCCGGGGAATGTAAAGATCATGATGATAGGGAGGAAGGTCTGCATGCCGAAGTAAATAGGAAATAAGCCGGACTGGACAGTGGAAAAGGTCGTTCGGTTGGTGCTTCTGAACATGACAGGGCCGTTGATGAAGGACTGTTATTAATTCAGATAATTGTTAGTAAGATCTCAGAGGGAAAAAAAAGAGTGAGACACGCAGACGTGCATGTCGATGAATGTTACTCACCTGGTAGAAGGATGTTCCCAGCAAGGTGCCATATCTGTCCCAACCCAAGTTGTTAGCTTCCATGCGACTGATCACGTCACCCGGGATCATCGGATACATACGACAAGATATGGTACGGGGCAGCCGAGAAAAGGGCGGAGCCAGCCATGATGAAGAGCTTCGGGAGGAAAGCAGGGTGAGCGTAAAGGGGTATAGTCAGTCGCTGCGGTTTGTAAACATGAAGAGCGATAGTAATCCAACAGACATCAAAGGGTCAAAGGGTATTCGTAATACTTTGTTGCAAAAGGTGGAGTCGGTTATCAGACAGGCATGGCACGAGCGGGAGCCCGAATGATCTTATGTGTGCATGTGACGCACGTGACCTCGCGTAACCACCGCGTACCATCGACACTCACACCTGCTTGTTGCTGCCTGGGACTCTGTTGCCTTGAGAACTGGAGTTTGACAACGAGTGAGGGGTATGTGACAAGAGGTTTCTGTTCCCTCTCTCCTACGAAGAATGGGTTTGGCATTCCTCTTCTTTCCTTTCGTCTTCTCACTCACTCTTTCACGTTGAAGGCATTGCGCAGCAGCAGCAGCAGCAGCAGCAACAGCAGCCATGGCGGAAAAGGAAGCCATCATCTTCATCCTGGACCTAGGTTCCACCATGTCCCGGACGCACAATGGACGTTCCGAATCGGATCTGGACTGGAGCATGCGATTCGTATGGGACAAGATGACGGATATTGTCGCCGCGAACCGCAAGACTCTCTGCGTCGGCGTGGTGGGGCTGAGGACCGACGGGACCAGCAACAAGCTGCAGGCGGACGAGGGCTACGAGAACATATCGGTGCTGCAGGATCTGGGGCCCATGACCATGTCATCTCTCAAGACTCTGCAGGCGTCCATCAAGCCAAGCAAGACGTGTGCCGGCGACGCCGTGTCGGCCATTGTCGTGGCTGTCGACATGATTGACTCCTTCACCAAGAAGCTCAAGTGGATCAGGAAGATCTACCTCATCACCGATGGCCAGGGCGCCCTGGACGCCGATGACGTTGAGCCCATTTCCAAGAAGATGAACCAGTCTAACATAGGCTTGACAGTGCTGTAAGGCAATACTCTCTCCTCTTCTTTCTTTTCCTCTCTTGGCCGCATTGCTGATGCATCTTGTAAAGTGGGGTTGACTTTGACGACGCCGAGTACGGGTTCAAGGAAGAGGACAAAACACCAACAAAGGTGAGCTATCAGAATAAGATAGGACGGTGGCCTTTATTTTCTATGTGTGACTAACACATTGATCATTTAGGCAGAAACAGAACATGTGCTTACGTCGCTCGTTGAACGTTGCGAAAATGGCACTTTGGCTACCGTGGCCGATGCTATCGACAGGCTGGACACCCCCACGGTCAAGTCTGTCAAACCGTACAAGACGTATGACGGTTCCCTGACGCTGGGGGACCCTGAAAAGTTTCCGTCGGCAATGAACATCAATGTCGAAAGGTACTTCAAGACTCACCTGGCCAGACCCCTCGGGGCAAGTACTGTGGTGGTCAAGCCGGAAAATATCGGAGGCGAGACGCAGTCTACGCAAACGGCGGATGAGGCTATGGAAGGCACCGACTTCTCTGCTGTCAAGCAGGCGAGGTCATACAAGGTTAACGACCCGGATGCGCCCGGCGGCAAGCGTGATGTCGAATTCGAGTCTCTAGCAAAGGGCTACGAGTACGGCAGAACCGCCGTGCCGATAAGCGAGTCTGAACACAACGTCACAAAGCTCGAGACGACAAAGAGCTTTACCATCTTGGGGTTCATCCCCTCGAATAAGGCACGACCATGCCTCCTCTTTTTATTATAGTACTTCCGGCTAACAAGACGTGTCAATGCAGTATGAACCATTCTTGAACCTCGGCGAGGCCTGCGTCACGTATGCCCGCAAGTTTGACGAGGAATCGGAGCTGGCGCTGTCCTCACTAGTATGGGCTCTTCTGGAAGTAGAGTCTTACGCCGTGGCACGCATAGTGTTGAAAGATGGCAAGGACCCCCTTCTGGTTCTCTTGGTACCACACGTCGATACGGACATGGAATGCCTTTACGACGTTCCCCTTCCTTTCGCCGAGGATATCCGGACCTACCAATTCCCACCCCTAGATAGGGTGGTCACCGTCAGCGGGCAGACCCTGAGCAAGCATCGGCTCCTGCCCTCAGAAGACCTCGATGAGGCAATGAGTGACTACGTCGATGCTATGGACCTCTCCAGGTACGGTATCGATGACGATGGGTATGTAGTATTTGAGAGCCCTTTTCTCGCTCTTCTCGCCGCACATGCTAACCGCCTTCATTTGGCAGAGAACCTGCCGAGTACGCCCCCTTTGACGATTCTTATAACCCGGCGATACACCGAGTGAACCACGCTGTCAAGGCACGCGCCGTCCACGCGACGGGTCCAGTACCACCGACCCCTGCTGTTCTGTTGCGCTTCTCCTCACCACCGGAAGACCTCATCCAGAAGGTCCAGAACCGGATCGACACTCTTATCCAGGTTGCCGAGGTGAAGAAAGGTGAGTGCCTCCATACTCACGAAACTCGATCCTCCACATCCAGCAAGGCTTCTCTGATACGTGATGCGACACAGTGCCTCCGAAAGCCAAAGGCCGTCGTCAGCGCGAAACGGTCAAGCCGATATCCGGCCTGGATGTGGACGCCCTCCTGGGCGAGGACAACAAGGGCAACGAAATCTCACCAAACAATGCTGTCCCTGACTTCAAACATGCCCTGGAAATCGCCGACTCGGAAGAGGCACTGCGGAACGCGGCCAAGCAGATGGGACAGATCATCCAGACACTCGTCACCGACAGCTTCGGGGACAGCAAGTACGCGCAGGCCATCGAGTGCTGCGGTGTCATGCGCGAGGAGCTCAATAACCTGGACGAGCCACGCATCTACAACACGTTCGTGCGCGACCTCAAGATGAAGGTGCTCTCGGGAACCCTGGGGGGTGACAGGAGGGACTTTTGGTTCAACATCCGGTCATCCAGGTTGGGCCTGATTGACAAGATGCTGTCTGAGCTGTCCGAGGTGTCGACAGAGGAGGCGGCCGAGGTGAGTTGCACAACGGCTTTCGTTTGCCATATTTTTCGTATGACGTCGACGTGGCTTGCTGACTAGTAGCCGTACAATTCGCAGTTTTACAACCCGAGATGATGCCCGGATGACGATTTGACTGCATGACCTCGTATGAATAACCCGAAACAGAGCCTGGTATCTATCCCTCCCCTCTTCTTGTCTGAGGCTCGTAGCTGCCCCGTCCCACTTCCCTACAGTCAGCAGTTCTGTTTCTCTGAAAACAGGCGACCTGTAATAAATTACGGGCCCTCAAGTCCGTTTACTATTAAAACGAACATTGCTTGCCTTCAAGTTACGTGTCCTTCTCGTTCACCTCGCTCCGCTACGTACGAATAAAACAAACCATGATTGTCACCTGCGTCAGAACTGGCGGCACCTGTCGAGACGCTCAGTGAGAATCTTAGTAACCAACCAACCTATCACGTAGTCCTACTACAGCAAATACAAGGAAGGTTATGTGCCCGGAATGCCGACGCTTCGCATCTCCCGCCTTCTCTCGCCTTCTTCCCCGTCACCCAATCTTGGCAGATACTTCTTTCCTTCATCCGACCGCGTTGTATTCCATATCGGAGAGAGGGTTCCTTCTTCAACTTTCTTTTTTTTTCTTCATTTTTTTTGAACCTGTGATATAGATCCACCAAGTACTCCAGGTTTCTCGTCATGGATACCCAGCGGCGCCTAGGGGACCTCGAGGTGGCTTTCAACAGGATAATCACCCTGGACGCCGGCTCACACCGCGTTGCCAGCGCTTCGCCCCCCGAGGAGGCCGCACAGCGGCAGTCAGTTGACGATGAGGATGGCGGCGTGCCTATGGAGGAGCCGGTCCAGGATGCCTGGGAAAAGCCCGTCCTCGTCCACGATGTAGCTCCGCGGAAGGATACCAAGGATGTGGTTGATGGTACCAACTTCAAGGTCGGCGAGCCAGTGGACGAAAGATTGGCCCTCTGTCCATGGCACAACGTCCAGAGCTACCCGAACTGCTTTGTCGGAAAGGCAAACAAGACGGATGTATGCTGTCCCCCGCCCCCTCCTCCTCCAAGACCTGTTTCCACTTCAACTTCTGCTTTCCCTTACTGACATGTTCCTTTCGTAGGTAGCGCATGAATTCTCCCGCATCTTTGAAAATCGAGCCTGGGATTTGTAAGACTCCGCCCATCTTGCCTCGGAATGTTAACGCTGAAGGCTAATCAGAACTTCTCGCCCCCAAGCTTCTATTTTTATGATCCTGCCAAGGTTGATGAGCGTCCGTACCTCTTCGTGCCGACAGCACAGTTCGAGGACTACCTCGACGACATCAACGCCCGGCTGGACATCCGTCTCAGCCTCCCTAACCGTGCAAACCTAGAGAGATTCATCCTCCGTTTCGATAGGGGCATGCCCCGCCCTCGCTACTGGAAGCGTGCTGTGGAGACCGAAGACATTCGTCCCGATGGTCCATGGCCCGGCGTGTACGCCGCTGACATTGACGTCTTCAACTCAGCCACTCTTCCAGCCAGGGACGAATTGGTCCGCAAGCTCCGATGTGCCCGGACTTCCCCCTTCATTGAAGAGAAGAGGAGGAAGGCTAAGGAAAGATCGGAGCAGAAGCGCGTCGAGAGAGGCCAGATGCTCCACCAGACGCAGGTGCTCTTTGGACTGAGGGGGGAGGATGGCGAAGAACAGGAAAAGGTGTGGGACACGAATGGAAGCAAGGCCATCGAGAGGCCCGTATTTGTCTGCTTCGATATCGAGGCTTTCGAACGTCCGCCCAACCCCGTCTCCGAAGTGGGAATCGCCGTCTTCGATAGCCAGCTTGTCAACGAGGTCCCCCACGGCACCTGCGGGAGGGACTGGTGGCCTGTGATCAAGGCACACCACCTCCGGATCAGGGAGTACTCGGGTCTCGTAAACCGCGTCTTCGTCAAAGGGTGTCCCGGTGACTTCAACTTTGGGTGAGATCATCATCTACGTACAAGGGGTGGCAGACGCACGACTGACAAAAGCATGTTGCCCTCCCTAAGCAAGAGCACTTTCCCCACCCGACGCAAGCTCTCGGATGCCATCAACAAGATATTGCGACCCTACGTGAAGGCATGTCGGGACATCGTACTCGTGGGGCACGACATCAACCAGGACATCCAATATCTCGAATCCATCGGCATAGCCATACTTGAGGTCAAGGGTATGTCGCTCGTCGTCGACAGTCAATCGACCCACCAAGCGTGGAAGAAGAGCAGCAACGGTCGCAGCCTGTCGGCGGTCCTGGCGGACCTCGCCATCGAGAGCAAGAACCTCCACAACGCGGGCAACGACGCCGTCTTCACCATGCGCGCACTCATCGGAGTTGCCATTGAAGATATTCGCCAGAAGAAGGTGGAGGAGGGCGGGGGAACATATGAGCCTCCATTCTAGAGAGACACATTGAAGATTTCCCCTCGATGAGGTGTGCTTCTTTTTCAATTTTTTCTTCTTCTTTTCTTTCCTTTACTTACTTCTTTTCGTTCTTCCTTGGGGGTGTAGGGGAAATTTTTTTTTTTTTTGGGGTTGGG
>NW_023336199.1:234579-255035 GCF_012550715.1 Geosmithia morbida
GGGGGGGATATTGAGCTATCATACTGACGAAGGCATCCCGGCATATCTGCTGTAATATATATTTTGCGCTTCAGTCGCGTGATCTAGGGAGATTGTATTTATATCATACACTTGAAACCTCCTTGTGTTTTTGGAGGGTTGCTTTACAGTTTTGCCATCATTCCTCCCTCTCCTGCCGCCGCCCCTTGAACCAAAATACATTGAAGTTTTCAAAACGCCATCGCTATGAGATTTGATGTTGGTACACTATCCGTCGCGCAGATTTAGTTTTTCCTTCTTCTCCTATTTTCAACCTAGAGAAAACAGTGTGTTTAGAGTGATTTTTTTTTTATAGTTTTTGCTTTCCTCTCGATGAGAAACAAGGGTTGCCGATCCGATCATGAGTGAACCTGCTTGTCGAGCAACTCCTTGGCCTCGTTGACCTTTGTGGCGAGATACGGGCTACCACCGCGGTCAGGGTGGTTGAGCAGCATAGCGGTCCGGTGAGCCTTGCGGACCTTTTCCTTTGTCATGGAGCGTTCGCTGCGATGTGAGGGTTAGCATATACGATGACCGGATCGATTCGCAGGTTGTTCCCCTAGGGACCGAGTCGGATTGAGAATTCGGGAAGGGTTTTGGGGCCTACTTGAGGGCGAGGATGAGAGTTGCCTCCTTCTTGGTCATCTTGGGCTCGAATCCGCCCTTGTAGAAGGCCTTGCCCATGGCTCCGACGCCGCCGCGCGAACGTCGCCAGGCTACCAGACCGGCGCGACCCTGAAAAGGAGGGAAGGGAGGGGAGTTCTGGTCAGCTACCGCATATCTTCAGAGGACGGAGAGGTAGGGGAAGTTGCTTTACCAGAAAGGCGGCGACGGCGGCACCGGCACCCCATGCGATAACAGTGGCCATGATGAAGTAGATTGTTGTCTGTTGATATTTAGGAAAGGATGACGTTGATGGGAGAAAAGCCTCTCAAGGAGAATGAAGGTATGGAGTAATGATCCATACAGGTAGAGGGGAAAAAAGTACCCTGATAGGTTTAGCCGATGTTTTACCCGATACCCTTGGGGGGATGGTGGAGGCCCACTATTCTATCGTTTCTCCATCTACTCACGTAAACCGGTTACTGACGTCGTATTCTGCTCCTCTTCCACGAGTAATACTACGAGCACTTACTAGGTTGCAGATAAGAATACCACGATCTACATCCCATCTGTGCTCCGGGTGGGGGGATAATAGTAAGAACGAAAAAAAAAAAAAAAAAGACGAAAAGAAGATAAAAAGAGCATGATCAGAATGTTATTCTGGCAAGAGAGAGAGAAAGGGAGAGGGAAATAGATGGGATTCAGGTACGAGTACATGTATTCGTCGTGTCGCGAATCTACCCGATTTTCAATGGGAATCGCCCTATTGGGTCTCCTGACGTATCATCATGCAATATGCCGTGTTCCCTCCCCCCCCCCCCCCCCCCCCCCCCCCGTTTCCCCCAACCCGAGAATTTGAAGTGTATCCTTCCCGTTCATCCTAGTCTCGATAAGGGGTGGGGGATCTGTTGGCAGACATGGGTTGTGATAAATAAAACTACTAAATGGGGCGACTACTCGTAATACTCGTATGTGTAGTCTGTACACCCCCTTTCCTTCTTTCCCTCTGCTTTCTTCGCTCCGTCCAGCTCAGACTGCAGTGCATACATGTACCGGATAAGTTGCCTGTTGTGAGACGAGATAGATAAAGGAAGGGAGGGGAAAGAAAGACGAACCATGTCGGAAAAGGCGGCCGAGACGAGGGCACCACTGCTGCTGCACCCGCTGCCTCGGCGGCATGAAATGACCAACGCAGAGAGGCGCTCCCGATTCTGCGTCGTCACTACTACGATACTGGCGCAGCTGGCCGCCCTATTACTCCTGGTCAGCTCTTGGTGGGACTGGTCTCACCGTGTCGACATCTCCCTTGAGTCGACGGCGGTTGAATGGAGTTGGAGCGATGTACGGCAAGACACACACACACACACACACACACACAGAGAGAGAGAGAGAGAGAGAGAGAGAGAGAGATGCGTGTGGGCTTGGCTGATTTTGGATAAAACGCGTGGTTTCGTTTGCAAACACTAGGTCCGGCCGAGTCGGGATCTCGAATGGCAGTCCTGCTACGATGGAATGTTTCAGTGTGCTCGACTAGATGTAGGTCTTTTCGGTCGCGCAGCCGCTACTCCTTCTTGTACCGGTCTGACGATTTCACAATGATACAGGTTCCCATGGACTGGAGGAAGCCGTCAGAGGACAAGCGTGTCGTTCTCGGTGTGATTAAGTTGCCCGCCAAGTCCAAGAATAGCACCGTTCCGCCTCTTCTTATCAACCCCGGTGTAAGACTTGACTCTGACTACTTTTTTTTTTCCTCTCTCTCTATTCCCTCTTTTTCTCTCCAAGCAGCAGAAGTAGGATACTGACTGACCTGTTACAGGGTCCGGGAGGATCGGGAATACGAACTCTGCGCTCCATCGGGCATCACATCCAGACCATAGCCGGAGACTACCATGTAAGACACACCTCTACAAAAAAAAAATTTAAAATAAAATAAATAAAAGGAGGCAGAGTTGCTTTGTCTGACAGAGGAGAAAGGACGTCATAAGCTGGGATCCCAGAGGAGGTGAGTACCACAACCCCCGAAAGATGTAGGAAAGTGCACGTATAATACATGTGCCTGACACTTTTGCCCGAAATCATCTTATAATCAAAACAAAATAAAAAAAGTCGGCATCTCAACACCCAGAGCAGACTGCTGGGCCAACACCCAGAAGCGCACACTATGGGATCTCCAAGAGACGGCCATCGTGGACGAGAGGCCCGGGCTGGTCTATGACGCGTACAGCCGAGCGGCCGCCTTCTCAGGCGTGTGCGAGGAGGCCATGGGCGGCACGGGCATCCTGCGACACCTCAGCACCGCATCGGCGGCGCGCGACATGCTCGAGATCATGGCCAAGTCGGGACACGAGAAGCTTCGGTACTGGGGTTTCAGCTACGGCACCTTGCTGGGCGGTGTCTTTGCCGCCATGTACCCTGACAGCGTGGACAGGCTAGTGAGCGATGGTGAGTCCCACATCCTTCATCCTTGCAAGTGTCCTCCTTCCTCTTCTTTCTCTTTTCTTTTTCTTTTTTTCTTTTCTTTCTCTCGTCAATGTAGTTGACCGGGAGAGATAGGCAACGTAGATTACCTCGACTACTTCGAGGGAGATCGCGCCTCGTTCGTCAAGGACGCCGACTCCATCCTCGACGCCTTCGACGCAGCGTGCCACTCTGTCGGGCCGGAGCGGTGCGCGCTGTGGTCCCCGGAGGGCGCGGCGGGCGTGACGAACCGCCGCGCCGGCGTCATCGAGTCCCTCCGCCAGTCGCCCGTCCTGGTACCTGCCGGGGCCACCGACTCCGGGCCCCGCATGCCCCTGCTGATAACGTATTCGTTCCTGCAGGCCCTGACGCGCATGCTCCTGTACAAGCCGCTCGGCAACGCGCAGCGCCTGGCCGGCATATACGCCGGGCTCGAACGCGGCGACGGCGTGCCGTACTACCAGACCGTCATGGCCATGGCCGCCGAGAGCAAGGACTCGGGCCGGAACGGCGGCGACAGCGGTGGTGACGCGGACGACACAGACCTCCTGCTGTGTCCCCTTACCGATACGCCTGCCACCGAGCCCCGCGAGACGGGAATGGAGCCCGATGCGTTCCCGGCAATCATGTGCTCCGACGCGGCCGTCGTCGAGGACACACCCGCCGAGTTTGCCGGCTATCTCGATAAGATTCTCGGGCTGAGCAGGTGGACCGGTGCGGCGAGTATCAGCTTCCGCCTCGTGTGCGTTGGTAGGACGCAGAGACCGGATTGGAGGTTCACCATCGAGCGTGGGTTCCCATTACCTCTTTCCCATCAATTTTTTTTTTCATTCTAGATTATGTTGAAAGGAGAAGAGAACCACCACCAAAAAAAAAAAAAAGAAGAAGAAAGAAAGAAAGAAAGAAAGACTGACGACGTGGAAAAGCCGACTCGGAGATTGTCACCGATACACCGGTCCTGTTCATCAACAATCTGCACGACAACGTCACGCCGCTGGACAGCGCACACAACAACTCGGCTCACTTCCCCGGGTCCGTCGTCTTGCAGCAGAATTCACTGGGTGTAAGTCTTGACCCTCGTCCGCATGAATATGGAAGTGGCAAGAAGAGGAGATTGACAGCAGAAAACAGCACTGCAGCTTGGCTGCTCCATCATCGTGCACGGCAAGATACATCCAGCGATACTTTTCCGACGGTGCCCTGCCGGACCCTGGAACCGAATGCGAGCAGGACTACGCGCTGTTCGAGACCCCCAGCGAGGACGTGGTCCTCGCGCAGGACGAGGTATCCCGTGCATCTTGGGAGATGTCCCGACGTGGGGATATCTGGTTTGGAAGGGTATAGCATTGATGAGGAGCTGATAAATGGGGGAGATGAAGAGAGAGAAACAAGGAAACAAAAGAGGAGGGGGGAAGGAAGGAAGAAATAGCGGTCTATTATGAATTGCGAATTGCCCTCCAGGTGTGGAGGAACGGAAAGTGCTTGTGGGGTATTACATTACTCTTTTATACATGTAGGAGGACATTATGATTTTCGAGTAATCCTATAAAAAAAAAGAGGCCCTTGCCTACCTTGACTCTTGACTCGACTGTGGTTGTGTATGTATATATGTGTGTGTATGTGTGTGTATGTATGTGTGTGTGTGTGTATGTGTGTGTGAGCGTGTGTGCGTGTGGTAAGCTTTGGCGACATTCAAGGGCCGGTGTGCTTCTCAAAGGCATAGTGCGCTTTCTGCGGCATCTTGAGCCCCTGCTCGACGACATGGCGAACCTTGTCCTCGAGCTCGGCCGTCCTCCTCGACTCCTCGGCCTGCTTCTCGGTGACGGCCGCGTTGGCGGCCCAGTTCCCGGCGCCGCCGCGACCGGAGTGGGCTGCGGGGGCCCTGGAGGCGGTCGGGTTGCGTCTCACGGCGGCGGCGGTGTCCTCTGCGAGAGCATATGCGTCCTCGTCGACCCTGCTGCCGTTGTGGTTGTGATTATGGGGATGGTGGGAGCGGTAGCTTGCATTGCCGCCGTTGCCGCTGCCGTTTCCGTTGCCGTCGCCGGGCAGTATCAGATTCCCCGCGCCGCCTCGACCGGCGCGAGCAGGTACGGTAGGCTGGTGGGTGATGGGCGGTAGAGGTGAGACATGACCGGTCGATGCGGTCTGGTGCTCGGCCGCTTCGAGATCCTGCCAGTATATCATGTGAGTTGTCAGATGCTCGAGTTGTTATCGGGGAGGGGGGTCAAATCAAGAGAGAAAAATAAAAATTGAAAAACATAAAAATAAACGAAAGCATGGGAGATGCATCCAGAGGATAGGGAGGACAACTGACCCTCGATCCTTTTTGTACCTCGTTGACAGAGTAAAAGTTGCCGGCGCCGCCGCGGCCAACGTTGCGAAATGTGTCGTGTGACATTGTCGTGGATGCGTATTATGTAGGATGGTCGGAATGGACGGAGTGTGTCTGTCCTCTCTGCCAGTACATATAAAGCGTGGGGGAGTCGTCTTTGCTTTGGTGCAAAAGAAGCGCTGATCCAGGGGGGGCTGTGTCTTCCTGCTTCCTGATGCACGGGTAGGAAAAGTAGGAGGGGAGGGAGGGAGGGAGAGAGACAAGGGCGGGGAGAGAGTGTGTGAGAGGTTGGACGGGGAGGGGCCTAGAGACATTGTCAATTGACAATCAGATTACGAAAGGTTTTACAGAGGTACGAGGAGTTTAACGTAGAGGGCAGATAGAGTTGACAGGATGGCGCTTTGTAAAGAGTGGCCATGAGTCGTAGATTGACGAAGACGGTGATTCTGGTACCTTGATGCTTTTGACGTCACTACCCAGTTTGGTATTCTTTGGTTTTTTTTTGGTTTTTTTTTTTGGTTTTCCTGAGGAGGGATGAGAGGGGGGGGGGGGGGGGGGGGGGGGGGGGGGGGGGGGGGGGGGGGGGGGGGTGGGGGGGTTGGTTTTGGTGTGACCAGCTAGCTACCCTGAGGAGAGGGGCTTGTGCTTCCTGCTTGCGACAGCACACGATGAACCGGTAGATGTGAATGCAGTGGTCTCGGCCTACTGGTACGTCCTGGATCGATTAGTGTGTGTCTAATTGTCTGATCGAAAGAAAGGAAGGAAACCTATGAGGGCATCTGCAGGTGTGAGTGCGGCAGCAACCCTTGACTGCTTAGTCATCCAATATTAGGTGCCACAGGCTATTGACAACAATATCCGGCCTTCTTTTTTTTTTTTTCTTTTTTTTCTCTTGTTGTCAGATATCTCTGTATAGCGTTTTAGGATGACGAAGTGGGATGATGGATTCTCTCATTCAGGTGAGGGGTGAGACAAATAAAGACGAGCAATTATCATTGTGGTGACTGATGATCGAGGCAGTGTCCGGTGCTCACCTTGCCGATACAAATTCTTACCGCGTGGTTTCTCATAAGATACCATCATATACTCATCTCCCGTGGCATATCGAACGAGCTAGACGTCTCGCTCCCTCTTCATCTTCATCCTAACCCAATCGTTTGCAGCTACGATATACCTCTGCCCTCTCACATCTCGTTTGACCATCTAGGCAGTGTTATACTCCCGTCGGGCTACTGGAGGTCCTCCAATTTTTCCTCTCATGTTCTTCGCCCTACTCAGCCATCGAGCAGAGAGACGAGTGTGCGCATCTGACTCTACAAGAGTGACCCGGGACGCATCCCAGAGACGTGGAGTCACAAGACTATGGCGCCAAGGCCGCTTCGGGGGGAGAACAGTCACGTCTGACTGTCTGTTGCCCGCTTTCCCCGTTCAGATGTTCAGATGGGTTTGTTTCTTTTCCGTGACGTTCACATCTCTCTCCACCTACCTAACAGGTTACCTGTCAGCTGCTGGTCCTCGCCATGGCCAACACCTGACATATGCGTATCGCATATCCTCCCCGCACACGACGTTTTCTTCTTTTTCCTTTTCTTTTTTTTCTAGATGTATATCTTGGTGGGACGTTCAAGGAACGGCTCCTGTTAGTCGATACATTCGATACATATACACGGAGTAAATTTCCTCTTTTCGATGAGCACCAGCCCATGATAAGACCAACACACACAGACGTAGAGCACGAGCCATGACCGGCCGGACCCGTTCTATGAGGCACCCAAAAGAGAGTGTCCAGAGGAAGAGGCACATGGAGGGTCGTAAAATATCCCGCGAATAGGCCGTCAACCAACCATGTGCCAAAGACAGAAGCGCTTGTGTAGGAGACGACCATGTTGTGCAGGCTGCAGCACAGGTTAGGTGGGGGGAGGCGCGCGCGCGCGCGCGTATGTGTGTGTGTGTTCTGTGTGTCCACTTCGTCAGGTCTAGGACTCTAGTGGATGTAGTGGGATCTTGATTACCAGCGCTCAGACACTGGTCAAGATTCCTACCCAAGCCGTACGCATACATGTACGGAGACGGGAGACGGAGAGAGAGAGAGGGGGAGTTGTGGGTTCCGCGACCCTCGGGACCGGCGGTACTTTGCGCCGCACGCACACACTAATGGACTTGGATGATGGAAAACCCTCACTGTTCTGCTAGCTTTCTTTTCCTACTCTTTGCAACCACACTTCCACTTTCTCTGTGTGAAGAAGAAGAAGAAAAAGGGGGGGAAACAGGTCGACTCGCGCTCCATATACGTGGCAGATACGATGGTGCTCCGACCCGTAGAGAGAGGTAGGCAAAAAACTTACAGTGATCGAATGCGCATGTGGTGGGGGACCAGGGAATGGCTTTGTCAGCAGGGTCAGTGTGGACAGGCAGTGGGGGGTAGGGTTTATAAGTAACTAAAATAATAACATTTTCGCCTTCGGGCATTTGGTTTATTTGAAACGATACAGGTAAGCTCCAGAGGAAACCCCCCCCCGAACCGCAAGGTCGTCTGTTCGATTCCGAGTATGGTTGCTAACTGTACCACAGAGAAGATTAGCATGGCCCCTGCACTAAGGATGACACGCTCAATCAAAGAGAAGCTACCAATTTTTTTGCCTTTTTTTTTTTGTTGCCCTTGGGATTTCATTTGTTCTTCTTTTTTTCTTTTTTTCTTTTAATATTCACTCTCCTCTCATGTTTTCTTCTTCTTGTTTCTAAACGGTCTTGTTGGGTGGCTGAAGTCCTGTGAATACGCTTCAGCTTCCCTTCTCCACAGTACCCTCCTGCCCTTGTGTGTAAGTGCCCAACTCACTGCGTCTGCAACTCATCTACATGTACATGATTAGTTCATGGCCTAATTGCGTGACTTCATGATCCGACACTGGTAATATACGGGCAGTATTGCTCGCACCCATCGTAGGGGAATTATCTCGACGGCGACTCGATGGCATGCATCGCCAAGATGATCCCTGCACCGTTGGAGCAGCAGCATGTCCCGGACAGGCCAGATGATCCGAGATGGACGGAACGCGCGAGGCTCTCCTCCCGACACGAGCACTTCCTACCGCCCGACAGCGACGAAAGCAGCAGGACGCCTCTCTTCCCGGCCGAGCTGTAGGCCCGCAGCTCCGCTCAACTTCCTCTCTCCCCACCCATAGCGGTGGTCAGGCAGAGGAGATGGGTCTGCCGGTGTCGTCACTCTCCGCGTCTATCGCGCGCGGCTTCGTCGATGACTCGGAAGCGGCAGCTGCCTTGACCACGCCGGTGAGTCTAGTAGACCCCGACGGGTCACCTCGGACGTGTCCCAGCTGGGGAGGTGGCTGGCTTTCTCCGTCACCGAACGATGTCGCTACTCCCTCTTCGTTTTCTAGAGGAGTGCGAGGCTACGTGGTGGATGGGGAGATAGCCTTGGTCTCCGTGGCGTCTCTGGAGAGCCGTCGTTTTACATACATGACCATGCCACACCAGCTTCTCGTTGTCTGATGCTGGTATGAGGAGAGACGTGGTGCGGAGGATTGACTACCCCGACATCGAGACTTCCTACACGGGGTCATGGAGTGCCGCACGTCGTCGGAATCTCCCGACTTGGACGATTACCTTGTATCGATCAGGTGTTGCATCGTCATTTTCGTGTCTTAGACGTCTGCACTCGGTATACAGATGGCACAGCGGTGATGGAATCACTGCTGCTGGTGCCTGCCGGTAGTATATTCTCTGGAGCTTTAGCTATAACATGATGTGAAGTATTGACTACCTGTACTTTGTTGGTTGGGGTTGGGGTTGGTGGTGGTCCATCAATGGTGAGTCCCCCCCCCCCCCCCCTTGAACGACATTCATATGAAACCCCATTTTCTAAATGTCTTGTACATTGACGTTGTGTAACCCGGCTGTTTTCGTATTGCGTCTCTCTCTCTCTCTCTA
Organism: Geosmithia morbida; assembly: GCF_012550715.1. NCBI lineage: Eukaryota > Fungi > Ascomycota > Sordariomycetes > Hypocreales > Bionectriaceae > Geosmithia > Geosmithia morbida. Next base: position 243,935 of record NW_023336199.1, read on the forward strand.
TGTTTACTTTTCATAGTTCTTCAACTCTCTTCCTAGTCGAACGTTTGGAAACAGGAGTGTTACTTGTCAGCACCTGCAATACTGACGATGTCATGTAATACGCCGATGACAACATGGATGGCATCGCAAGATTGGACCTTTGCATAACGCGTCGACTAGCCGAGACGTGGCCGGCGAAGTACTGAGTCCGAGTGCGGGTGAAGCGAGTAAAGTCGTCGTGGCTTCCGTACTTGGGAGGTTATTCATCTTCCATCGCTTGGCTTCTTTCTAGTCTTTATACTCGTACGCGTGCGGCTTATCTTAGCCTCTGTTTTCTTTTTCTCCTTCTTTTATTCTAGGTTTATTTTTTATTTTTATTTTTATTCTTGTTTTTTTTTTGCGGAGCATGGACAATGTCGAGTGCCAGTGGTACGAGCATACTCGTACGTTTCATCACGGCCATACATGCACACCCCTATTATCGCAAACTTGCAATACCGGAATACTCTACAGAGTTCCCGAGACCAGGGGAGGGGGTGGGAGAGAAGCACAGGACCGAGAGATATTCCTTGCGTCGCCTAGACACTCAAGCATGTCTTGTTTCTACTCCTAGTTAGGACCGTAGTATTATTACGCTTGTATGAATACGATATTGTACGGATAACTTTCTGTCGTTTCTTTCCTTTGACCCCTATACTTCTTTCTCTCTTGCCATTACCCCTTTTTTTCCTCTTCTTTTTTCTAATATTCATTTCATCTTTTCTTCTTCTTCTTCTTCATCTTCATCCTTTCTTCCCAATTCTGCTGTTGAAGGAAAGAGAGAGATATGAAAGAAAGATGGAAAAAAAGATGGAAAAAAAGATGGGGAAAAAAAAAAAGGGCCACGCTTTACCTTCATTCAGTATCTAATTGTTTGAGGATGGACATCATTACGGACTCACTCCGTATCATGATCAGAAATAAGATGCGGGCCAATTCCCACATTACCTTATCAAGACAGCCCGAGTAACTCGCACTTGTACGGCGTACAGACAATGAATACACACACCCTCCCCCCCCCCAGGAGCCCCGCCAAGATGTCGTTTCAAGTGTACTTGCGTACGTACATGTACGGCGTGCTCGTGCTCGTACCTACCCGTACTACTCTCACAGTAAGAAGTGGTGATGGCATGAGCATGGGATTGAAATGCTGGCATGCATCAATCACATGACAGCTGTCTGACAATACGAATCCATCATACCAATGTTCCGGGTGTAGTAGCACAGCGCTGCAGTTCATCTAGAGGTACAGTGATGAGATGGTGTCAGTGCGCTGCTACTCAGTGACCGCTCACTGTAATGGTTGTATATGGGACGGGCAGCTATGGGACTCGTACGTGCAATATGGCATAATACGGGAGTAGGTAGACCGTGCTGCGTAGATATATGTACTCAGTCGTCCGCGATGCTAACCCTAACATCCGCGCCACGTCCTATCAATCAATCAATCAATCCGAGTACTTACATAACACCCCTCCGCAATCTATCAGGGCGGAGCATCGCGCGTGGGGAGAGCAGCTCACTAGGCCCGACTGACTGCTAGCATCAGGAGGTAGCCTGGCCACCATGACTCTACCACCCTCTCTCGAAGCCCATCCATTCTAGTACGATAGACTACTGCTCAGTACGGAGCAATACTCGATATCGTATAGTAGTAGTGCGATTGCACCGTATCAGTACAGCCTCTAGCACATGTACTCCATATGCAGCGACCACTACTGCTAGTATCACTGCCAGCAATCGGCCGGGTTACTTGATGGTACTATTACTCTAGCGGGAAATCGCCATCTTTCTCTCATCTCTTCTTCTTCTTCTTTTATCTATTTTTTCTTGGAAAAAAAAAAGACGAAAAAAAAAACAGAAACAGGACCATCGCATCGTCATGGTGGAGTATTAGCTAGGTCATGCGGAAAGATAATCCGATAGACGGCGGAAATTTCGATGGTCAAGAGGGCGGATTCTACCATCACCATACATGGTAATATTCTGCAGTGGGACATTCATAGAGAAAAAAAAATTTCAAATAAAGAGAGGACGCCATCATCGTACGCATGCATCGTTTACAACGTACACCCCACACATCGAAAGCCCTGGATTAGGGCATACGCGTCTTCTGGGACGCCGTCGAGAACGTCATGCTGCCGTCGCGGGAGGGAGGCTCCGTACATACACCTCTTTTCTCCTCCTCTCAGCGATACCTAACCTCCACCAAGCAGTGGAAGGGAAGCTGTCTGGAAGTCCGTGTCCAGCGTGCATCGAGGGTTTCGGCCGCCCCCCCCCCCCCTCTAGGGTTGGGGCTTTAGGGCAACGGTCGGTCGGGGCGCTGGCGTCGGTAGTCGGGAACAACCCCCCCCCCCTCTCCCTTCTTCGTCAGTGCTTATGGCCGCCGACTTCAACTTTGCGTGATTGAAGTTGGGTCAGTAGTACTGGCGAGCACCTGAGGAGTAAAATCCCATATGATGATGTATTGAATTGATCAATGTTACCCGACTTGACATTTTCAGGTTCTCTGGGCGGTATAGGTATATTATATATACATTATATATATAATGTATATATGTATATATAAATATATATAAATATATATACATATCCAAATATATAAAAGAGACTATTCGTACTAGTCGCGCGGGGATCCGGCGGCAAGGGCTCGTGCTCGTGAGAGGTGGTATATTATCTACTATTACCACCATTCTCTTTTTTTGCTGTTCTGTTTCACGTGGAGAAGGATTGTATGTTGAATAGAGAAAAATAATGGAAATCTTTGACACGTTATTTCTGTTCTGATATTCATTCTGCCGGCCTTGAACTTTGTGCAACGTATAAGAGAATGCACTCAAACTTGGACCGAGATAAAGCTACAAGTACCATGTCGATCCCCTCCCCTCTCCATCTCCACGCCGGCCCAACTTCCTCTTCTCAACATATATACACCCCCCCTGGTACTTCAGGCGTGTCGGTGCCTGCAGTGTTCCTGTCCCAGGAGAATTGTCCCGTTTCATTCCAACCAACAGATGGCCATAGAGACCATGTGCTGTTAATTACCGGGGCGCGGTTGCAATTCGACACATGCCATTATATGCATTAGGAGAGAGAGAGAGCAGAAACGACACATCCATCGGACTCTGACTGTGGGAGGGCAGCAAAAGCCCCCATACTTTCTTCTGATTCTATTCATCTTCATCTCCCCCTTTTTTCACCTTCCACCTTTCTGTCTTTCTTCTTCTCATTTTTATTTCTGTCAACACTCATTGTCCGTAATCATCCTGCCTTCTAACAAGTGAGACGGCCGGTTCTCGTCGTAACGCCATAGATTACGGTACACTGGAGATAGGCCTGTGAGTCAGACTGCGATGTCGGTACCAGGTGAGGATTTACCACCTGATCGCTACCCCATACTTTTGGTCCGACTGCCCAGGGCAATGGGTCGCAGCCGAGTTCGCACCGTCTTGTACAGGTACGAGTGCGTATCCGTTACCCGCACTGCGGTGTACATATACTCGTGAATAGTACCACTCCGGGACACTCTGCGACTGTCAGAAGATGTGTCGCGGTATATCAACGGAGCAAACGTTGTAGTGACGGATTACGGATGCCATCTTCGGGACCGACTGCACTTCCTGCAGTCTCTCGACGTTCTGTCACGGAGCCGGGCTCAGAGTTCAGAGCGCAGACTCTGACCGTTGTAAGCCCTGGGAGTGTTACCGAGCATCAATACTATTAGTATACATGTGGCTGAGCCTCCAGAAGCTCCAAGACGTTCCACAACATTCCAGACAGGCGCACACAACGGAGAGTCCATCTATGCTGTCCCAATGTACCCTGACACTTCTCGTACATGTTATTAAGGCTGCTAACTTGGGCGTCACGCTCTCACAAGTCCGTCTAATAGACTATATAGATTTCATAATGCTAGTCACTAGTGGTAACGATCCAGTTTACTACGAGCACACTCCAACACACCATCGCCAATTTCTTTCAGAGTCTGCTGATGATTTTCCACTCTCTCAACAAACGCCCTCTCCCCCCCCCCCCCCCCCCCCCCCCCCCCCCCCCCCCCCCCCCCCCCCCCCCCCCCCCCCCCCCTCTCTCTCTCCACCTCTCCCTCTCCCTCTCCCTCTCCCCCTCTCTCTCTCCCTCTCTCCCCCCCCCCCCCCCCCCCCCCCCCCCCCCCCTCTCTCTCTCCACCTCTCCCTCTCCCTCTCCCTCTCCCCCTCTCTCTCTCCCTCTCTCCCCCCCTCTCTCTCTTGTTGGGGTATGCCGCTCAGCTTCAGTTTCTTCCCTCTGCACCGTTCCAACTTCCCACATTGAACCACAGGACCGTCGCTCGACCTTGTCCTGGCCATCAAGCGGCCCCCCCCCCCGGGCCTAAGCACAGCTTGTAGTATTACTTGGTGAACACCACCACATAAGCGCAGCCAGCTCCGGTGAGCTTATTATGGACCGAATACCGTACAGCGTATCACTGCTATTACTACCAATTCTCTTTGTCCCGCGCTCAGCCCTGCTGGGGGTACAAGGAGTAGACTCCCACGTTGAATACAGAACAATACCGTCTTTTTTTTTTTTTTTGGTCGTCGTGATCCGGCGCGGGATGATGTGCTGAGGCTAAGACGCGCTGGGACACAGTCCTTCCTAATTACGGGTAGAGTCACCAATGTACGGCGATAATGCTCGCTCGATGATCATGCTGGCGAACTCCGCAGTACGGCATTTGGTTCTTCCCATCCTTCAGGGAACCAGCAACTCCCCATGTCGGCTGAAGATGGAACCTTGGTCTGGTGGCCATCCATTACTGTCTTTTGGTCATGAGGGCGACGCGCGCGTGAAGTAGGTAGGTGGTAGCACAGGTTGCGCTTACCTCTCTGTACGGAGGAGTTATCAAGTAATAGATACTGACGGAGCTGTAAATGGGAAGGAGCCGTTCTGCCTACCTACTGGTACAGTAGCATTATGATTATCTTGCGCCACCATAACCTCCCCCCCTCCCTCCTACGAGTACTCCCCCTCTCCCCCCCTCGTTCTCACCTGAGCCACACCACCGTCATGGATATCTACTCCGTCTAGTTGCAATACTCGTATGAGCGCTCATGCGAGTAGCTCCCACCAAGTAGTAACGTGAGTGCTTTTGCACTGACGTGTCTGCTGGTACCTGCAAGTACCTGCTCGGAGCATGTCCCCACCATTCATCTACACCCCTCCCCCATCTGGCCAGTCATCGTGTCCAGGGAGGAGAGTGAGCATGATCTTAGCCGAGAGGGAGGTACAAGGGGTACACCAATTTTTCGGCTGGTAATAATGCTGCTACTGCTGCCGCTGCCGCTGCTGCTACTGCTATTGCTACTGCTACTGCTGCTGCCGCCGCCGCTGCTTCTCCCTCCTCCCTCCCTCCTCCCTCTGTTGGCCTGGGCGCGGAGGTTTGCGTGTACTCTGACCTCTACAGGTACGCCCAAGTGCACCAACGCGGGCGGGACTCCCCTCCGACGTCCTCTGCGACCCCCTCCTTCCTTTCCCTCCCTCTTTGTCACCTTTTTTCTCTACCTTCCTCGCCACCCGCGCCTTAGTCTCCCATTTAAAAAAAGAACACTACACCTGAAAAGAAAGAGACAGCAAGGGAACATGATAAAGGTACGAGGTACGACGGCTGCTGGCAACATCCCCGTATTCGGTATTGCTATCATCGCCCCTATCGGTACCATCGCTCTGTATCTACGACTCGTACCAGGTACATTTTATCATCCTTTTCCCCCCTCTGCTCTACGCTCCACACCCACCCCCCCCCTCTCTCTCTCCTCCCCGGGGCCACACACACCCTCCCCCCCGTTGAGCAGTTATGCCAGGTTCCAAGCGCTCCTCAAAATAATTATTTCTCGTTTCCCTTGCTGGCGTGACCGACCCGTGTCCCTTCCACAACTTTAATATTTTTTTTTTCCTTTCTGATTGTCTCCTTGGAACAATTTGCCCAACTTACTTCTTCTTCTTTCTTCTCTTCACCTACCACTCTTTTTGCTTCAACCTCGCTTCCTTCGATGACATTGCAGTTCTACGGCGGACCTGCGCTCCTGTGTTATTGAGCCTAACCCCACTACGTGTCCGCCGCAATGGCTTCCTCAAGAGTATGATTGTGTCCCCCTCCTCACAGGTTGCCCCCTTCTGTCCTGTCGGTCGTGGAAATTTTTTGCGTGTTCGGTCGTGTTCTCGCCAGGCGAGGTTACCTGGATCTGCTGTGGAAAAGGACGGTGATCGTCCTTCATGTGCTTTGGGAGGCCTGTTGGTGTCACGGACGGACCCCTCGGACCGCATCTCGCAATCACTCCCCTCTGACTTGCGTTGCTGACATCGGTATCCTGTGCCCCTCCAACAGGAAATGAACCAGACGACGACGACGAGGCCACTGGCCCATCGACCGACCGCCCCCAATTCTCCTCCCACCGGTGGTCTGCCTGGCCGCCAGACTCACGCCCGCAACAACTCCAACCCCCACGGCCACTCGCTCCTCACCACCTCGCTTAACCCGAACCACCGCATCACCAGGCGAAAGTCGGTCACCGGCCCCAATGCCAACATTGCCGCTCTGGCCGCTGCCGTCCGCGACGCCGAAGCCCTGGGCGCCGATCCCGCTTCCAACCCCTCGGCACGAAGGAACACGCTGTCCAAGCTCTCCCTGGGCCGTATCGGTCTCGGGAACCTGCCGTCGCCACCGTCCAGCCTCCCCAACAAGGGTGGCATAGCCGACATCGACAAGCCCGGCACGACAGACAGCGCCATCGAGGACGGCGCTGACCTGTCGGCCGATGACGGTAGCACTGACAGTGACCAGAACAGCCGTAGCAGGCGTGCCAGCGACGGCCAGCCCCTGACCAAGGATGGCAAGAAGAGCAGCGGCAATAGCCGCGTTGAGCTCAAGTGCAAGAAGTGCGGCAAGGGCTACAAGCACAGCAGCTGCCTGACGAAACACCTGTTGGTCTCCCCCATGTCCCCCCCTCACCCTCGTAGACACACGTTCTGGGCCGGCCCCGCCGCCGGCCCCAGGCAAAAGTGTACAGCCTCCCCCCTAGCCAGTGTGGGATGAAGACACAGCCGTTCTTTGATCAGACTTGTTGACTTCACTGGATTAGGTGGGAACACACCCCCGAGTGGTCCCTCACCTCCAAGCTTCTCATCTCCAAGCACCAGCAGGTGCAGCTCCTGGAGGCTGCCTCTGTCCTGGTTGCCATGAACGAGACCCACCCTGCCGCCCCCGGCCAGGACGGCGCCGCGGCCGCCACCAGCCCGCCCGACTCCACCAGGGACTTCATCAGCGACCCCGAGTCGGCCTCGCCCACCGCCTCGGGCTACTCGGACCAGGCCGACCGCCTGAGCTCAGCCGACACCACGCCGCCGCCCACCATGGACGATGGCGGCCACATGTACGGCCTGCCGTTTGGCAGCAGCAGGCGCCACGGCAACGTAGGCGGTGGCTTCTCGCGAAGCTACCAGTCGGTGCCGTCGCTAGCGCCTGGTAGCCTACCCGGTGCCAACCCCGGCGGTTTCGGCCACGCCCCTCGCACGAGTGAGCACCGTCCGTCGTCTTCGGGTATCAACAACACCGGCCAGGATGACCGCGACCTGGCCGCCGCGGTCGAGCTCCTGAGCTGCAGCTTCAACAGCAGCAACGCCCCCAGCGGCAACCTCAACGGAGGTGGCGGAGTCGGAAGCAGCGGCATCAGCATCGGTGGGTCAAACGGTACCGTGATGCTTGCCGACGCCCCACCCGTACCTCCTGTCCCGGCCCAGTACCTGGACCGAGCCACTTCGATTGGCAGTGGACCCTTTGTCAGCAGCTTCCCCGGCCGGCAGCCGGAGAGCTTCACGCGCGGCGACGTCGGACGGGGCAGCGAGGACGTCAAGATGGGCGACCACCACGACTCTGGTCTCGACGACGACGACTTTGACATGCAGTCCCGTGCTCGAAGCGATGAAGAAGACGACGGAGTTTTTGGATGTATGGAGGAATAGGGTCCTCATATGGCTGGTCTCTACCACTCTTCTTCTTAGTCGACCTTCTCTCTCTCTCTTCTTCCTTACCTTTTATATGTTGTCCCTGGCGGAGGGACTGGCGCAAGACAACGTGGGCGGGAGCATTCTCAATGGGAAATTTCGGAGGGACGGGTTTATTTTCGGGATTGGGGGTTTTTTTTCCATCTTTTTTTTTCGTTTGTTTTCTGAGCTGCTCGGGATATGATATCGAGCAAATGGGTCTGCTATATGGCGTTGCCAGACACACAAACACGACACACAACACTCAACACAACAACACAACAACACAACAACACAACCACACAACCACACAACCACACAACCACACAACAACACAACAACACAACAACACTACAACACTCAAACGGATTACTCACAGACTTGTATCAATGGCGGGCGGAAAGACAAGCTGGGAATTTTTGGGACCGTTGTCTGGTGGAACACACTGATATTCCCTCTTCGGGTCGTCGACGTCGTTCTCCTTTGTATCATCATCGAATCATGCCATCCGACATATAGTTGGTATGGAGGGCGGTTTCGCTCCGCCGCTCATTCTTGGCACCGAAGAGTAGAGGGCCCGTCTGAGGGAGAGATCTCCCTTGACAGACGCGAGTGCATCTCCACGAGGTTAAAGTGAAGATTCGAGCGAGCGTCGAGCAAACGCTCAACAAAAATATATTAAAAAAATCTTCATAAAGAGAAAAAAAATAACCAAGAAGAAGGAATGCATCGAATTGCAGTGATGTTAATATGTTAATAGTAGAAGGGCATAGGAAACAAGTGACAAGATGAAGAGAGAGGAAGAGGAGAGGGAGGAGGAGAGCACGTCTTCTTATCAGGTGTACGGAGTACGCATGTAGTTAAGTCTAGTAGATGAAGTGGAGTAATATTTTTAACTCTCAGGGCGTAAGTAGCTAGACATGCACGGCTAAGAGGTGATTGATTCATGAGATGGGGAAGTGTTTTTGTAAATGGGAGATTTGAATGGTGGAGGACTTGTCAGCTATAAGAGAGAGTAGAAAGAGAGGGTAGGAAGAGAGTGGGAAAGGGAAGAGACGACAAGAATCTCAGTAGAATAAATCAAAGTGTAAGTGCACGGGAATAGTGGGAGGAAGCTCTGAAAAGTACACGACGTCACGTCTCCCCCCCCCCCCCCCCCCCCCAAAAAAAAAAAACAAAGACAAAAAAGAACAAGGCCTCTCAGCCTCAGCCCAGCAGCAGCTCTCTATCTTCTCTCTCTCTCTTCGCCTCCCAATCCTTTTTTTTTTTTTGCTCCACCCCCCTCACTTACGCCGTCGTTTTTTTTTCCATCTTGGAGACGCGGAGAAAAGATATTGAACGTTGTATATTAGTTCTAGACAAATTGTCATTTGTCCTCTTCTCTCTCTTCTTTTTCTCTTGACTTTTTTTTTCTCTTCGACAACCACCCGAACGAAGAAGACGCGACATCGACAAAAAAAAAACACACACGTCACCACCCGACAGTAGAAAACATCAATACAGAACCACCAACACCCAGAGATGCCCCCACGACGAGCCAAGGCCGAATCGGCCGGTTCGAAGAAACAGTCCGACGTCTCGGCCTCTACATCCGCCTCTGACGTTGCTACTCCCAAGTCAAAGGGTACCAGGAGCAGAGCTAAATCGATATCCAAGACTGCTACTGCTGTAGCTGCAGCTACTCCCAAGGCTGTGACGACTCCCAAAGCTGCTGCTGCTGCTGCTCCTGCTGCTCCTGCTGCTGCTGCTCCTGCGACGCCCAAGGTTTCAACTCCCAAGATTTCAACTCCCAAGCCTTCAACTCCCAAGATTTCAACCCCCAAACCTTCAACTCCCAAGCCTGCACCAAGGAGGACATCTACATCTGCCTCGGCCAACGGCGAAAAGTCCAAGACTAAGAGTCGCGTCGCGATCGATGGCGGCGGCAGTGGAGGAATCGCGAGCAAACTCCCCGAATGGTCGCGCTTCCCAGCCGTCGCGCTGACGAGTTTCGGACTGGCTAGTCTGGGGTACAGCGTCCTCGGGGCCGTGACGAACGGGGAGTTGCAGGCTAGGAGCCGGCTCCAGGAGTCGTGGGGTGAGGTCGGGGTGCTGGCGGGATGGAGACTGTAAATTCCTCCCCCTTCCCTCCCAGGGGCTACAGCTACGATGCCAGGGGAAGACGAAGATGCTAACCCTCGACACAGGGTCGAACTCGCGGTCGGCTGGTTCGGTAACCTCGACAGCCTGGATGTTGCGACGCTGAATCTCCTGTCCCACGGACCTCCTGTAAGACGGGCCACGTCCCCCCCCCCCCCCCCCCCCCCTCCCCTGGTGCAGGTTGATAACTTGGACTGACGGGCACCGATAACAAACAGCTCTACCTCCTCACGACCTTTTACGAACTCTCGCCCCTGACGGCCATGCTCTCCTTCGCCCTGGACGTGGCCTCGGCGGCGGTGCCGTTCTACGCGCTCCGCCCGCTGTCGGCGGTGCACACGCGGTCGGCGCGCCTGCCCAACCGCGAGCTCGCCGGCCTGGGCCTGCAGCTGTACACGGCCGCGCTGGCGACGGCGGTGTACACGGTCGTCATGACGCTGTCGCTGCGTTTCGCCCTCCCGCGTGCCCTGGCCGTGTACTTCTCCGGCCTGCCGTCGCTGGAGCCGGCCTACGGCGCCTCGTACTGGTCCCTGCTGCCGGCGACGGTGCAGTTCGGCGCCGCGGCCTCGAGCTTCATATACGCGCCCTTTGCGACGACGGGCCGTGCCAAGGACGACGACCGCATCGCCCAGTTCGACCCGGCCGCGGCGTCGCTCCGCGAGACGGTCGAGTGGAACTTTCTCGGGTACACGGCCAAGACCAAGGTGGTCGTCGGGCGCACCGCGCTCGCCGTCGCCGTCACGGCCGTCAACACGGCCATCGCATGCCGCATGACCATCTACGGCGTCGAGGTGGCGGGCGCGGTCGCTTACGCTGCAGCTTGGGCGGTTGCCACGGCTTGCGTCGGTGCCGGGTTGGCGTTTGTCGGAGGGTATGAGTAGGCTGGCCGGGGTGGATCAATATATATATATATATATATATATAT
>NW_023336199.1:255130-257787 GCF_012550715.1 Geosmithia morbida
TCTTCTTCTTCTTCTTCTTCTTCTTCTTCTTCTTCTTCTTCTTCTTCTTCTTCTTCTTCTTCTTCTTCTTCTTCTTCTTCTTCTTCTTCTTCTCCCCCTCTTCATTTTCCCCTCTCTTCATTTTTTTCTTCTTCTTTCTTTAGTTCGTCTGGGAGGGCCTGAAAGGGAGTTGGGTTTCGGTTTCGGGTTTATATATATGGCTTTTCTCTCAGCACAATGAGGCACGATTAGTACTTCGTTTCTGTGCATACACATACACCCCCCCTGTCTTTGTTGTCGTATTAATGGGCAAAGTTTACGGCTCGGGAATGAATGACTGCTGTACGGATACGGATCTCTCTTATCGTTGCTCCTGTCTCTCTCACTCTCTCTGCGTGTGTCTGTCTATGTGTTCTGCCCTACATACATCCCCCCCCCATCTTACGTGCTTACTACACCTCCACCCCCACGTCGTGATTCGCACACTGCATACTCATCGCAACAGACGGATCAGAGATGCCCGTCGGCGTAGCCAGGCAGTTGGCGAATACTCGCAAGATCCTATCCCACGAGGGAACGGAAAGAGATGCTAGTCTCGTGTAGACTGGTGCGAGGATGCAGGACGAGGATTCGACATTCCACCGTGTCTGTCTCTGCCCCTCTTGATGTCTCGCTCCACCCCTCTTCTTGATACCTGCACATACCATCAGAGTCTACCCTCTATCCAACAAGTAGATGCGTGGCATCTGTTCGGATGATGTTGTGCGACGTGCAATGATATTACCTACCTCCTCATCTAGGTGGGTAATAATTTTATTTTATTTTAATTCCAATTCTATTTGATTTCTATCTTTATTTTTAGCAGCATATACCCATGTGTGTACAGATTACAGGCAAGATATCCATGCCACTGACAATCTCGCTTGGAAAAAAAGAGACACTTTTACATGCCGGCTTCCGTACTGGAGGAGTATTTCCTTTCTTTTTCCCTCTCGTCCCCTTTTTAGCCTGATTTTAGCCACATGGTATTACGGCATGCACTGTACAGGTTACAGTAGCTTCGACTGGGACTGGCGCCTCCAATCCTCCAATGCCCCCTCCCCCGGAGGGAATTCAGAGATGGATGGGCAGGTTCCCCCCCCCCCACACACACACACACAACCCTCTTTTTTGTTTTTTTCCTTTCTTTCTTTTCTTTCTTTTCTTTTCTTTCCTTTTTCTCTTTTCTTTTCTCTTCTCTTGAAAGTATACGAGTGAGTGGTTGTATACATGTGTCATTATTAACTCGTTTCTTTTGGCAACAGAGAGAGGGAGAGCAAGGCCTGGTCTCGACTCTCGGCAATGAATGTGATTGATTGTACGGATTATATAGCATTAGCGTGAACCGTGTACGTTGCGTGTACGTTGCGTGTACGTTGCGTGTACGAGGCTGGAATGACCTTCACCGAGCTGTTTCGTTGGGGGAGGAGGAGGACTGACGAGGACTGAAGCTTTCAAGTGCACCACCATCAGAACCTGCTGGTATTGATGACGACGATAGAAGATGAAAAAAAGAAAAAGAAAAAAAAAAGGACTGGACTTGGTAATCGATACAGGTGGCTTTGAACGGGTACTACGGTACTCGGTACCGGGGTAATCTGTATACTTGACTGGCGTTACCCCACCTACAGGCCACCATAATCTCGTACTACTTGATCTAGGCCCTAGGAGGAGCACGAAGTGCCAGGTGGTGGTATATTATGTAATACTCCGCGGTATCATCGCTAGCATCGTACTCGTATATGTACGAGCATGTAGTCCGTACTCGCAGTCTGAGATGTAGACTGTAGCTACGTCGTACTACTAGTGTCATCGGTTAGCGCTCCGTAGTCAAGTCTGCATCATCTTCTGCGGCTCTGAACAGGTAAAGGAGTGTGTGTGTATGACTTTTCGAGTCTTGTTCCAACTCGGAGTAATACATCATCGAACTTGTTATCGCTCTCGAACCCCGAACCCTCCGCCGTCTCTCCGAGAGCCATTCTCTCCACAGTGAACGGCGGGACTGACTGGGTAGCGAGTGAGAACCCAGATACAGGAGGATTAAGAACATGAAATAAAAATGAAATAAAATAAAATAAAAATAAGACGAAAAGCTTTGGCCAACAGCAGCTGTGAGCCATCTTGTCGAAGAACCCGAACTTGATTGTAGAAGGGGAGGGGGCGAATCACCATTACCAAGAGACTTGTCCTTCCTTCTTCTTTTCGGGGTTTATCTTATTTTTTTCCCCATCATATTTTGATTTTCTTGTTCTTTGCTCTTCGTTTTTTTTTCTATCCTATTCTTCTTCCTCCCCTTCCTCTCTTCTATAGGAGCACGCCAAAGACGTTGCCCTCGGAAAGCGAGTAGGAGACCCTTGACTGTCTTTATTACCTGCTGCGTCTGATGCTGTCAACTGTCACTTCCTCTCCACAATCAACTGGGTTTCCCCCCTCCCTCGCGTGCGCCGCCGCCACATGGCAGTAAATCCTGTCTCTCTTCTCCCCCCCCCCCCCCCCCCCCCCAAAAAAAAAAAACAAAGACAAAAAAGAACAAGGCCTCTCAGCCTCAGCCCAGCAGCAGCTCTCTATCTTCTCTCTCTCTCTTCGCCTCCCAATCCTTTTTTTTTTTTTGCTCCACCCCCCTCACTTACGCCGTCGTT
>NW_023336199.1:257797-271230 GCF_012550715.1 Geosmithia morbida
GAGAGAGAGAGAGAGAGAGAGAAGGAGAGAGGGAGAGGGAGAGAGATTTTCTAGGATTGCACTCCTCGTCACGCCCTCCCCTCCCCCACCCTTTCGCCGGATATGGAGACGTATGGGTATGGGCTGGATCCCAACGACGCTGTCGACCGTTATCAGCGGCAGCAGCAGTACCTTGACACTGGCGACCAAGACAATGATGTCGAGGACCAACATCCTCTACCCGCCGAGAGTGTCGCCGGTCTCGACATGCCCGTCGCCGAGACTGTGTACCAGCACCAGAGCTTTCGGACGGAGCCGAGCATAAAGAGCGACGTCGGTATCGAGCTACGCGGCCCGCTCGAGGTGAGGGGCTCGGTCAAGTCAGGCGGCAGCATCGCCCTGCTGGGGGATCTGATCATCCGTCGAAAGATTGACGCCTATGGGGCCATCACCGTGAATGGAAACGTCAGCACCCAGTGCGTATCTGAACCCCCGGTAGAGATACGGAAGCCTTGATGTGCTGACCTCTCTCCCTCCTCCTTTCTCTCTTCCCCTTGACAGAGGTAGGATCAAGGCATATGGGAATATCGAGGTCAACGGTTCCTTGACAGCAAGGTAAGATAGAGACGCCCCCTCATCACATCATCCATCCCGACCCTGACGACGACGACGGCAACAACAAGCAATGGCATCAAAGGCTTTGGCAAGCTGAGACTTGTCGGATCCCTGCAAGGCACTGACCTTGAGATATACGGCAACCTGATCGTGAATGGCTACCTGTGAGTGTCTACCAACCGAGCCCGATCCCCCCCTACTCCTCCCAACATCTGACATGCCCCGCGTCGAAGTAAATGCCGACGTCTTCTCGTCTACGGATCCTTGACCCTCATCGGGGCTGAGTCGAGCTACACTGTCGAGGAATCGGAAGAGATCATGGGCGCCAAACTCCGACGAGATCAAGAGGCAGACTGGGACTGGTGAAGCCTGCCCCTCGCACTCTCGGATGGCGATCTCACCACTCCGTGGGGACATGCATGCATATACCGACATGGCGTATATACAGACAGACGAACAAGAGGCAAAAGAGATGACGACTTCGATCATGAATGGGCGGGACGACCAGGTCATATTGTGTGACTCATACGCACAGACCAGACGGGACCATCCATCCCGTCCGTCCTGTCCGTCTACCTTTGCTGGGGGGCCAAACGAGGAGGGGATGGAGCACGAGCATTGCAGAGACGCCGATGAATGCACGACGCTCGAAACATCTAGCAAGAAGCGAGTCATCAGGGAGACTCGGCGGGGGTTAGACGAGAAGAGGGGTGGTGGAGGAGCACACAACGACAACTCTGTCCTGTGACGATACCCAACATCGCTCTCTGCCTTTCTCTTCTCCGATTTCTGCCATCCGCCAGCAAGCCTTTGCTCGCCTATACCGACCGAAATGGGAAGAAGGGACGAGACCAGACAGGATTCATCGAAAGGACACCCGAGAGCGACGACGGAGAGGAGAGGAAGCGGACGGTAACACTAGTAGTCAGACGATGCAAGCAAGCGCCGTCGGTAATAATCAAGCAAGCAATGATATCGGTAATGGCGCAGAGAGGGGAGCAGCCTGGGTCTCTCACGTACATGACCGAGGATGCCTCGAGTCTTTCTTACTCTAGTACTGCTGGCGTTGTGGATATTAAATTATATGCTGGAGGTCTGGATCGTGTGCTCTTTACCATATTAGATCAATCCGTAATGACGAGCCAGTAAATCCCGTGTGAATCTGCATATAATCGGCAATCAGTTGCTTCCCTACCTCAAAACAACCCAACACGCAGATAACGGAGTAATATATAGCATCTACTGCAGATCCAAGAGAGAGTTACAGAGCATGCAGGACAGGACACCGCACACTGCACCAGCCACAACACCAAGCCCACCAGCCCCATTCATATAACTGTGGCGTCAGCACACGTCCGCCGCTTGGCGAAACCCGTAGCCTAGGGAAGCAAGAGTGACTGTTGACGCGACGTTTACCCCCCCCCCCCCCCCATCAACCACTTTAAAGGTTCAGATCGACCAAGAAAAAGCTGCGCGAGTGCCCCATATCTCATCTCCGCTGTTCTCATCCATCTTCACCACGCATACGAGGCCTATCGATGGCAGGGCGACAAACGAACGCCGGGCCTAATCGTTGCTCGAAAGATAATCTGTAGCGCACGCGCCCAAGCACCCGTATCTTACCACGATTCTCTCCCTCCCCTTCCTAGCAGGCAGCCTATACCTATCTCCCCCACCACCCCCCCCAAAAAAGAAAGAAAAACATGCCGGGTGATGAAGATATGGATATGGAGGATGCGCCAAGGATGGAGATCGTAAGCCCTCGGACTTCGCTAGCCGCCGGTGGCGGCGCCGGCAGCTTCCTGGTGGACCACGACAGAGACGACGACGACAGCGACGATCGCATCGAAGCAGATGCCCAGACCACGGTGACCGACTTCCTCGACTTTACCGAATACCTACCCTCGGATGTGGTTCGATCACTGACCCTCATCGGCAACCTGGACGAGAAGTACGCGGACGCGTCGGCGCGCGTGCACCAGCTCGCGGCGCAGTGGGGCCAGCTGCCCAACCTGCCCGCCACCGCCGAGGGTGAGGGCAGGACGAGGCCGGTGCCCGCTAAGCTGCGCGCGGACATATCGGAGCAGCTGGGCAGGTTGGTCAACTCGCGCGTCTTTGCGCACGCGGAGGCCGTCCGCATGTCGGACAATGTCGGCAGGCACTACCTCAAGGCCAAGGTGCTCCTGTCCAAGCTACGAGCCATGATGGACAATTACCCTGCCCAAGAGCAGCAGCTCAGACAGCAGCAGCCTCCGCTGCGTAGGAGTCCTGTGACGGCGGCGGCGGAGGCCGACGAGGCACCCCGAGAGAACGGTGACGATGACGACGAAGACGACACAGCTGCACCTGCACCTACGCCGGCACCTGCGCCTGCACCTGCACCTGCACCTGCACCTGCACCTGCACCCGCTCCTCACCAGAGGAAGCAGCCCAAGATACCCAAGATTACGGTGCCCGGTGAGGTCCTGGCGCCCTACGATATCGAGTACGACACCTTTAGCGGCGGGAGCGATGACAGCTCTGAAGACGATTATGAGGTGGCCCCCGTCGGTCGCAAGACCTCTGCGGCAGCAGCAGCAGCAGCAGCCGAAGCAGCAGCAGCAGCAGCGGTAACGGCGACGACACCGCGCCCCAGACCTGCCGGTGCAGTCACACCCGGTAGACCGCCCAAGTCAGTGGGGCGGCCGCCGCGACCGCCGGCGCCCCAGACGCCCGGCCCAACGAGCGAGGAGATCGCCGCGCACGCTGCGGCGCTTCTGCGGCCCCCGCCGGACAATGCCGTGGTAGGCAGCCCGGACGCGCCCTGGCTCCAGCTGACCGAGTATGAGCTGGCCAAGCTGCGCAAGCGGATGAAGAAGAACGCCACGTGGACGCCTAGTGAGACCATGGTGGCGCGCGAGCTTCGTGTGCTGGGCCGGGGACCGGAAGACTACAGGTCGGCCAAGAAGCAGGCCGAGGACGAGGGCAAGACGTTTGAGCCCGTCACGCCGGCCGCCATCACCGAGGACGCCACGGGCCTGCGCCACCTGCCCGCCGGCGCTATCAGCGCCGACTCGGCCACGGCGGAGGAGATGATGCCCATGAGCAATCGGGGCATGAAGCTCAACGAGGCCAAGAAGATGAAGAGGGAGGCCCTGGCCAAGCTGGCCGCCGAGGAGGCCGAGGAGTCAGCTAGGAAGATGGCTGCCGCGGCCAAGCTCTTCCTGGGCGGCGGCGGCAGCGGCAGCGGCACCTCGTCCAACACCAGTCCCTCGGACAGCCAGCACAGGGATGGCGGCGGCGGCTCCAGGGGCCCCGGAAGGCCCCCCGGCAGGAGGCCGAACGCCCAGAAACGCAAGAGGGCGGACGCGGATGTCGACGTCCCCGCTGCCGCGAACGATGCCGCCGACAACACGCCCTCGGCGAGACCTCAGATCAAACGCACGAAGACGGAGACGCCCGTGCCGCCCCCCCAGCTGGGCGGCGGCGGCGGCATGGCCGGCAGTCAGAGCAGTAGCGGTGGCCTCCCCGCCGCCGCCGCCCCCCCCGCCGCCCCCCCTCCTGCTGCACCGACAGGGACGGCGACGTCTACTCCCGTCGAGACCCCGGTCCCTCTCCCGATGACAGTGCAGAGATCGGCCAGCGTGACGAGGGCGGGCGCCAAGTCGCCGACGCCCGGAAGCGCAGGGAACCCCGGTAACGCCGGCTCAACCACGGCATGCGTGCCCACCAAGCCGCCCATGACGGAGACGCCCGTCCCGCTGCCCAGATCCGACAGGCGCAAGTCGACCACACCCGCCGTGGCCGCGACGACCACCCCCACGCCTACGCCTGCACCCTCCGCTCCTCTCCCACCGCCTAAGCGCGAGACGCGCGGAGAGGCAGCTAAACGCACAGTCCCGGCCGGCGTCCCTACCGAGGAAGCGAGTACGACCATCACTACGGCTCCGCAGCAGCAGCAGCAGCAGCAGCGTGAGCTCCGACACTCATCACGAGGTCCCGCAACCTCCTCCGATGTCGGTTCCCGACGACCCAGCTCATCGCGAGGATCGGGAACCAAGGCTCTCAGCCAGGAACCGCAGAAGCCCGGCTCCTCCTCCCCGTCGACGGGACTGCTTGTCACGCCCTCGGCAGCAGCAGATCGGCCCAGGAGGGCGAGCACGGCGCGCAACACGCCTGCTCCCCCCGACACTGCAGGGCCTGCAGGATCAGCGGTGGCGGCGGCGGCGGCGGCGGCGGCGGCAGCGGCAGCGCCCCCACCTAGTCGACGCTCTACGCGGCCAGCTCCCGGGATCGTTAGTACCACCAGCAGCGGCGGCAGCGCGGCGGTGGGCAAGAGGAAGGCTGCTCCCAAGCGGAAGGCTCGGTTCGGTGGGGGACGGAAAGGGGGCAAGACCCATCATAATCAGCAGCAGCATCAGCAGCAGCAGCAGGCTGCCCAGGACAGGGGTGAAGATGTTGAGGAGTTGGAGGATGTGGATGATGAGGGGAACCCGATTGATCCTGATGAGGAGCGGTACTGTCTCTGTAATCGGGTCAGTTACGGGACAATGATTTCTTGTGATAATGTTGAGGTATGTATATCCTCCCCTCTTTTTCTCCTCTCCTTCTCTTTCCTCTCCCTTGCCTTCCCACCCCTTTCCCTTCTCAACCTTTCCCCTGTTGCTGTCCGGAAAAAAAAAGGAAAACAGAAGAAAACAGAGAGAGAAGAGAGAGAGCTGACACTCCCCTCCCCCGATAGTGTAAGCTCGAATGGTTCCACCTCGAATGTGTCGAGCTAGATGACATCCCAGCGCGGACGACGAAATGGTATTGTCCGGACTGTCGAAAGGCTCTTAATATAGGGGGAAAAGGAGAGGTAAATGCTCGGGGGATACGGAAGTAGGTCGTCTATCTCTATTGTGTGTGCGTGTATCTGTCTGTGTTTTTTCTTTCTCTCTCTCTCTCTTTCTGTTTATTTTCACCTTTCTCAAGGAGTTTCAAGGGCTAGGGGGGGGTATGGAGGATGGGGCGAATCTGATAACTTGTGTATGGAGGTTTTTTTTCCCCACCATTTTCTTTAAGAAGCCAAGGGAAAGCAGGAGTTTCTATTTTCTTTTTTTCTTCTTTTGTATTCTCTATACTCTCTTTTTTTTCTGTTCTGATAGCCATGGCGTACGCGTCTAGGTGGTATGCAGTCCTTCTTCTTCTCCTATCACTTTCTACTCTGATTTCTCTGATTCATCGAGACATGAATGTGTTGACTGATATCCACTACCGAGTACTGTCATGATCTTGCACCGGGAATCTGCTCGATTCGTCAGACACTGTCGTAGGCATGATTTATTGCAGTACTGATACGGAGCAGCGATGCCTGTAGGCATGTTTGGTCTGGAGAATGTTGTTTACTGCTATTGACTTGGGTCCAAGATTGCTGTAGGCATAATACTAATACGGAGTACTCGTAGTGATGATGTGTGCATGATTGATTATCATGGTGTGTCTAGCTGATTACGCGGTTAATGCTAGGCTGAACCCAGCCAGAATAGAAAGGAACAAAAGAGGACACATGGAGAATGGAGAGTCAGAGATGGGACAAAGGTTGGGTATCACGCGTTTGACCGAGGCATAACGGTACGATAAAATTGACTATAATTATATAATAAGGATAAGGGTAGGGGGGAGGGGGGTGGGGAGGGGTGAGACGTTTATGAGCATCGGAACCCGAACAAGAGTGAGAGACGCTTTGACCCAAATGAAAAATCATAAGATGACAAAAGGATTCATTCACATGACGCCTTTGTTGGAGAGGGTCACGAGGGGGGCATGATGATGAAGGAGCTGATGAAGTAGGAGTAGCCTTGTACAGGTGGCCGCCGCAGCTGGTGACTAGATCTGAAATGCTAGTGACCGGTACAGCGTCTAGACCTCTGCACCTGCACGGGATGAATGGTCGGAAATGAAGAGGGTCATCAGCACGGATTTCTGATCGTTCTGTATGCTAACGCTAGCAATGGTAGATGGTAATAACGATCATTACTGTACATGATAGAATGGTCGACGTACGAGTAATATATCAGAAGAGAGGGGGAGAGTGAGGAGAGAGAGTACTTCCCGTACGACGCAGGCATCGGGTCTCAGAGTCAACGGTGCTACGGTATGTTACGGAGAGAGATACGGTACAGCTCCTTTTACGGAAACCATACAGATTACTACTACTACGTCACTCAGTTCGAGCAGTATTACGGTCCATGTCATCACAAGGTAGGATGGCGCAGCTTAGACCACCCCTATCCGACCTCCCCCTCCCCTGACCCGCCCAACCGAATTCAGCCACCACACGCTCCCCCGCCTAAATAGGAACAGCCCCTCCCCTCCTTCTCAGTGTCTCTGCCTGCTATTGTTACCTGCTGCGTGTGCCCCGCGCCGTCCGGGAGGGAGAGGAAAGCGGCGGATGACTGTTTCGGGGGTGAGAGGAGCGCACACGCAGAAAAGGTACTTGGATACAGGCTGACGGCTGGGACATCTTGACGCCCTGCTGCAGGTCCTGACGGCATCGGGGGATGAGGGGGAAGAGAGGGAGCAGAGAGTGTGTGTTTGTGAGAGAGAGACGGGGCAGCGGGGGGGGGGGGGGGGGGGGCAGGGAGAGGAGAGCAACGCACCTCAAGGTACGGGCAGCAGCAAGCCATCCCGCGTCCTCCGAGTACCAAGTACCAGTAGCAGCTAGCATTGACAAGAACAGATGTATGTATACGTACGAGCAATCATATATTATTACTCAGTAGGTGTACACTGATAGAGCACGTAGTAGGCGTCAGATATGCAATTTGTCGTTGTAGAAGGCCTTACCTCTCCTCTCTCTCTCTCTCAGAGTCTCGGTCCCCCTCCCCCTCCTATTCCCATGTCCTCTCCCTCCCCCCCCCCCTCGAGTTTCCCCTTGTCAATAACAACAACGACAACAATAACGGCATCATCATCAACTCTTTTTTCTTTCTTTCTTCATCGTCTTGCATAAATCATCTCTTCTGATATCTCTTAGGAGGCCACATAATCTGCATTCTCTCCATATATACATATATATAAACATATCTGCTCGACTCATCCGTGCGTTACGGCGGCTGCTTATCGGGAGTTGACGTGTAGTTGCTTCACGTCCCTGCCCTCGGTAGGAGTCACTCAGTACTTAATACTCTCACACATCGCCTCCTCTCCTTCCCTCCCTCCCTCTCTTTCCCTCCCACCTTCTCTTGCGTCATCCGCGAGAGAAAACAGCAATTATATACCATCCTGCCGTTCTGCGGCTTCAATTCTGTTTCCTCGGGGGCAGTCGACCGCTCTCCGTCTTCCTTGTCCAGCCAATACCATTTGAATGCCTAGTACGTCCCTCCCCTCCCCCTTTCCTTCTCCGTCGCACTGTCGTCACCAAGAACCGCTTGGTTCCCTCTCCCCCATCTCTAGCGCGCGCGATACGCGCTTCCACCCTCCTTCCCGTCAACCGACTGACAATACCCTCTTACCTCCCCTCCCCCCCCCCCCCCCCCCCCTCGAGTTTCCCCTTGTCAATAACAACAACGACAACAATAACGGCATCATCATCAACTCTTTTTTCTTTCTTTCTTCATCGTCTTGCATAAATCATCTCTTCTGATATCTCTTAGGAGGCCACATAATCTGCATTCTCTCCATATATACATATATATAAACATATCTGCTCGACTCATCCGTGCGTTACGGCGGCTGCTTATCGGGAGTTGACGTGTAGTTGCTTCACGTCCCTGCCCTCGGTAGGAGTCACTCAGTACTTAATACTCTCACACATCGCCTCCTCTCCTTCCCTCCCTCCCTCTCTTTCCCTCCCACCTTCTCTTGCGTCATCCGCGAGAGAAAACAGCAATTATATACCATCCTGCCGTTCTGCGGCTTCAATTCTGTTTCCTCGGGGGCAGTCGACCGCTCTCCGTCTTCCTTGTCCAGCCAATACCATTTGAATGCCTAGTACGTCCCTCCCCTCCCCCTTTCCTTCTCCGTCGCACTGTCGTCACCAAGAACCGCTTGGTTCCCTCTCCCCCATCTCTAGCGCGCGCGATACGCGCTTCCACCCTCCTTCCCGTCAACCGACTGACAATACCCTCTTACCTCCCCCCCCCCCCCCCCCTCCCTGCAGAGAAGCAGAGGAAGAATGTCAAGGAAAATAATGCCATCGCTTCAGCGGTGACCGATAATGATTCCGCCAATTTCTCGTGAGTTTCGGTCCTCTCTTGGGTCACGGTGATTACGACACCTGCCTGCCCCTCCTGCCCTCCCCCCTTCCCCTCCCCCGTGACCGAGTCACCGTGACTATGAGAGAGAGAGAGAGAGAGAGAGAGAGAGACAGAAGGCTGACCTTGCGTCGATGCAAAAAACAAAACAGAAGCAGCAGTGGAAGTAATAGACCCATTCACCACAGCAGCAGCAAGAGCCACTCCATCTCGAGCGAGTCTACCCCTCCCATCGATACGCCCGACGTTAGGCCCACGTCCCTGCCGGACAATGACAACCTCCACCCGTCACCCATGCTGGATGCTATATCCAACGCATCTGTCTCTGCGAGCACCGCTCCAAGTCTGACAACCGACTGGCCTCGGTCTGGTCCTTTCGCCGGCTCCCCCGGGAACCTCATCAGCCTCATGGGAGACTCACCGCCAACACAGCCGTCCTCCTATGAGGACGCACCGGGGGGTCGCCTCGGCCACCAACCCCCCTGGGCCACCACCGCCACCCACCGGGGCTTCATGAATCCCTCGCCGGCATCGGCCTCACCCCCCGCCAACAGCCAGCGACCCCTGAGCTTCCCGATGGAGGATCCTGCTCGGCAGCAGCATCGGAAACATCTCCATCATCGTCAGAGCCCTGAGCCATCCCTGCCGCACTCCCGCTCCCCGCCCTCTCTTGGCGCTACCGTCGCCGCCGGTCCTGGCTACAGGAGGAGCTCCCTCCAGACTCGCTCCGCTGCTCATCACCAGCCGCCCCTCCCCCACCAGCCGCAGCCGCACTTTTACGGTACCCCAGACCTCGACCTGGCCGTCGCCACGCAGTCCGGCATCAAGGCTGGGCAGCGCGGGTACCACTTTGGCTTTGACCGCTTGCCCTCCACCTCGGCCGACCGTCCGGGCTCTGCCGACCACGTCGTCACGGCTGGGTACCAGGGCGGACTCGACGTGTACGCCGTCAGCAAGAGAGGCCTCGAACCCGTCGGTGGCCTCAAGGGTCTGCACGGAGCCGTCCTGCATGCCAAGATACTCCCCTGGTCCCTCACCGGCCCCCAGCGTGACGTCTTCCCCCTCGTTGCCGTCGTCCTGCATGGCCCCGTCCTACGGCCCCAGGATGCGCCCACCCCGGCTGCCCACAGCGCCGCACAGAGCCCCGCCATGGGTACCGGCGCTGCCAGTCCCCGTTCGGCATTTGGCCAACCCGAGGCCCGCCCGCCCGTCGACTCGTACCAGACATCGGTCCAGGTCTACTCCCTCAGGACGGGCAAGCGCGTCGACACGCTCCTCACCGCGCCCGAGGTTCCCATCAGCACCGCCATTGCCCTGACGAGCCCGGCCTTCCAGCCGCCGGCCCCCGTGGGCGCCTTCACCATCGAGGCCGACTCTGGAACCCTCGTCGTCTGCTCGGGCACCACCGGCGAGTGCTGGGTATTCCTGCAGCGCCTCGAGCCTCAGAACGGACACATGTTTGCGTGCGTTGGCAAGTTGTGGACGGCCCTGCAGCAGAGTCGCAAGGCCGACGCGCCCGGCACGGATGAGGGGACGCAGGGACTGGGCGGCTATGCCCCTTCAACATCGGCGTCTAGAGGCGCCAACGCATCGGCACCCATCTTCGCCCTCAACGGCCGCTGGATTGCCTACTGCCCCTCGCCCCCTCTTCACAAGGCCCTGGGCGCCAGCGTCGCCACCCCCATTGCGGGACGGGCTCCGGGCGTCTTGAGCATGTCGCCACCTCACCTGCCGGCCGCTGCGGCGTCGGTCGACCTCATCGCCGATAGCTTCGTCAACAAGTTCATGCGTGGGACCACGCAGGAGCTCATTTGGGGTGCCAAGTGGATGGGCCAGCAGGGTAAGCAGGCTTGGAATTCGTACTGGAACAAGTCGACCAATCCGCAGCCGCAGCAGATGGCCGCGGCGCCGCCTCAGCAGCCTCGCTCCCCGCCCCCGACGGCGCACTTCCCGCCAACGCACGGCGCGCTCGGTGGGCCGCACCCCAGGAGCCCCGGCCTGGTGTCCATCGTGGACGCCGAGACCTTGGCCGCGTCGGCCTCGGTCGTCCCCATCACCAGCTTTGTCCCGCCTCAGGGCTGCAGCTTCCTCTCCTTCTCACCCACCTCGCTGGCGCTGTTCACGGCGAGCAGCAAGGGGGACGTGCAGAACGTGTGGGACCTGCTGCGCATCCACCACACCAAGGCCTCGCCGCTCCAGGCGACCATGGCCCCGGCTGAGACGTCCGGGCCCGTGGTCCGCCAGATTGCCCAGTTCTCGCGCATGACGGTGGCGCGTGTCGTCCACGTTGCCTGGTCCGAGCCTCACGGCGAGCGTCTGGCCATGGTGACGGGAAGGGGCACCGTCCATGTGCTCGACATGCCTCCCAGCGCCTTCATGTGGCCGGCTCCGCGCCGCCGCAAGCCTGCCGAGGTGAAGAACCCCGAGGCTGCCGATGCTGGATCGTCCTCCTCGGCCGTGACCATCACGACCAACGCCTTCAGCGCTGCCTACCAGGCCGCCAAACCCTTCGTTTCCAGAGCCCGCCGTAGCAGCGCCCACGTCCCGTCTACCATGGGCGCCAGCGCCGGCCAGGCCTTCAAGGAGTCGGCCGCGCAAGGCGGGAGGGCCTTGGCCGCGGGCATCAGCAACTCCCTCGGCAAGACGGGCACGGCCTTCAACCAGTTTCGCGTCGCCGGCGAGAATCGCGTGGCGCTGCCCAATACGACGTCGCTGCCGGCAGCTTCGTGCGTGACGTGGGTCAGAAGCCGTCGGTCCCACAGCCTCTTCACCATGGGCGATGGACTCGTACGCGTCTTCCCCGCTAAGGCGCGGCAGATGTCTACCCAGTCCAAGCGTCCCTCGAGGACCCGTCGGTACAAGGATTTCAAGGTGCCGGGCCTGCCGGACGACGCCGTGCCTCCGGCCATCCGTCAGATCGTCCACTTGGGCGCTGAGGACGAGGTGCTCGACCTCACGGATCACGACATGGAGGCGGGTGACAATACTCTGACTCTCGGCTACGGCCAGCGGAAGCGCCCAGCTCCGGACCTCAGCGCCGATGCGGCCATCCCCCAGGCCGAGATAGAATCGAGCGCTGCGTACCAGCCATTCCACACCGACCGCCGG
This sequence comes from Geosmithia morbida, assembly GCF_012550715.1. Lineage (NCBI taxonomy): Eukaryota > Fungi > Ascomycota > Sordariomycetes > Hypocreales > Bionectriaceae > Geosmithia > Geosmithia morbida. The sequence continues at coordinate 269,716 of NW_023336199.1, forward strand.
GTCACTCTCAACGAGTACGCACCTGGCAGACGGGGTGCCGACGCCATGGAGTCCCTCTCGGGCGCCCTGGCAGACGCGAGCCTCGAGGACAGTGCCGTATTGAATGAGAGGAACCGTAAGAAGAAGAAGGACAGCAAGAAGAAGGCACAGTCATCGTCGTCGGAAGTTTGCGAGGGAAGGACGGCAGCAACAGATAGCTTGTCCGCCTGGGCTTTCGGACAGCCCATCCCGGTCGTCACCTGGGACCTTGGCCAGTCCTTCAGTCAGGATGACCAGTACGAGGATATGGATGGACACCCCCAGGCGTTGCCACCCTCTGCAATGGAGCGCGTCATGGAGTACGGAGACCACGCGCAGATTGTTGTGACGACGCGGAAGCGCCGAGGTGGTCGTGCTAGTGACGGCGATGGAGAGGGCTTCTTCGAAGACGAATGCGAGCTGCTCGAATTTGCTGACCAGCGGGTGTGAGGCTGCAATCTCGACCTCTTGGCTTTCACCCTTTTTTTTTTTTTTTTTTTAGAACTCACTCGTTTACTCCCTCTCCATTCTCTATTCTTTCAAATGCTCTTCGTCCTTTTCTTCTTCTTCTTCTTCTGCTTTTGACTGGATGGAGTTTTGAGAGATTCGAGTGCTCTTTGCTCTTTTTTTTTTTAATCGTCTTTTTGTATTGGGACTCCCATTTCACTCTCTTCTTCATAAATGAGAGGTATACTCCAGCACAGACAGACTGAACTATCTTGTAGTTGAATGCATGACTCTAGATACCCACGGTGACGCTGACATTATGCACCGTATATTCACGATGCACCTGACGTTCGGTATGAGAACGAGGGCATCATCATGTGCTATTGTCAGTTGCTAGTATTGCATGCAAGGGATCTGCCATGATCCATGCTGAGACGACTCATGGCAACGGCAGCAAGAGCAAGTTTGTCGTGAATTTTTGATTTTTTTGGTTGTTTCTTAGTAGCTGACCTCATTTCCAACCTTGCACCTCCCATCCATCCATCATCCATCCATCCATCCGTCCAGCTTATCGTCTGTCCTTGTTTCGGTACAGCCAGCAACACACACCCCGTTTGCTTCTTTTTTTTCATATTTCGTTTTTACCGTCCTTTGTTCATTTTTAGTTTTTTTCTGGGGGGGAGGAGGTTAATGATTTCGAGAGCCTGTTTTTTGTTCTGAAAGAGAGAATCCAAATCCGATCTATGCCTTCTTCTTCTGGGCAGCCTTAGCTTTAGCAGCAGCCTTGGCGTTGCTGCGAATCATGACGACACCCAAGAAGGAGCCGACGACGGCGCAGCCGAGAAGGATGAGGATGACGGGGATGCGAATGGCCCAGGTGCGAGGGGGGAAGACGTTCTGAAGAGGGTGGTCGTCGTCGACGAAGGGCTGTTTTTGGTTTCGGGTCAGGGTATGCCAGTCACACTTAAAACGAAATGGATGTACATGATTTTTTTTTGGAAGAGAAAGAGAAAAAAGACGAGCAGCAATGGAGGGGGAGGGGGGGGGGGG
>NW_023336199.1:271280-287464 GCF_012550715.1 Geosmithia morbida
ACGTACCATGAGAAGTGTCCAGATGGTATAGTAGAGAAAGACAAAGGTTGCGGCCAGAATCATGGCGAGACCGACGAGCTTGCCAGCAGACTTGTCGGTTATTTTTGTCAGTCGAGGTCGTTTTCCCACAACTTGAGTCGTGTCAAGAGAGACAGACCCCTCCCCTCGAAACTAGACCACACATGGGAAGAAGGCATGGGGTGTGTAATGTCTGTGGGTGTTGTGTACTTACCATGATTGGAAAACGGGAGGAATCAGCACAAGATTAGGGAATCCGGTTGAAAAGAGAGAAGGAGGAGAAGAAGGAAAAAGAAAGGAGTGGATGGGGATTCCGGTCTTCAGAAGCTTGGTTGCGATGGACGAATGGTTCAATTGTTGGCGATGGAGGTGCCCGCGCGGGATCGGGACGCGCCTTCAGGGGAATGATGACATTGGTGGCCTTAGTCATCAATTTTCTTACCTTTTTTTTGGCTACCCAGTTAACGCGCCACAACCTGGATGGTTTTTTTTACATTTTTATGACCCCCCTTCTTCAGGACTGGTTAAGGCTTATGACGGTAAAATGGGATATTATATTTATAAACTATACAACCTGTTTCTGTTACTTTCATGTAATCGCGAGCTTGACTGGACATATAAATCTCTGGACAACTGAAAGAGGTCGGAAGAAATTGTGTACTCAGTTGATATGTGGCGTGAGCAGAGAGTATGTGTGGCTGATAGCATCTAGGGACAAAGTGGGTCAATCACCTGCCTTCTTTTTTTCTGTTTGCCTCGACTTCACTCTTCAAACCAACACCCCCCCCCCCCCAGACAGACAAAGCCAACTGCTACTCATCATAGCAGCCAGCAACACCGGAACATCCTCTTGGAATACACAAGCAGAAAACTAGAGGATAACTGACGGCTGCTGAGTCACGTCACAAGATAACAGCAACCATGGCATCGGCCGAGGTTGTCGACATCCCTCGACGCGATGCGAGGCCCCGGCGCGACTCTGGGGCCCGCGACGGCGGAGACTCCTACCGACCTCCGCCCTCATCAGGCGGCGCGCGCGCCCCTCCCCCCCGTCGATCACCCCCTCCTCCTCCTCCCGCACGCACAGAAGAGGAGAAGCAGGCGGCCGCCAAGGCTGAGTACGAGAAACTGCTGACGATGCGGTCGGGGGGCACGTACATCCCCCCGGCGCGGCTGCGGGCGCTGCAGTCGCAGATCACGGACAAGACGTCCAAGGAGTACCAGCGCATGGCGTGGGAGGCGCTCAAGAAGAGTATCAACGGCCTGATCAACAAGGTCAACACGGCCAACATCAAGCATATCGTGCCCGAGCTGTTTGGCGAGAACCTGATGCGCGGCCGCGGTCTGTTCTGCCGCTCCATCATGAAGGCGCAGGCGGCCAGTCTGCCATTCACGCCCATCTACGCGGCCATGGCGGCCATCGTCAACACCAAGCTGCCCCAGGTCGGTGAGCTGCTGGTGCGCCGCCTGGTGCTGCAGTTCCGCAAGGGCTTCCGCCGCAACGACAAGGCCGTCTGCCTGTCGGCCACCACCTTCATCGCCCACCTCATCAACCACCAGGTGCAGAACGAGATGCTGGCCGGTCAGATGCTCCTGCTCCTGCTCAACAAGCCCACCGACGACAGCGTCGAGATCGCCGTCGGTTTCTGCCGCGAGGTCGGCCAGTACCTCGAGGAGATGCAGCCGACCGTCTGCATGGCCATCTTTGACCAGTTCCGCAACATTCTCCACGAGGCTGACATCGACAAGCGCACCCAGTACATGGTCGAGGTCCTCTTCCAGGTCCGCAAGGACAAGTTCAAGGACAACCCCGCCATCAAGGAGGAGCTCGACCTCGTCGAAGAGGAGGACCAGATCACCCACGGAGTCGAGCTCGACGACAGCATCGACGCCGAGGACGGCCTCAACATCTTCAAGTACGACGAAGCATACGAGGAGAACGAGGAAGAGTACAAGAGGATCAAGGCCGAGATCCTCGGCGAAGCCAGCGACGACGACGACGACGACGATGGAGAGGATGACGATGACGATGAGAGCTCTGATGAAGAGGAGGAAGAGCAAAAGGCAATGGAGATCAAGGACCAGTCCAACGCCGACCTGGTCAACCTCCGCAGGACGATATACCTGACCATCATGTCGAGCGCGGACCCGGAGGAAGCGGTCCACAAGCTCATGAAGATCAACCTGCCCGCGGGCCAGGAGCCGGAGCTGCCGTCCATGATTGTCGAGTGCTGCTCGCAGGAGAAGACGTACACCAAGTTCTTCGGCCTGATTGGCGAGCGCTTCGCCAAGATCAACCGGCTGTGGTGCGACCTGTTTGAGCAGGCCTTTGTCAAGTACTACGACACGATCCACCGGTACGAGAACAACAAGCTGCGCAACATTGCCATGCTCTTCGGTCACATGTTTGGGTCCGACGCCCTGGGCTGGCACTGCATGTCGGTCATCCACCTGAACGAGGACGAGACGACGTCGTCGAGCCGCATATTCATCAAGATCCTCTTCCAGCAGATGACCGAGGAGCTGGGCATGCCCAAGCTCAAGGCCCGCATGACCGACGACGTCCTCCGCCCCCAGCTTGAGGGTCTCTTCCCCCGCGACAACCCCCGCAACATCCGCTTCTCCATCAACTACTTCACCAGCATCGGCATGGGCACCCTGACCGAGGAGATGCGCGAGCACCTCCAGAACATGCCCAAGCCAGCCCTGCCCGCCGCGCTCACTGCCGGCGGCGGCGGCGGCGACGACTCCGACTCAGACTCGGTGTCGAGCTTCTCGTCCTACACGGGCTCATCGTACTCTTCCCGCTCCCGCTCCAGGTCACGCACCCCTCCCCGCCGCCGCGCCCGCTCGTACACGGCATCTGTCTCGCCGGCCCCCCGCGGCCGTCGCAGCTCACGGTCTCCAGCGTCGTACGACTCCCGGTCGCGGTCGCGGTCGCGCTCTCGCTCCTTGTCCGGCTCCAGATCCAGGTCCAGGTCCAGTTTTAGGTCCTACACGCGATCAGCCTCGCCCCCCCCTCGCAAGCAGCCACAGCCGAGGGGCGGCAAACGCTCCCGCAGTAGCAGCCACTCTCCCCGGTCGTCCGGGACGCGCAGCCCCCCACCGCCATCTAGACGATCCGGCCGCCGCGACGAACCAGTCAGCCGCTCGCCATCGCGCTCCCGCTCGCCACGAGGCAGGAGGAGCCGCAGCGCCTCGTACAGCTCGTACAGCCGGTCCCCCTCACGCTCCCGCTCCCGCTCCCGCTCCCGCTCACCCACCCCGGCTACGGCCGACGAGAAACGTCGTCGTTACGACTCCCGATCCGTCAGTCGGTCACCGACCCCCCCTCGTCGCGGCGGGAGGGTGAGCAGGGACGCGGACGCCTCCGTCCCTCCCGGGAACAAGAATAAGCCGTCGCGCTCACCATCACCCAGCGCTCCTGCACGTACTGGTGGGGGGAGATCCCGTCGTGGAAGGACCGACTCGGTTGATTCGAGGCCCAAGAGGAGGTCTCCTAGTCCCGTGCCTGCCAAGAGGAGGAGGTACAATGATAGTTTGTCCAGATCGCCGCCGCCTGTGAAGAGGGGACGTCGTGGCGATTAAGGGGTTTTTTCTATTTCTGGACATGATTAGATTGTATGGGAGGCATCAATTTTTTTTCCTTTTACTTTTTCATTGAAATGTATCAATAGCGGGATAATGAACTGCTCTTTTTCTAATAGTCTTTTTTCTTTTTTTTTCTTCTTCTCTTTACTTTTGCTTCCTTCTCTCTATAGTCATATGATATATCTGTACTGTGCTAGGCTCGATTCATAGATCCTAGTGATGTATACATACATGATGTTGGATATGAGTTCCCCCCCCCTCCCATGTGCGTGTATAGTGTGTAGATGTGGACAGGTGTGTAGTGTTTGCGTCTATGTAGTGCAAAAGAAATGGGGGGGAAGGCATTACAACACCGTCTATTCAGAATTTTCCTACTCCTTCCCATCCCTCCTCTGCTTCAGCTTCTCGGCATCCTTCTTGCTCAGCTTGACGGCACCCTTGGCCAGGGCCTCGGCCGGCATGGGCCGTATGATGGGTTGCACGACCCACCAGGGCCTCGCGCACCTCTTGAGGGCGGCGACGGAGCTCTCGTGCTCCGGAGCGTCCGGCCGGGCGTACAGCCCCGCCACCTCGTCGTCCCAGCTCCGGCCGCGCGTCCTGTCGTAGTCAATCAGGCCCTGGGCTACCTTGGCCTCCACGGCCGACAGGACGCGCTCGTACCCCGGCAGGCCGTCGCGGGAACTGCGGGCCAGCATGTCGCGCACGTCGGTGTGGCGCGATACCAGGTGCCGAAGGAGGTGGAAGAGGTGGGCCTGCACGGCTGACATGTTGGGGTTGGAGGTTGCGTCGCTGCCGCGTTTCTTGGTGGATTTCTTCTGCTGCTGGTCGCTGGTTTTGCGCCTCTTGCTGGGACGCTCTTCGCTTGCTTGTTCTTGTTGTCCTTGTGGTTGTTGCTGCTGTGGTTGTTGTTGTTGTTGTTGTTGTTGTTGTTGTTGTTGTTGTTGCTGCTGTTGTTGTTGTGGAGGTTCGAGCAGCCATGTCTCATCATCGCCGGGTACGAATAGTGGTCTGCGGGTGGGTGGCTCCTCGTCGTCGACGTATCTGTGCAATATGTCCAGGTAGCGCCTCATGACGGCGTCGACCCTCCAGCCGGACAAGACGGGCTTGCTCTTGCTCTCGTTGCCGTCAGCGTCGGCGCTGCCGACCGCGCGCCAGTACTCTCGCGGGTGGTCACCGGGTGCGGGCTCGGCGGCAAAGATGGCCGGGTCGCTCAGGTTCCCCTCGGCGCTCATGACGGCGTCGGCCCCCGTGGCGTCGAGGCACCGCTGCACGTCGCCGTGCTGCAGGACGTTGCCGTTGGCGAAGAGGACGGTGTCGGGCGGCAGGTTGTCGCGCAGGTGCCGGATGACCTGCCAGTCCGCCAACCCCGTCAGGTGGCCCTTTTGCTCGCGCTGCCGCCCGTGCACCGTCAGGATCGACGCGCCCGCACCCAGGACCCGCCGGGCATACGCCAGCGTCGCCTCGGGCGTGTCCAGCACGCGTATCTTGGCCGTCACCGGCACGTCCAGCTCCGCGTGCAGCCGGCCGATCAGCCGGCAGATCAGGTCCTGATCCTCCTGCAGGAACGAGCCGTAGTGACCCTTGCGCGCTATCCCCTGCGGGCACCCCAGGTTCAGATCCACGGCGTCGCAGTACGGGGCCGCGCGCCGCGCCGCCGCGAGGAGGTGGTCCGGTGAGTTGGCGCAGAATTGGACGAATAGTGGTCGGTCCATGGCCGGGTTGCCATCTAGCCAGAGCTGTTCTCCTTCGCGCTCCTCGCCTCCCTCGTCTCCCTTCTCGCTCTCGTCTCCCTTCTCCTTCTTCTCCGTCTTCTTCTTCTCTTCGGTCGTCGTCCCGGCCGCGGCCCGCGTGGCCTGCAGATGGCTCCGTCGATACTTTTCCTCCTCCGCAAAGAGCCGCGCGTGAAACATGGGCGTGTAAGCCAGTAGTTTCGACTGCTCCTCTTTCGGGTGGAAGGACCGAGTGAGCATCCTCCAGGCCTGTTGTCGGGTTTGATATCTTGTCAGTCTCATCCCTTTTCATTCTCTGTCCCTTCTTTCCTTTCCACCCTTCCCATGCTACATGTTGGGAAACATACAAATTCGGACTGATCCACCATAGGCGCAACAATATACTTTGGACTCCCGATACTCTCGTAAAAGGCCCTTCCGTGAAGTTTAGTCTTTTTCCCCTCCAACGTGGTCCCCTTGACCTCGGGCTGAGCCTTGACTTCGGCCCCGAAGTCCCCCATTGTTGCGAAAGCCCGTAGTCGCTGCTGTGGCTGTATCTGTACTCGTACTTGTGTCTGTATCCGCACCTGGACTCGTGCTAGATGCGCTCTCGGTCGTATCGATGTCGGTCGTTGTCGGCGACAGAAGTCATGTGATAACCGCATCGAGTGTTGCGGTGGTGGTGGTGGGGGGGGAGGAGGAATTAGGAGGAGGGGCGGGATAATAAGAAAAATAAAAAATAAAAATAAAAGTCTGGTCGTTGGTCTGAATCAAACTATTTTTTTCGGCCGCGACCTTTTGGTGGGACTCTTCTTGCAGTAGAGGCGCGCCAAAACAAGCGTTTGAAAAATTTGAGTGGCAAAGGGACCAAAGAAAGACAAACCCCCCAGAACGAGGATTTCAAATAAGAATAAAACAAAAACAAAAACAAAAAAGAAAAAACTAGTAAAGAATACAACACTAACGCAAGGCTGAGATGGCGAGGCTGTCGGTCCCTTTCTATAAATGGGGCCCTCTTCCAGTTACGTACCCCTACCCCCTTTTACCCGTCCTCCAGTCCCAAACTCCAATCTTCACAGCAAAACAAAACATCACATGTCAGCAATTCAGATCAAATTAAGTCCTCAAATATAGTTATCACACGCTCTCAAGTGTCTCGCTTGATCCTCCGATATACCAAGAAAAAATTTTACAAAAAAAATTTATAGCAGATACTTGCAAAAGTGATTCAGATCAACGAATCTCGCCCGCGAACAAAGACAAAAAAAAAAAAAGTCAGCAACGCAACAGCAGCACCACCATCCGATCCACTCCTGTTATTCCTTGTGCCGGCGCAACAGGCACTCAATATCCATAACATTACTCGAGAGTGTTTCCAATTGTTGCGTTGCCTCCCAAGGGGTTTCCGTTTGTTGGTTTCTGTCCCTCTCCAACTGTGCTGCTGATCCGAGGAGCCTCGCGTCCTTTGTCAAAAACCTTTGTTCCAGGTTCTACCGGCGCTCTCCGCAGACCGTATGTGGCCCATTACACTGGCCAGTGCGCTGACTCCTTTACTAAAGAGAATGATAATAGGAAAGGAAATAAAAAATGAAGGCAATGGCAAAGCTGTGAAATGGAAAATAGTGTCGAAAACGCCATGACGCCTGACTATGCTGTCCCTGAACGCCAGATGAAAGGAAGAAAAGAATGTAGTAGAGTGTGTAGGAAGTGGTTGCGGCTGACATGTCGTGTGTTGGCAGGTGTGACTTGGTCCCAGGAGCTCAGCTTCTTTCTCTTCTTCTTTTTCTCCGTGCTCGTGTTCGTGTTTGGTCTCTTGTTTTTTGTTTGCTGATTTTTTTTTTGAAACGGTTATGCACCGAATCGTCTAGAAGAAGTGGGTGTATATCTTCGAGTTCTCATGGACCTCCATTTCCTGTTCATCTCATTAGTATTCGTCTTACTGAACAGCCATCACGCAGGCGGGGGGGACCAACCATCTTCAGAGTGTTGAGCTCCTCCTTGATCTGCTGAGCAAGCATGGGCGTGAGACGGTTGCACGTAGAAATCTCTCCACGCCTATCATACTCTTGGCTGGGCCAGGTTTCGTGGAACACGAGGCGAGGAGAAAAGGTGGCATTGCGCTTAATGACACCATTGGGTGTTCCCGGAGTGCTGCTCTTCGAATCCTGGCGGAGACGGAGGGCCGACATGAAGTAATCCTCGCTGCCAATGGCCACGGAGCCCGTCCTGCGGTGGCCCTGGACCTCGTCGTTGGGCGTGCTGGGCGCGCTCGAGTTTGGCGAGTCACTGATGGCGGGGACCGTGGGGAGATTCGAGGCCCCGTCAGCGGGGCGTATGGATGGACTCGACGAACCGGTGCCTGGGGAAGGTCAGTAACGATACAGTTGTTTAGATGACCCCCTCTCAGAAGTAGACGGAAAAAGCGTTGGTTGACAAGAGAGGGAGCAAAAGCAGATAGAGCACTCACGCTTGAGTATGCCCTTGCGGACGGCGGCCAGGACCTCGGCCCGTTCCCTGTCACCTCCGACAATGCTTCTACGCGAGCTGTCTGTCTCGGAGCTGTTTGTGCGCTCGTGGTGCATCTCGGGTACGCGATTGGCATCGAGCGAGATCCTCTCGAGATGTGGGAAGGCATCGGTGGGCTGCGGCTTGGCAGTCACGTTGACCTTCTGCGTCTCGGCCTCGGCCGTCACCATCGACACGCTCCCCTCGGGCGCCACATTGTCAGGAGGCGGGACGCCGACAACAGACTTTGGTCGGAAGAGGCCAGCCAGAGATCGGGAGCTCTTCTTCATGCCACGACCCATCTTTCGAATCATAATCGAAGCTGACGAAGCCGTCGACGAGATGGACAGGTTATCGGTGGATCCTCCGAAGAAGCGTCCGCCGTAGATGCTGCTGCCAATGCCACCAGCCTCCTGGGCGGCGGCGATGCGCGCCTGCTCGGCATCGTACTCCCCGTCGACACCCAGTTCCTTCCCAGCCTTGGGGGCAGCAGTCTCAGGAGGAATGATGGGATCTACAGGACCGCCGGCCGCCTTGCGCAGCTCGGCTGCACTGCCGAACGAGAAGGCGCGGCGAAGCCTTGACGTCTTGCTCTTGGCCCTACCTCCCTTCTGGATGGCGGCAAGTTGCTGGACAGCCAGAGACTCAGGCTTAGGTCCGGAAGCTGGCGCGGTGGTATCCTCGGCATCATCTGCCACCGTGCCCGACCTCGACAGAGGCGATGGGCTCAACGTGCGCTTGATGGCATCAGCGTACGACGCACGAGCTGGAACTGGCGAGGGTTTTGTCTGGTCACTCTTGGTAGCGCTGGGGGTCTCCTCAACAGCTGCGCCTCGCGTGCCAGACTATACATCAGGAATATGGTCAGTCAAGGCTCAGAGCGAAGGGGGGTTTGGTGCATGGGGCCGCATCGAACAGCACGCAGAGATGGGAGGGGAGTACTAACCGATGTCCGCGAGTGGCCGCTCTCGGAACTGCCGCTACGCGAGTGGCCGGAGTTGTACGAGCCAGTCCGTACTGCCTTGAGTTGTTTGTCGGCGGCCGCAGGAATGGAAGCCGGCTCGCCCTGAGTGGGCAGAGGAGCGGCAGAATCGATACCCTGGACGCTTCGTCGCCTCATGTTGTTGAGGTTGACCTGCTCGGGCTTCGACTGGAGGTGCAGGTCATCCATGGAGGCGGGGACCGTGGCGTAGAAGCTGGTGGGCCGGTTGAGCACCGTCGTCCGGGGTGCGTTCCCGACATTGTAGAACTGGGTGGTGGCGGGGAGACTGTTGGTCATTGGGATGGAAGCGCTCTGAGAGCGTGCGTGTTGACCACCACTGCCGCGTCTGTAGCGATCGGGAGTCGCTTTGGGGGATACGGGAGCCTGAGCCTGAGCCTGAGCCTGAGGGCGAGTCGAGGGACGACCCTGCTGGAGGGCCGAGTCATCACGAGAGCCGGTGGCCATCTGGGATTGGGTAGGGAATCGGTGGCGCTGAGAGGTCGAGTCGCGATCCGAGACGCGATGCGAGGTTTGCGGCTCCCACTGTTTGAGGCTGGGCGTGGACTGGAAGGCGTACTGGTGAACGGGAGTCCCGCGGTAGCCGGAAATGGCGGCGCTGTTGAAGGTCCGGGGAGCCTGAGAGGCAGAGCCGTACTGGGGGATCGTCTGCTGGCCATTGGGCATCCTGCCCGTGGCAGAGTTTGGCCGGGTCTGGAGCATTGTGATGGTGGCCGTCTCTTGCGGAAAAGTCTGGACCAGTGCAGCCATACTACTTCTCACGCGTCATGCACTGGGACCACGCAATCAACCCGAAAGGTCAAGTGCCATATATGAGCTGACAACGGGTGATTCAGGGCTCGCACGGGAACAAGGCTCGATGAAGTGCTTTACCGTGACTCTCTGAGAGATGCCAAGCGCCTTCCAAGTAAACAAATCAAGTCAGCAACCAACTCAGAACAGATGAAAGAAAAAGATTCAAGACGCCGCCTCGGTAACTCTTGCAAGAGATCCCAACTCACCAAATTGCAGTGAGCCTTGGTTGGCTACTTCGATAAGAGATCACGGCAAGGAAGATTGTAAACAGAGTACAAGGCCCGTTGAGGAAACTTGAACTCGCTCAACGCGTCGTGGACAGCAGTGAAGATGTCACACGAAGGCTGCGTCTTTTCAACGCTGCCGGCAACCGGGAGACAATCTGTGCCCAGAAAAGTGCTCGCTTTCACCGCGGGCAAAGCTAGACAGGGAGAAAACAATGATGATTTCGTAGGTGTACGAGGCGTGCCCAGAGGAACCGGACAATCCTCTCCAAGCTCCCTAAATATCGGAGCCTCGAATATCGATATCAGGTGAAGAGGCCAGCAGGAATAAGAAGAACAGCGAGGTCTTTCGGATGAACGGGGGGGGCTATTTTCGATTGCGTCAAAGAAATGCTGGGGCACGACTTGTGGAGAGCGGCGGGGGGGGAAGAGGATGAGTCGAGATCGATATCGGTGGATGCAAGTCGAAAGCAACGCTCAAAATGGACAAATGAACAATAAAAAAGAGCAAGATGTGATAGTCGCGAATGGTAATATGTTTTCTCTTGTGTATTCTTGCCGTTCGGTGAGGGGGGGGGAGAATTCGAAGTCGGCGGATTTGGGGGGGATTGGGACGAGGTAAATAGGGGTCTGTAGTGGCACCACCCGGCGTTTCTCTCTCTTTCACAGAAAATAAGCTGAGATGGGAGATGAACACAAAACGGAGAGGGATTTCCAAACAAGTCAAAAGGAAGAAGAAGAAAGATACAAAGAAAAAAAATGGATGAGGCAAAGAAAGGGAAGAAGAAAAGGGGGGAAGATGGTAAAAGAAAGGAGATAATTCGACAAAGGTGAGGTGGTGATAGTTTGGGGGGAGGGGAGAAAAAGGGAAGGGGGCAAAGGAGAGGAAGTAGAGAGAGATGGAAAGAGGATTCTAGGCCGTCCGGGATGGGATAGCAGGTCACTGGAGCGTGAGTGCTGTGCTGGATTGGGGGGGGGGGGTGCGTTGGGTGTGGTCCCCAGGTGGCTCAGCGGAATTCAGTGGCTCCCTGGGGCCAGGCGGTTTGCTTCAATGGACACTGGCCCCAAGACAATGGTGGCCCCCGGGGGAGAAGGACTGGGCCACAGTATGCAGGTAAGAATATTTAACGCTACCAGTATTATTATTGCTTTAGTATGGGGATAGAGAGTGAGAGAGGTCCATAGCAGTACAGAGTAGTATGGAGAAGGGAAAGAGCATTACTCGCACCTTTCATACTCCGCAGACGGCCGCCACCGTAAAAGAAACCCACCAGATTGCAGCGGGTGTGTAGGGGCTCTCCAGGCACCTCGGACCAGGAGCAGTGCCGGGAAGCAACAGCGCGTCAGCAGCACCGTTTTTGGTGCAGGCGGGTCCATAATAATGGACGCTGTAAGGTTGCTGGCGCTGTTCATCAGCGGGAGCACCGAACGCCAGGGGGGGAGGGGTGAGGTGACGTCGGGGGTGCTCCAGTAGAGAACCAGCTACATGTAGATTCACCACCGGGCAGGTACTCGTACAAGTTCTACCATGACCATGACGGACCTCACTGGAGCCTTCCCTCCATAGACGGACCTCCCTTCTTTTTTTTTGTTCCATAGTGGAAGTCTGTCCATCTCTCTCCGGCAAGCTACACATACGTACGTACCTGTAGCGGTGCTGTAAGTACCTAGCGGCAATAATACTACCAAGCACCAAGCATTACGAGTTACGGCTGGAGTACGGTAGTGATAGTTGACGCAGCAGGGCACTACGAGCAATCCCCACACAACACGAAGTGATTGCTGCGTGTGTGTGCTCCGGTTTGCAGTGGATAAGGATGGTGGAGAATTGGAAATCTCACATATCATGACCCTCCTCCCATCACACACCCCTTCACCTTCTCTTTTGCCTCGCTGTTCAATGTTCGCTATTTTTTTTTTAATTTTTTTTTTAAAAAAAAATTGCCTTGCCAGAACAATTTTACCATGAATTCTGTGGGGGCCCATTCATTCGGGTCCATCCTTGAGGCTCATTGGACTAGGCGGATCGGGGAACCATTTATCTGTGCAGCAGCAGGAGCAGGAGCAGCAACCTCTACGGCCAGCATGAGTAGTCGCACGCACAAGCAGGCTGGTAATAATACATGGACTCTGGTGCACCCGTTACGACGTAACCCGAGGAGGTTGATTGCAGGACGACAACAGACAGGATGGTGTGGTACATGCATTGCAGTTGCAGTGGTTCGGGGGGAGGGGCTGGACGGAATCGTTAATTCGCGTACATCTGTACTGTACAGTGTGCAAAAATAACAGGTATCACAAGTAATTTCTCTCTCTGTCATCCGTCGCAATTCCTGATTTCCTTTGCCATCGCAATATTCCGTTCCAGGGGTGTCCCCTTGCTGGACGAAGGGGGTGAGGGGTGAGGAGAAGAGAAGAGAAGAGACTGGACCCTTTCCTCTTCCGATGTCCCCTCATGTTTCCGATCTTGTCGTTCTCCCTGTCATCCTCACAATCTTCTCTCTACATCTTCTCCGAGAAATAGATCGGGCAAGCATCGGGGGAAATTTTTTTAGAGAGAAAGGGACAGAAGAGGAAGGGACAGGGAACGGAAAGAAGAGAGTAGAAGAAAGAAGAGAGGAGAAGAAGAAAAGACGGTAAGGATCTCTCTCTTCCACTCTTCGTCTCCCTCACAGGCTCGTGTTAGATGGTGCAAGAGGAGAGCCGATGGCACGTCTGATTGGATCGTTACCTCCCCCATGGCATTGAACCAACCTGCGCTAAGACACGGACCCTTGGCTCCAAAGGGTTACCGAAGTTGCTCGAAGCGATAATGCCCTTTCCCCGTGAGATTAGCAGCTGAGCCGTACGGGTACTGTACAGGTACTGTACAGGTACCGCAGCAGTTGCTGATTTCGCTGTAATCTGTATCTTGAGCAATTTACAGCGGGATGCGGTATTACCATGTGCTGGATGTTGGTCAATCTCTCCGGATCTCTCTTGCAGTCCTGGACCCCATGCATCACATCACGTACGTGCTATCACTACGTACTAGTATATCATTACATGTACTCGTAGTAGTCAGCACTTGGCACCGTACGGGGGGGGGGGGGGGGGGGGGGGTTACCATCACAACGATCAACGTACCGTACCGTAGATGACTATTATTGTTATACAGGTAATACAAGTAATACATAATGTACTTGCATATACTCCGTACAGGTAGGTAATATTACTGCTGTGCAACCCTCTAGTACCTGTACACGTAGGTAGGTGCAGAGCGATGACAGATGATTAGGACAATTCACCCCCAGAGACAATCCGCTCTCTCATCATACCGTCTTTCACGGCTTAACAACGTTCACATATCAGCATTAGCCCACTCCGTATCGATACTTGTACAATTTACATGCGCGCGGGCACGCTTTACCGCCGAGCGTGCACTGCCCTTGTTGTATTAATTGACCATGTTAATTAACCAGGTGCGGTAATAATACTAGATCGAAGGAGAGGGCACGGCAGGACAATGGGAGGCAATCTCTGCTCCTTTCGGCATATACCACACGCTGCTCCATGCAATAATTCCTCCCTCTGCGTCATTTGTATTAACCCGTAATAGCAGCTCCAAGCACGGTGATGCAGTGGTAGCATTGGTAGCATTAGTTGGTTGTTAGTAATGATAATAATAGTGCTTGCGCTCGTAAGAGGTTAGCATCAATTATTATTAGTACGGGTACATGTAATCTGTAATCTGTGCGGGAGTAGAATTATCAACACGATTGATTATCCGTCCACTACGGAGTAATAGCACTGTAACGTGATCCCCCGTGTTTGGCCAAGCGGTGACCAGAATAGTAATGATGCGGCGGCCATGATTAGAGCGTCATGGTACAGGAATGCGCAGCTACTTGTACGCCGCTGCTCGACAAGATCTACCAAGAGCCATGGGGGCTATCGATGGCTGATGCAGCACGTCGCCATCCGTCCAATGTTATTTTGCGTCTGCATCTTGCCTTCCTTCTCCTCCACGAATACCTAGGAATATACAGCTAAACTGTAGGCAGTATCTGTACATATTATCATGTACGGCGACGTTATCGTCCAGGCCTTGGCTATCTGGTCTGATAAGCACCCGAGTACTCCCGCTAGCAAGACCCGTGCGGAGCAGCTAACAGAAGTATTGTTACGAGTAACATGGTCAGCCCGGTACCTGTAATCCCGTAATACATGTACGGAGTAATTGTACTCACGCGGTAACGTTGGAGATAACGGTACCCTCTTCCTCTTGTACGCTCACTCCGTATCTTGACAAGACGTAATGCATCAGCTACGCGTTACGGTGGCCTGCGTGCAGCAGCGTACCGAGTGCCTGCACCGTTCTGCCACTCCGTACGAGTAGTCGTACCGCGAGTACAGGTAGACGTGCAATGAATGACGGGTAAATAAAAACAAAACAACAAGACAACAATCACAACAACAACTACTGCTGCTACTACCACTACTACCACTACTACCACTACTACCACTACTACCACTACTACCACTACTACCACTACTACCACTACTACCACCATAACAATAATAATTTTCTTGCGAGAGTGAACAGGTCATGGCCACCGGAAATGGAAAGTATTTTCTCGCTATTTTTTTGTTACACGAGTATGTACATGTACGATCTAGGAGAAAGCTTTCTTATGTGGCACCAGACAACTGGATGGCAACATGGTAATAACGCCGTGTTGTTAATACGTTCCAACTTGTCGTATGATGGCCGCGATGTGACGACGTCCACTTCCATCTCATTCCATCGTATCGACATATTACCGACAACCCGCCTTATCACTATTACCATGCAGATCAATACAACCACCGAGCACTGTGAGCAGCAATACTTCCAGGAGGGTATTCGTATCTACGAGTACGTCGTAATAAAAAGGCCCTGTCCCTTTTATTTTTTCTTTTTTTTTTTTTTTACTTCAATTTGTTGAACCCTACAGGCTGCAAGAGACTCGCCCTGGCCCTATCTGTACGATAAGGTTAGTACGAGTACATGTACAGCGTCCAGTCACCTTCTTCACCGAATCCGTTCCTTCCCCTACAACTGGACGCATGCGAAAAGAAGGCAGGCACGCGACAGACTCTCCACCGACGGTCGTTCTTTCCTTTTTCTTTTTCTTCTTTTCTTTTACGATTCCGATAGACCAACCCTTCTTGAGAGTCTTCCTTCCCCCATCATGCACCAATGATGATCGAGAGATTGCATAAATTGCTTCCCAACCTTGTTCCAACGTCATAAGGCTCAAATCACGGTAAAGAATCATTAGTCTCGTCATTCCTCATGTCTTTTTTTTTTGGTTGTTTTCTTTGCCCTTCCACCCCCGGAGTGTTCCCCAGTTACCGACTACGGATTGACGGGGTAATATTATGTATTACGGCGAATCATATCATGACTTATTACTAGTGGTACGGGTGGTACCTCTCACCAGAACCGCAGGTAACATGTATTATAGTACGGATTACGTAGGGAAAGGATAAAAAGAGAGCTGCGGACAATAAAACCGGCCCTTTCCTCCCCTCCATCCTCGCCACATCCCGAAGCGGCCTCACCCTCTCTCTCCTCTTTCGAGTCCAAGCGGTGAGTGACACACACACACACACACACACACCCACACACACACCCATACACACACACCCATACACACAAGCTTGGGGGTCCCTGAAACTTTACTCGCGAGTAAAAATGGGTTGAATGATCTCTCCTTCTTCTAGGTAACTCTGTGCAGCTCACGCCACACGACTTATTTGCTCCAGCGGTACATGATGATTGATGGAGCGGAGATCGGCACATGCGCGTGCTCGTGCGTGCTCGTGTGGGATATTGGTGCGAGTATACACGTACGAGTATGCACGGATTATATATAATTCATGGAGCATGCAATATTATAGAGTATAATAATACGTAGGTACTGATATGTGCTTTTACTACGGAGCAGTGAGTACGAGTAATATGCATCCTGTAGTGTATATGTGTACCTAATAATCTCCGCCACTGGCCAGTTGGACCAACGGAGCCCAAGTTGGCCATTTGGCTCGAATGAGAAGAGAAGAGACGGTTGAGATTTAAAAAATAACATGAGAGGTGAAACACGCAGTCGCTTACTCCGGACCCGTGGAGTCGACCTGGGAGTATCGAGATGTACACTGTTACTATATTACTCGTCGGCAAGGTGCACGCCCCTCGACGGTCTGGATCAAACCAACGACGAATCTCTCGGATGTGCATAACTGAGTAAGGAGAAGGAGAGGAGCTTGGTTACTATTATTAACCCACCTCTCTCTCTCTCTCTCTCTCTCTCTCTCTCT
>NW_023336199.1:287539-316866 GCF_012550715.1 Geosmithia morbida
TCTCTCCCCCTCTCTCCCCCTCTCTCCTCTCTCTCTCTCTCTCTCTCTTCTCATTGATCCCCCCATTCCCATTAGTAGCTACCTGATAAACTGTGACGACAGATGAGAAACAGACAGGCATCATCAGGCCGCTGTCGACTTTGCAGGTGCATGCAATCGTCGACGGATGAATGGCGAAACGCGTTGGGCGTGTGGTGTGTATTGGCCAGGACTGACTCGAGTGTATGAAACGTATTTTACGGAGCATCACTACGAGCACAGATCCGTACTCGTACGGTAGTAGAGCTAATACTGACTGCTTCGTACGGTCCACGATGCTTTACTAGAGCCACTCTCGGTGGGTGCTCAGTCAGTCCCGCCCGACTTCCTCCCTTCTCCCCAAGCTCCCGGACGTGGAAGTGGGACATGACGCGTGGTTACGGAAAAGGGCACATGTTGTACAAGTGTACACGAGCACAGGTGGTAATAGCACTATAAAAAAAAAGAGTATTTAGATCTCGGTGCTTTTATGTTATAAGACAAGTCATCGATGTTGGTCACAGTCCGCAACAGCAGAATAAATTTTGTTATATATACAATATGTTTAGATGAGATAAAATAAAAAGAAGGAGCGAAATTTGTGGATTCGAAATGCTCCAGATTTTACCCTCCTTGCCGTTGAGCCGCAGCCACCACCATGAACCAAGAAGAAGGGAGGAAGAGTGAATGATCCATGCTCTACGCAATACAAATACTCGTGTACTCGTAGAGGAGAGAGAGACAAGGGATCATGGGGGGGGGGAAGAATCCCAGCTGTAAATCAGGGTCCGTGCCAAGCCAAGCAAGACGCCGCTGTGGAACTAGAGGAAAAATGAAATCTGTAACACGAACGCGTCTACAGACTACCTCGTACTATGTATGGATGCTTTTTTTTCTTTTTGTTCTTACTCTTGTTGGTAATTTTCAACTCGTAATACCTGTAGGGGTACAGTGCGATAGTCTTCTTTTAGAGTCCATCCCTTACTTGATTGCTACTCTGTAAGTATGGCCTCGCTTTCAGCTTCTCGTATCAAATAGGGGGGTGGACCAGATCTAGATGGACCTACTAGGTAGCGCCAACCCAAGCGACGGCGTAAGTACGATTTCTGCAACCACGTTTTCATGGATGATAGCTTCGTAGTGAAAAATCCGTGGCTGTCTTCTCTCCTCATCTGCAGACCATTCAATAGAGTAGCAGAACCTTGTCAGCCCTGCCGTGCCTCTCCACGTCCTGGGCGTCACGAAGTGTTGTGTTTCCCATCGACGGAAGCGTACGGGTTGACGGCACCGCCATCGGCGCACGGCACTGTTTTCATGATCGTCATCACTGTCATGACCGGACGAGAAGAAAGCACGAGATCGTTACCGGGTGCCCTCTTTTGCTCAGCTCACGCACGACGTAGCCACGATGTAATTCTCCCCCACCACACTAACCGGGAAAAGATGAATAGATGATAATTGGGAACCTGTTTGGAAAATATAATGATGAGTGGCGTCTATTGTTCCAATCCTAACAAGTCGCGTGTCGGACAAAGAAAGAACGCCAGAATAGTGTGTTTTGGGAACCGTCAAGTACGAGGTAAATACTATGTGTACTCGTAGTACTCGTAGTATTCGGAGCTACAGTCTCAGTATTAATTTACTCTGGAACAGCAGCCAGGAGAGAAAAGTGAGTTTATGCCTACCACCAAAGTTCTGCAACCTTCGGGAACATGGCCGGGTTTAGAGGAGACGGCAAGTCTTGTCGGGTTTACATACTGATGTACAGAGTACATTCGAGCATGTACGAGTAGTCTTAGCTTTTTTTTTTTTTCTTTTTTCCTTTTTTTTTCTTTTTTTTTACTCTCGAAATACTCTCGAGAAGGAGGAAGCCCCTTTGCGTGAATCCCTCGTCTCCGGATTGTCCGGCCACGTAAGCGCTGTCACCACTCCGTATTACAGTATTACGGCGGAATGGAGGTTGACAGATGTGTGAATTGTCAAATATCATATATTATTGCTCTACACATCTACTCCGTATGGTACAAGTATATTGCAGATACATGCGACTGCAATCGTACCATATGGGTCGCTCACACGGCACACCTGAGAGAGAGAGCCATGCTGTCTAACCTGACAGAGCAGAAGGTTGCATCCGTGGTCCATGTCTAGAGGTGAGAATCCCGTTTGATACCTGCACACCGCACCCTGATTCAAAGCCGATACGAGCCCTACTCCGCAAGGTGCCGTAAGGAGGAAGGAAGAGGTGAGGAGAGAGGGAGGCCAGGCCGGGCCGTCTGCTATAGTTGCAATGTTAATACTGCACCGGTATGACGGACGGACCTGTGTACTCGTGCATGTACGACTATCATATTATAATATGCGGAGAATCCCAGACATAGCAATGCACTCTCGTACGAGTCATCGCACAGTAAGAGACGAAGAAGAAAGGAAGGAATAGGCTGAGAGAACATCCCCCCCCCCCCTGCGTCGAAGTCCAGAGACAGGCTCATCTCACATCCGCTTCACCGAAGGCTCGACCGGAGATTTGAAACACTGACAACGTGGTGGGCGAGAAGATCAAAGATGGAGGCTTGAGACTTGCAAGTAGTACGAGTACGAGTGATGCCGTAAGGAGCATCGATCAATGTCCATCCCTCGCAGCTTTTCTATTATTATTGTGAGCTCCGTATTGCCTACGAGTAATGCCCGTAGGTAGGTAATTTTATTACTCGTACTTTGATGATCCCCTAACCCTTGCCAATCAACCCCATACCTGTAATCTGTACACCGAGGATTGAGACATGACCAACATCCAATCTCTCGACATGCAGCTACGGGGCGGGGCGAAGGCTCGGTACATAAAACGTCCCATCATCGTGTGTGTGTTTGCGTGTCAGGTAATGCTGATGCCCTTTCGATATGGTAATCTGGCCTACGAATTTATGTGCACGTAGTATTGTTACTCGTAGCGCGTTCCGGGAAGCAGAGACGCTGACAAGCATGACGGATACTACATGGCAATAATTACGATGCATTTCAATTCGCAGCCTCAAAGGGAAGCCTTCTTTTTTTTTTTTGGAAAGGGGGGGGGGGGTCGTCTTGGACCTGGCAGGGCCCAGACAATACAGTACGTAGCGTAGCATACGGCCTGATACGAGGAGTATTACGGAGCCGTGATGCGGAGTAGACAGGGTGGTTTATAATAATACCCTGTCCAGCCCTTTACGGACATTTTTCAATATTATTAGAACAATACAGATTACTCACAGACAAAGATGCATGATACCTTTTTCTACCATTGATCTCTTACTATCTCATCCTTTTTGTAATAATAATAATAATAATAATAAAACAGACATTCACCAAAAGAGGCCGAACCTTAGAACGAATCCTACTCAAACCCTTTCAAACGTCTGCTATCATCCTGACCTGCTTTTTTCACCGGTTGAAGTTGGTCGGAGGCACTTGTAAATCCTTCAAGATATGGCGAAGAAAGAGTGAGTCTAATTACATGGCATAGATGTGTTCAGCTGTCTGTGCGTATTGTGTGGACGTTAATAGAAGCCCGCGATACGACGTGATACTCTCGGCATACTCGTATACTCCTCAGTCCATCTATTCCGGGCAGTACGGAAATATAACACGCATCCTCTTTCGTGAGTCTCATAACCAATAACTTCACGAAAGCGGTGTGCGGGACAAAACGAATCCGGGGGCCGATGCTTGCAAGGAGCTGGGAGTCGTTCACACTGTTCACCAGCATTACCCGATCGATGATGGAGACGCGTACCGAGGTGAATGCCTCTCCATTCCATCATCCTGTGTGTGTGTTATTTATAGGGTATCCTTGGCGATGTACGAGTTTGGGCGTTGTAACGCTTGAGAGAGGAAGCCGTACGAGTGAGTATGTGTGACGGCCACATCAGGTAGGATCGTAGCACGATGGAAATGCACGCCTTTCTGTCTTTGTGGGTGAGGGGAAGGAGGAGGAGAGAGAGATCTTATACGGAGTAATCTGTACTTTGTGTTTATTGTTCATCTCGACCCCCAACAACACGCACATGTAATTATCAACTGCCTTCTATATGAGCAATGCCACTATTCGCAAAGACTACATTTAAAGTTAAGAAACCTCACTTCTCACGCGAGATATACCTCATGTGACAAGAAATGATAGTAAGATAAGAAAGGTAAGATAATCGGATCGATTTGAGAAAAAAAAAACCAAAACAAAACAAAACAATATACGATGGCAAGACGGACTGCACTCACAATGCTGGGTTTGAAATCTCAAAAACATTGTGCTCCCGGGTAAGGTTGATGTCGAGATTGGGTGCCTGATAAGCTCGACACCAGAGACCAAAGATGCATGCATGTAATCGAGCCAGATTGTGGTTGTTGTAAAAAGAAAAAAGAAAAAAAAAAGAAGAAAGACCGTTGATAGAGCTCTGGCAGTAGATTCTTTCCTTTTTGTGAACTCACAGACGCACATCTGACTTGCATCTCGCCGTTAAAAAAAAGGCTTGCATAGCATGACATGACGTCTCGCTGCCTTGCATCCCAGGCATCAACATACAAACGCACCAAAGTGGTCCTCTCCCTCTCTCCCTCTCTCTTGGCGTGCCGCCGCACCACCCATTAGCCCTACGGCAGCAGCCTCGTCGACCTTTTTTGGAGCCGCAACGAACGGGAACACCCCCCATGGCGTCATCAGCACGGGGAAGATCTGGGGAAGCTATCTGATGGACAAAAAAAGAAGGTGGGGTATTGTCCTTCTCTTTTAACTATTCAGAAGAATATATATATCATCTGTGAAAATATCTGCCTGAGTTTGGCTTGAGAGAGCGATAGAATGCCTCTTCCGTCAGAGGAGAAAGGTGAAGGATTCCAGCCGTTGCCGACCTTTGGTGGTCGTTTTGAAGCCATCTTGGCCATCTTACTGTCGTAGAAACACCAATGCTCCCATTATCCAAATCTTTGATGACCAGAATGTTGTCTTTTTTTTTTTTTTTTTTTCGCGCAGCCAGTTTTCTCAACGTGATATTGGCGGGGAATTGAGATAAATGTGAGATTCGCTGGTGATTGCCCCTGTTTTCTGGGTCCCTCAGGCCGCCCACATAATTGGGGCTAGATGAACCTGTTGACCAATGAGAATTACATATTCATGCCTCTTATTCATCTTCACGTGAGTAGTCAGCAAAGAAAAACACAGCAGCAGCAGCAGCAGCAGCAGCAGCAGCAGCAGGTAACCAGAGACCAGACAGGCGCTGCGCCTTATTAACAGGTCTCTTTTTCTGCTGTGAGACTTTGGTGCATCATCGCGACCACGACACGCGAAACCTCCCATCCATCACCGCCGTCCGCGTCCGACAAGGCATTCACCCGTCTGGACACATCATCACGCGGAGCTCTGTCGATAGAGGATCTGTAAAAGTCCCTCATCTGTTTTTGTACTATTCTGTGTCTCTCCTCTTGACCTTTGTGTACTACTGGTGCATACGCCCCCTGTCGGTCTCCCTTGTCGTTCGTTAGCCGTCGTCCAGAGCGACTTCTTCCGATGCACGCCTAGTTCGGCACCCGTCACCGCGTCACATCTCAATCGCTGTGAGTGAATCGGGGCTCCATGCCATTTGTTGTATTGCGAACGATGGCATCCTGGATAGAACACTAATAAGGATGGCTGATCAGGACCGCCCCGTTTGATACTGAACCCGCTCGAGGCGACTCGCCCGCCCACTTCCACCCCCCCTTTCAGAATGGCCAGCAAGCGCAAGAGACAGCTGGAGGTCTTTGACCCCAACAAGTCAGACTCTGAAGACGAGAATTTCGACCCCCGCGTCGACAGACCCCGCAAGAGCTCCAAAAAGGCTCGCCCCTCGAGACGCTCCAAGCCGGGGCGCAAGCGTGTTGGCCGCTATCGCGGTTCCGACATCGAAGATGACGACGACGAGCTCTCCGACAGCCAGGCCGACTCTCTCGCAGATGATGACGGAGACGAGGACGACGAGGATGACGAAGACGTCCCCGTCAACGCTGCCGGCCGAAGGACCCGCAAGGCCGCCACCCAGCAACAGAATTACAGAGAGAGCAGCGAAGACGCATCGGAAGACGTGGAAAAGGCCGAGGACGAGGACGATGACGACGTCCCCGAGCCACCGCAGCTGAGGAAAATCGTCAAGCTCAAGGTCCCCAAGGGTTTGCCGGAGGGAGGACGTAGAGCCACCCGCGCCACTACCGAGGATGCCGATGACTTCGTTGAGCTCTCCAACTCAGGCCGCCACGCTGTTGCTTTGCGCAATTCTCGCAGCAAGAGCCCGGACACTGCGCTGCGGAGGACCTCGCGCGCAATGAAGGGCGTCAAGAAGGCCCCCGACGCAATCGAAGAAGCCACCCAAGAGAGCAGCGCCAAGGAGCTGAACGATGCCGATGAGATTGATGAGCTCGCGAATGACCACGTCGGTGTGCTTGAGAAGAATGAGGATGACGATCAAGACATGGACGAAGCAGGTGGCAACGACAAGACGGGCGCAAACGGAGACGGCAACGACGACGACGATGACGACGACGACGATGATGCCGAGGGAGAAGACGTGGACGAGGACGACGGCCCTGTTACTAGACGCACGCGGCGCAGCAGAGCAGCTCCCGCCGTGTCTGAGCCGCCGGCCGAGCCTGAAGAAGAACCCACCGGCAGGCCACGACGATTGACTAGGAGGGCTGGCCTCAAGAAATCTGCCAAGGAGCCTAGTAGCGACTTCGACCCCGGAGATGACTCTGAGGACCACGACGCATCGGAAGCCGAGAAGCAGCCCGCTGAAGTCGATAGTCCGACACCCAGGGGTCGGGGCAGGGGGCGTGGCCGCTCCACCCGCCGGCGCGGCGACGACTCGGCTGACGAGGACCCGGAATTCGACCCCGACGAGCTCAACGAGGAGGCACGAGAGCTCCGACAGGCCTCGAGGCCTCGCCGCCGCCGTGCAAGGGAGGAGTCGCCTATTGTTTACGAGGCCCGGCGCTCCAGAGCCAGGGTCAACTACTACATGCCGCCTCTGACGTCGGCCATTGCCGAAGAGGAGGAGGCCGAGGAGCCAGCCCCGACACCTGCACGTGCCCGCCGCGGTCGTGGCGCTGCCTCGACACTGTGGGAGCGCAGCCTCAACACTACCTTTGGGCCGTTTGGAGGAGGTGGAGGTGCTGGTGCTCTCCTCTCGGGCCCGTGGGGTACGGGCGCGGCCGGAGGCGTCGACTCGGACAGCAGCGACGATGAGATGGTCCACCGTTCCAACGTTGCGGGCAACGTCGGCATGACGCCCACCTCGGGAGCTGCCCCCAGTGGTCTCGTGACGGCCGGCCAAGGCATGGCGGCCGAGGCAGCGCCGAACGTGGGCAAGATCAAGGACCGCAAGGCACTGGCCGATGCTGACCCGCTGGGCGTGGACATGAATGTCGACTTCGACAAGGTGGGTGGCCTGCAGGGCCACATCGACCAGCTCAAGGAGATGGTGCAGCTACCTCTGCTGTACCCCGAGCTCTTCTCCAAATTCCACGTCACGCCGCCCAGGGGCGTTCTGTTTCACGGACCCCCCGGAACGGGTAAGACGCTGCTCGCACGTGCGCTGGCCAACTCGGTCGGCGCAGGCGGGCGCAAGATCTCGTTCTACATGCGCAAGGGAGCCGACGCGCTGAGCAAGTGGGTTGGCGAGGCGGAAAAGCAGCTCCGCCTCCTGTTCGAGGAAGCCCGTCGGACGCAGCCCAGCATCATCTTCTTTGACGAGATTGACGGGCTGGCACCGGTGCGGTCGAGCAAGCAGGAGCAGATCCACGCCTCGATCGTGTCGACGCTGCTGGCGCTGATGGACGGCATGGACGGGCGCGGGCAGGTCATTGTCATCGGCGCGACCAACCGCCCGGATAACATCGACCCTGCGCTCCGACGCCCCGGCCGCTTCGACAGGGAGTTCTACTTCCCGCTGCCGGACATTGACGGTCGCCGGGCCATCATCGACATCCACACCAAGGACTGGGGCCTGTCGCAGCAGTTCCGTCACTCCCTGGCCACGCAGACAAAGGGCTACGGCGGTGCCGACCTGCGCGCGCTGTCGACCGAGGCGGCCCTCAACGCCATCCAGCGCACGTACCCGCAGATCTACTCGACGCAGGAGAAGCTCGTGGTCCGGCCCGAGAACATCACCGTCCACGCCTCCGACTTCATGATGGCGATCAAGAGATTGATCCCGTCGTCGGAGCGGTCCGCCACGTCGGGCGCCCAGCCGCTGCCGCCGACGGTGGAACCGCTCCTGTGCGACCAGTTCGAAACGGCGCGCGCCGCCATCGACGAGCTCCTGCCTCGCAAGAAGAAGCTGACGGCTCTCGAGGAGGCCATGTACGAGCAGTTCGACGACGACGACCACGGCTTTGGACGGGAGGCACTCCATCAGGAGTTTGAGCGCTGCCGCGTCTTCCGGCCCCGCTTCATCATCTACGGCGACCACGGCATGGGCCAGGGCTACCTCTCCTCGGCCATCCTGCACCACCTCGAGGGCGTGCACGTGCAGAACTTTGACCTGCCCAGCCTGCTGGGTGACGGGAGACCCATGGAGCAGGTCATCGTCAGCCTCTTCACCGAGGTCCGCCGGCACAAGCCAGCCGTCATCTTCATCCCCAACATCGAGGCGTGGTACGCCACGCTCCAGGGGTCAATCGCCCTCGTCACCTTCCAGACCATGCTGCGGTCCATCCCGCCTACGGACCCCATCATCGTCCTCGCCACGGCCGAGTGCGAGAGGAACGAGGCGCCTACGGATCTGCTCCGCGAGTTCTTCGGGTTCTCTAGGAAGAATCGCATGGAGATACCGCGGCCCACTACGGCGAACCGTCGCAAGTACTTCTCGGCAACCCTGGACTACATCAAGAAGAAGCCGTGGGAATTCCCAGACCCGTCGAACCGCAAAAAGAGGATACTGGAGCAGCTTCCCGTCGCACCCAAGGAGGAGCCCAAGCCCCCGACCAAGGCGGAGATCAAGGCGCTGCAGAAGAAGGACCACCAGATGCTCAACACTCTCAAGATCCAGCTCCAGCCCATCATGGACCAGATCAACCGCAAGTACAAGAAGTTCCGGCAGCCCGTGATACCGCAGGCGACGATCGACTACCTCTTTGCCGAGGCCGATCCCAACTTCGTCAGCCCGGACGTGGTCGACGGCCGGCACCGCCCGTACGAGATCGTCAAGGACAAGCACGAGAACGACGTTCTGAGGGATACGACGACTGGCAAGTGCTACTACAACCTCGAGACGACGACGATCGAGGAACGCCTGTCCAACGGCTTCTACGCGCGACCCCAGGATTTCCTGTTCGACATCAGGGCGCTCGCCAAGGACGCCAAGAACATTGGCGACAAGGAGCGCACGCTCAAGGCCAACGAGCTGCTCAGCAACGTCGAGGTGGACGTGGCCAGCATCGAAGCGGCCAGCTCGCACATGGATTGGGAGGGCCTCTACCGCCGCCAGGTGCAGCGCGCCAAGGACCTGGCCGAGCGGAACCGCAAGAGGAAGGCGATGCAGTCTGTCGTCGGCAGGGTCCAGTCCGACGTTGCCGGCAGCGGAAACGGAACCGGCAACGACAGCGATTCGCAGGGCCCCGTGACGCTGGGCGAGGCCGTCCCCGGATCGCTCACGACGGCCCGATTCCAGCTCATGACCGCCGTCCCCGGCCACGAGCCGTCGTCGTCGTCGCACGCGCTGAGCAACGGCACCGCCGGTCATGACCGCCAGACCCCCGTAGGCGGATCCGACGACGTCCAGATGGGCGGCGTCGACGACGACATCCCCCTCGTGGTGTCGGACATGGGACCACCCCCCAAATCTCAGAACCAGATCTCGCAGAGGTCGGCTGTCACGTCACTGCCCCCGGGCGTGTCACCGTCTGCCGTCATCAACGAGGCCTCCACGACCAAGACGTCCGACCCATCTACGGGGTCGAACTGGGGCCCATCGACACCCAGCACGCAGATGACCAACGGCCACAACAACCACGGCAGCAGCAACCGCGGCGTCACGTCGACAAGTCAAGACGACAGCGACCTCCCGGACACGGCCGTCGTCCCGAGCCAAAACGCAGGGGTGCCTGCGCACAGCCAGATGACTGCCAGCGAAGACTCGTGGATCCACTCTCAAGCACACGCCCTGCACGAGAGCAACAGCAACAACAGCAACAACAACAGCAACAGCAACAGCCACAACCCAGAGAGCCAGTCATGGTCACAATCACAATCACAAGCCCCAGGTTCAGCAGCAGCAGCAGCAGCAGCAGCAGCATCAACGGCAGCAGCAGCAGCGCCCAAACCCTCACCACGAAACGGCAGCATAGACATAGGCAATCTGCTGAATGACCGGGATGGTGATGATGACAGCAGCAGAAATTATGATGATGAGAAGAAGAGGTGGCAGCGGCAGCAGCAGCAGCAAGAACAAGAGCAGGAGCTGAGCCGTAACTCCGCATCTTCGGCCTCTCAGCCGCTGAGCATCGACAGCGCAGTGGACAGCGCCCTCGACAGCCTGACGGACAAGACGTCCGGCTGCACGATCGAGCAGCTGGAGCAGATCAACAGGGAGCTGATGGATGAGATCTGGCGTGGGCGGAACGAGTGGAACAGGCAGATGGTGCTCAACCACGTCACCAGCGTGTTTAACCAGGCTATTGATGACATTGAGTCGATGCAGGGTGTTGGACCTTTGAGTCAGAGGTAATCTCTTTTGTTAGGCGCATTCTTTCTTACCTTTTTCTTCTTTTTTTCCCCATCTTTTGTTTTCTAAAATTTCATGGTCTATTTTTTATTATTATTGTTTTAAAGAGACGGGGTTTACTACTGTTTGATCTTTACAACAGATCAAGTTTTCTCTCTACAAAGTTGTTTTATTTTTTTTGCTCAAGAGACAAGAGAGAGAGAGAGAGAGAGAGGGAGAGAGAGATCCAAATGAAAAGGGCTCGTTGACATGTGGGTATAGAAGAAGAGGATGAAGATGGGGCTTTGTATAGGAAGTTGTTCAGCACCTCTAGAGAGAGAAGAAGTCGAGAATGATGTTATATATGCTTTCTTCTTGTCATCCTGACGTCTGCATTGCATCCTATATATACATACACTGAACACGCGCCCACACCCATCCACACCCACCCACGCAGGCAACGCAGGCATCATCACAATTTACCAACCCGCCCACTCTGATGACGATACCGTCTCCCCTCATCATCCTGCTCGGCAACAGTCAAATCAGGTAAGCTGACGGGCATGATACGTCGAGGGCTCGTCCCGGGGACGAGGCTGTAGGCCGAGAAGTCGGTGACGCCGGCGTGGCGGCGCAGGAAGTCCTCGTCGAGGAAGAGGCCACCGTTGGTGAGGCCGGCGGGGGCGCGGACGATGGCGCGCACGGCGTCGGAGAAGATGGTCGGCCTGCGAAGCTCGGACGCCAACGTGGCGTCTTCGCGCTCGAACCGCGCCGTGGCGGCCGACTGGATGGCCGCGGCGGGCCAGACGCTCGATATGGAAAGCCTGCCGCGCAGGCTGCCGTCCCGGTCGATGTCGGCGGCCAGACCCTTTGTCAGGACGCTCATGCCTACCTTGCCTATCGAGTAGGCAGTCTTTCCGCGGAAGAAGCGGCTGTAGATGGGGGGGCTGACGACGACGATGCGGCTGCCCTCGGATTCAGAGCATGAGCGGCAGAGATGAGGGTAGCATGCTTGTATGGTGGCGTATAGTCCCTCCGGATTGACCTGCTGCATCAGACGAAACTTTTTGAATGGTGTCGAGGGGAGAGGACCCCAATGGATGGCGCCCGAGTTGTAGACTAAGACGTCTAGACGACCAAATGTCTTTTTTTTTCCATTTCATTTTATTCATATATATTTACTGTTATTTTCGTTCATGAGTGTGTCAAGGGGGAGGAGGGGGGGGGGGGGGCGTATTGGGGGGTTTTTGTTTTGTTTTGTTTCTGATGGGAGAAGGGGGGGCAAGATGGAGAGATGAATGAGGACAAGGAGTCAAGCAACGTACGGAGATGGTGTCGTCGACGAGAGATTTGATGCTGTCCTCGTGACGGACGTCTACTCTGATGGCCTTGGCGATGCCGCCGGACGAGATTATCTCCCGAGAGACTGTGGTTATGGTCGAGTCGGGTGAGTTGACGTCTGGGTTGGTGGGGATGGGCTTGCTCGGGTCGCTGATTGTCTTGGCGGCCACGACGACTTTCTGTCGTGTTAGAATCGTGATGTACATGCATATTCGTGCGTGTGTATATGTATGTGTATGTGTGTGTGTGTGTGTGTGTTGAAGAACTAACCTGCGTAGCCGTCTTTGGCGAGATCAATGGCGATCTGACGACCGATGCCGCGGGAGGCACCTACTACGACGGCGACGCGGGGGGTTTCGGAGGGCATCCTTCTTCTTCTTCTCCAATAGAGGGGAAAACACCAGGGTCTGGGTCTGCTAGAAAACTCACTCTTCTAGAGTTGATGGTGGGTGGGTGTTGATGTGGTATGTGGTGATGTAAAGAGCTCTATGATGGAGATGAGAGATGAGCCTCGGCACAGACAATGACGACTGCCCCCCCCCCCCCCCCCCCCCCACCAAAAAAAAAAGACAAGCCTCGGCCGGTCTCTCAAGATACAACCTAACACCTACATGACTGTATATACGCCGACATCATCTCCAAGGTTGGACGAGGACAAACCAAGTCGATTTCGGACTTGATATAAAACATATCGTACCATCCTCACACGTCCATCATGTCCGCACGTATCGAATGCAACATTGACGTCGGTGCGTTGATTGACCCGTCGGACTCTTCAGCATGCGCCTAGCTGACGCTGTATGGTGATAGCTTCTCTCTATAGCTACATTGCCTACGTCGACCTGATGGGCAATCTAGACAAGTTGAGATCCCACGGAGTAGAAGTAGAGTATGTCTACAAACCCCCCAACCCCCTCTCCTCCCCCCCCTCACTCTCTCTACTGACATTGAACACACCAAGATTCCACCCGATTCTCATTGCCGGCATCAACAAACTATCTGGTATATATATTACGATAATGATCAAATGACAATATCGATTTGAATGAATCATACACACCACGTACCAAAGACGCACGTCGGGCTGACCTCTCCATCCAAGGCAACAAACCGCCGTGGCTGCTCCCCGCCAAGGCCAAGTACATCGACTCCGACGTCAGGCGCGCCGCCAGCCGTCTGGGCATGCCCGCGCCCGTCACGCCGGACAGCTTCTTGGAGACCCGGAGCTTCACGGCCTCGCCCCAGCGCGCCATGCTCTACGTCAAGGCCAACTACCCGGCTCGGACCTTCCACGCGGTCCTCGCCCGTCTGTTCAGCGCCATGTGGATCCCCCCCCACGTCAACGTCTGCTCGGACGAGGGGCTGGCCCGGGTGCTGGCCGAGGCCGTGGCGTCCGACGGGGAGCCGGTCTTTACCGACCACGATGTGCGCGCCGTTCTGGACGGCAGGGCCGGCTTGAAGGATAGCCTGGCGAGCCAGACGAACAAGGCCGTCGACCAGGGTGCCTTTGGTGCTCCGTGGTTTTGGGTGACGAACGCCAAGGGGGAGACTGATGGGTTCTTTGGAAGTGACAGGTGAGTTCTCTCTCTCTCCCTCTCTCTCTCTCTTTCTCTTCTCTTCTCTTCTCTTCTTATATATGTTACATATAAAAGCGTCTCTGATAGGAAGAGCATGTAGGAAAAGAAAAGAGAAGAGGAAAGGAAGAAGAAGAAGAGAGACAAGAGTGCTGACGTGTCGCAGATTCAACCACATCTATCGTCACTTGGGTATACCCTTTCAGGATGTGACTGTTCTGCCAGCATCCAAGATATGATGTCATGATTTCGATTGCGTCTGATGAGTACAATGATTGAACAAAAACGTAGTGTACAGATAAACATCTATATAGCGATTCTTTTCATCGAAATCGACTACTCATCCATCCCTGTCACCCACAATATATATACATGTACATCCGAACACGTGCTCGGCACTACTCTCTCTCTTCTTCCCCTCTCTCTTGCCGTCGAACAAGAAGACCAGAGATCTCAACGAGAGACAGGCCACTTCTTCTTCCTGTCAGCCTGCCGGGGAGCAGAAGCAGCGGCGGGCTTGTGGGACTGCTGCTGCTGCTGCTGCTGCTGCTGTTGATGGGACATCTTCGAAGCCTTCTCGATACCGGTCCAGAAGCTCTCGACGGGCAGCTCGAGGATCTCGACGGCGCGAGAGGCGAAATTGGCGTCCGACGTGGACTCGAGGCTCTTGAGGGAGGACCTCACCCACCCGACGATGGCGGCCAGGGCGCGGGGGTCGGCTTCGGGGTCTCCCTTGAACAGGTTCCTCCAGACGGCGCTGGCGAGGACGGCGTCGCCCTTGACCAGGCCCTCGTCGTAGGCGACCATGACGCCGCGCCACTGCACGAATATGTCCTTGAGGTAGCGCTGGCGCAGGGCGCTCGACGTGATGCCGTGGTCGATGTGCATCTTGCGCTCGGCCTCGAAGAAGAAGTGGTCGACCAGCTGTTGGCGCCAGTTGGCGAACTCCTCGCGGTCGAAGCAGCGGAGGCGGGCGTTGAGGATGTACAGGTGCAGCATCGTGACGTGAGACCATGTGCTGAAAGTCGGGGGTAGGTTGAACACTGTACATATCCGCCATCAGTATTCATCTTTCCACACAAACTTTCAAACCCCCACACCATCCTTCACCTCCCTCTCTCTCTCTTGCAGGAGAGGGGAGGGGAGTGAGGGAGGGAAGAAGAGAAAGAAGGGGAAAGAAAACGAATTTTTTTTTTTAAAAAAAAAAAAAGAGAGAGAGAGAGAGAGAGAGAGAGAGAGAGAGAGAGACCTACACTCGTGCCACACTTTCCGCTTGGCAATTGATCGTCCAACCTCCTCTCCGTCCTCCAACCTCTCGACTTCGTCCGCCTTGCGCACATCCTCGGCTATCTCGTAATTGGCAGCATCGCCGCACACGGTATACAGCCTTTCCGTGGCTCCCACCACAAAGTACGCCCCTCGTCCCCTGCCGAGGTCTAGCAACGACCTGGTAGCCGTGGTACTCAGGTCGCGCGTCTGTCCTCTCCTCATGGCGCTCATTCTGTTACCATCTCCCGCCGTGCTGACGACTTGTTGCTGTCTCCTCGTCGCCCTCGTCGCAAGAGCTGCTACCGCTGCTGCTCTCGGTGCCGCGGTGGCCGCGGTGGTGATTTGCGAGACCACCAGCCTGGCCTGTGACCTGCAGCCACTGCAGGCAGACATCGTGGTGTGTGTGTGTG
This sequence comes from Geosmithia morbida, assembly GCF_012550715.1. Classification (NCBI taxonomy): domain Eukaryota; kingdom Fungi; phylum Ascomycota; class Sordariomycetes; order Hypocreales; family Bionectriaceae; genus Geosmithia; species Geosmithia morbida. The sequence goes on from NW_023336199.1 coordinate 302,858, forward strand.
TGTGTGTGTTTTTGTCTTTTTTTCTTTCTTTCGTCGTTGTCTCTCTCTCTCGGTTGGTATTCTTCGTTTTCAGTCCGTGGGATGGTGAGGAACTCGAGGTTTTGTCTATGCCATGGTTCGTGGGTACAGAGGGGAAAAAAAGGGTTAGAAGGACAAGAAAGGGAAAAAAGAAGAAGAAAAAAAAGAAGAAAAAAAAGTCACTGGCGCGCTGCTGGGTACTACGGGAATTTCCAACGTGATGATGGTTAGTGGTGACGGGTCCGAAATTGACCCGGTCCCGGTGGGTGACAAAAGGGGCCGCTACTTAATCTTGTCGTGGGTTGTAATCCGACACGACCATGAGAATGTCTTTTCTCGCTGTTAGATAGATGGTATGTGAAAAGATTCTTGAACATGGTAATGCTTCAACATGATTTATTGCTTCAGCTCTCGTTCCTTGCTTCCTTGCTTTTATTGCTACTCTTACCATGAATGGTGGGCCTTCTATATCCTCTGGTCCCCCCCCCTCTTTTATGTCACCCACTCAGACACCGTCTATAACACATATCTGAGCATCGACAAGCTTCTCTTTCTTTCTTTTTATTTATTTTTATTTTTATTTTTATTTTTGGACAGGTATGATGATACATTGGTATTACATTGGTATTCTTCTTCTTCTTCTTCTTCTTCTTCTGTTTTTCCGTCTTACCGAAACTTGGAAAAAACCAAGCTGCTGTTTGTGCCACCAAAGCCAAAGCTGTTGGACATGGCTGTCTCGATCGTCTTCTCCTGGGCCTGGCCAGGTACAAAGTTGAAGTCGATACCTACGTCTGGATTCTCGAGGTTCAACGTAGCGGGGGCAATATCCTGAACCGGAAAAAAAAGAAGGAAAAAAAATGAGAAAACCGTGTTAGCATCTGATCAGCAGCAGGTACGCGTTGCCTGGATACATACCTCGTAGACGGCCAAGATGGAGTACAGAGCTTCGATAGCCCCGGCCGCACCGAGCAGGTGGCCCATGGCACCCTTGGTGCTGCTGACCGTAACCTGGGACTCGCGCAGCACGCCGTGGTCGCCGAGCATGAGGCGGCGTATGGCCCTTGCCTCGGCCCTGTCGCCGACCTGCGTCCCCGTCCCGTGGGCGTTGATGTAGTCCACGGCCGAGGGGCTGAGGCCGGCGCGGCGCAGGGCCCTGCTCATGGCGAGGTAGGCGCCGTGCCCGTCCTCCCGCGGGGCCGTCATGTGGTGCGCGTCGCCGCTGCACCCGTAGCCCTTGACCTCGGCGTAGATGCGGGCGCCGCGGGCCTTGGCGTGCTCCAGCTCCTCGAGCACGCACACAGCCGACCCCTCGGCCACGACGAAGCCGGCACGGTCCCTGTCAAACGGCCGGCAGCTCGAGCGAGGCGCGTGGTTGAAGCCGGTGGAGAGCGACCGCGCCCGTCCGAAGCCGGCAAAGGTGAGCGGGTGGATGCACGACTCCGACCCCCCCGCTACCATGACGTCGGCGTCCCCCAGGGCCACGAACCGCGAGGCGTCGCCGATCGAGTGCGCCCCTGTCGTGCATGCCGTCGTCGCTGCGTGGTTGGGCCCCATGAAGCCGTGCTTCATCGCTATGTGGCCGGCGGCCATGTTGATCAGGATCCTGGGAACGAAGAGCGGTGATACATTTTTATAGCCCTAAAGTTGGATAGTCAGAGATTGTGGGTTTGTGCGTAATATGTGTCCAGAGATGAACAGGGAAACGAGACGAGACATATATATATATAGAGAGAGACGTACCCTGGCATGATGAGCCAAGCTAGTCTCATACATCTCATCCAGATTGCCGATGCCGCTGCCCAGACACACACCGGTATTCTCCCTTTCTCGCTCGGACGCATCCTCCAGTCCGGCGTCCACGAGGGCCATTTCGCTGGCCGCGATGGCGTACTGGGTGAATGTCGACATGCGGCGCAGCTCAGTCGGGCCCAGCCACCGCGTCGGGTCCCACAGCCCTGACTCCCCCCCTTCTTCTTCTTCTTCTTCTGCCTCTTCTTCGGCTACCTGACCTCCTCGATCATGACGCCGAGCCGCCGGGACGATGCCGGCGACCGTGCTCGTCAGCTCTCCCCATCGATCCGAAGGCTGGCGGTCGGCCACGCTGACGATGCCAGAGTCGCCGGCCAGGAGGCGCGTCCACGATCGTCGTATGCCCACGCCGAGGGGGGTGACGGCACCTAGACCAGTCACGACAACGCGACGCATGCTCGCCTTCCCATAGCCTTGGTCCAGGATTGCAGAGAGTGTTGATTAGCGTCGGTGGTGGCTGCCGAGGCTTCATCCGAATGATGGATGACGTCCTTCCAAGGTAACCCCGACGTTCTGGTAACGCCTGACGAAGAGTCGGAATCTCGTAGAGACGCGTTTCGCACTGTGAGATTGTGGAAGCCCCTGCATATGATCCACAGTGCGTGGATCGTTGAGCAAGTTTAGCTTGGACCCTGAAACCTGCTCAAGCCTCAAAGCCTCGAGAATCAAAACCTTTTTTTCTTCCTTATTTATTGTATTTCTTCTTCAAATTGTCTTCTACCTCCTACCATAAGATTAAAGAATAATAAAAAAATACCCTATTATATCTCTTTTTCCTGCACATCTCAACACCAAAATGGAGACTTGAATTGCTGTTCGCATCCGTCGCTCGTTTGAATCCTTGTGCACCTGGAAAAGGTTGTTCTGTTCCCTGCTGGTTATACCCGAGCCCCCCCCAATGTGCCACGTCTCCTGGAGAGTTCCAATCGTCATCTCCCTACCCGATCAGTAGACGTCTGAACAAAGGACACGACGACCAACAAATATCTGGTCCGGAGAGGCATTACGCGGGAGCGGAGCTACTACATCTTGATATTCGATAAATTTGGATACCGTCTATACTCTCTCTCTCATTCTTCTAATCGCCATTGCCTTCATTCGTTCCTCTCATTCGACTCATTCCCATCTCATAGCATGCGCTTCCACGTGGTGATGCGCATGAGCTTACGATAGAGAGATCGAAACACTCAATCCCACAGATACGCACAAGGCCGGTGACCGGATCTCCATTCCTCGCCATGGCCCACAGGAGAGCGGCGCCTCACTCCGGGGTGGAATTGGACCACGCCTATCCAGCCTCCCGCACCTCAGCGACCTACCTACCCGATGAGTTCGAGCTGCGGGAGACGGGTACGCGCAACGACGAAGAGCAAGGCCAGGACTCTGAAAACGAGCAGCTTCTCGACCCCAACCTACCAGAGGTCGACGGCACCGGGCGTCTCCGCACCTCGGAGGAGGAGGATGGCGTCAGCGCCAAGGGGGAAGAAGGAGAAGGAGAAGACGGAGAAGGGGAAAACTCCCCGTACCCGGAAGTCCGGGCCGCCGTCAAGAACTACGACGAAGACCTCCCCTGCAACACGGTGCGCGCGTGGACCATCGGCCTCTCCCTCGTGGTCCTGGGCGCATCCATGAACACGCTCTTCTCCCTTCGCCAGCCGTCCATCTCGATCGGCCCGCTGCTGGCGCAGATCATATCGTGGCCCCTGGGCCACGGCTGGGCCGCCGTGGTCCCCGACAAGACGTTCCGCGTGTTCGGGCACGCCGTGGAGCTCAACCCGGCGCCCTTCAACGTGAAGGAGCACACCGTCATTGTCGTCATGGCCAGCGTCGCCTTCTCCGTCGCCTACGCCACCGACATCATCCTCGCCCAGCTCGTCTTCTACAAGCAGGACTTTGGTCTCACCTTCCAGCTCCTCCTCACCATATCGACGCAGTCGCTCGGCTATGGCATTGCGGGCATGATGCGCAAGTTTCTGGGTACGTCGTTCCCTTTCTTCTTCTTCTTTTTCTTGACGAATTGTTACAAGTTTTCAAATTTTTCAATCTCATCTTTTTTTTTTTTTTAAAAAAAAAAAGAGAAGAAGAAAAGGAAGAAGAAGGAAGACGTACAAGATACAGCATGTATACTGACAGAAGAGTAGTATATCCCGCCTCCATGATATGGCCTGGTAACCTCGTTGCCGTCACAGTCCTCAACGCCATGCACGAGACGGACGATAGGAGGGACCCGACCGTCCTTGGCGGGAGCATGTCCCGCTACAGGTGGTTCACCATCATCACCGCCTGCTCGTTCTTCTACTACTTCATCCCGGGCTTCTTCGTCCGCTGCCTCAGCGTCTTCGCCTTCGTCACATGGATGGCCCCCCAGAGTCCCGTCGTCAATCAGCTGTTTGGCGGGGAGACCGGTCTCTCCCTCTTGCCAATCACTTTTGACTGGACCCAGATCTCTGGCTACGTCGGGTCGCCGATGATTCCTCCTTGGTATGTTGAACCGTCCCTCCGTCTCTTTGTGTGTGCGTGCGCATGTCCGTGTTCTCGCGCGTACGATCGAATTGATCTTGACCCCCCTCCCTAGGCACGCCATCGCCAACACATTGGTCGGCGTGGTCTTCTTCTTCTGCTCCCTCTCCGCCATCCTCCACTTCAACGGCGTGTGGTACGGCGAGTATCTCCCCATGAGCGACTCGAGCACCTACGACAACATGGGCAACCACTACGACACGTCTCGCATCCTCACCCCTGACTTCTCCCTCGACGAGAAGGCTTACAAGGAGTATTCACCACTCTTCATAAGGTACGCCCTGCTCCCGACTCCGCCGGATGATACGGAACGTCCTACAATAGACCTCTTTCTTACCACGTGTGTTTCTTTTTGTGTGTGTGTGTGTGTGTGCGCGCGTTACCAGTACAACATTTGCCATGTCGTATGGACTATCATTTGCCGCCATATCATCCCTCGTAGTCTACACATATCTACACAACCGGAAGCAAATCTGGAAACAGTACAGGAACAGTGCGGGTGAGAAGCCCGATATCCACATGAAGCTCATGAGCAAGTACAAGGAGGCACCGACGTGGTGGTACATGACGCTATTTTCCCTTGTGAGTCTCCAGCCCCTGACCCTGAGAAGCCTCATCTCGGCTGCATACATGCACCCTCTCCTTTCTTCCTCCTCCTCCTCTTCTTCTTCTTCTTCTTCTTCTTCTTCACCCGTCCAAGTCAAACTGACCAAAGGGTGCATCATCTTAGATGCTTGTCATGGGCTTCATCACTGTGCTAGGTTACCCAACCCACCTCACGTGGTGGGCTTTCCTCTTGGCCGTCGCCATCTCTTTTGGCTTCTCCCTACCCATTGGTATCATCGAAGCCATTACAAACAACCAGATCGGCCTCAATGTCTTGACAGAGTTCGTCTACGGCTACATACAGCCTGGTCGACCTCTTGCTCTCATGATGTAAGCACGTGGCAGACCCCATTTTCGAGGATTGACGGGAAACCTTGAAACTGACGGATCGAACCGGGAACAAAAACCAGTTTCAAGACGTTTGGACACATTACCATGTGAGTCGCCGTATACTATATTTGTCAAAAAAAAAAAAAAAAACACCCCTTTGTTCCTGGATTAGCGGCAGCTGACCCGTTCTCCTTGTCGAATCTCATCGTAGGTCACAAGCCTTGGGCTTCGTCGGTGACCTAAAGCTAGGTCATTACATGAAGATCCCACCTCGGACGATGTTCCTAGCGCAGGTGGTAGCCACGACGCTCTCGTGCTTCATCCAGGTAGTAGTCCTCAACCTGGCCCTCAACAGCATCCCGGACGTGTGCGAGCCCGACCAGCCGGAGAAGTTTACCTGTCCCGGTGGACGGGTCTTCTACGCGGCGTCGGTCATATGGGGCCTCGTGGGTCCCGACAGGATGTTCTCTCCGGGACGCATATACTCCGGACTGTTCGCCTTCTTCGTCCTGGGCGCCGTCGTGCCGGCGGCGGTGTACTTTGGGCTGAAGCGCTGGCCTGATTCCCCCCTCCGCTACGTCATGGCACCGCTCATCTTCGGCGGCGCCAGCGCCATCCCGCCGGCCACGCCGCTCAACTACCTCTCCTGGGGCATCGTGGGATTCGTCTTCCAGTACTGGATCAAGAGGCGCCACTTTGGCTGGTGGAGCCGTCTCAACTACCTCACGTCGTCCGGGCTGGACCTCGGCCTCGCCCTGGCCACCCTCTTCATCTTCTTCGCCTTCACCATGAACGACGTCGGGCCCCCCAAGTGGTGGGGCAACACCATTGTCGATAGCACTATGGACATGCAGGGCACTGCAGTGCAGATGCATGTGCTCGACGGCGGGGGGGCGCAGCGCTTCGGTCCCGATACATGGTGAGGCTCACCACTAGACTACGATAGAGAGAAGAAGAGAAGGAGGAGAGTCAACCTCTTGTACATCTAATTTGCAATACAGCAGCAGCAGCAGAAGAAGAAGAAAAAGATGATTATTGTACATCATGTGTACACACGCACGCACGCACTCACAGACGCACAGACGCACAGACGCACAGACGCACAGACGCACACATACAGGAGGAGGGGCGCGGATCAGACAAGAAAGAATGTGCTGGCTGTAGATGCGACTCGAAAGCCACCATTTCCCCATGCGAGCACGGAGCACAGAGCACATGTGCAGATGTCTAGGGATCGGCAAGGTAAGGCTTGCGCGTGCTGTTTCTGCCATGCCTCTCTCTCTAGACAAGAGAGAAGATGGGAATGACGGGTGAGCAGCAATGCGATGCATCGGGGAGAAGGAGAAGGATGGTGCCGTGGGGCTGACAGTATAATACCACCCATCCCACACACCAATAGCGAACACCGGGACGGGACGGGACGAGCCTTGAAGGGAAGAGAGTTTTTTGAAGTCAAAGATGGGGGAGAAGCTATTTCCTATTCTCTTTATGAGGATATATATATATATATACTCTAGCCGTGATACTTTGGGTTTGAAGCCTCAGAAGCAGCCGATAGATCAGTTGGCGTGGCCTTCTTGAAACTCGGGGCGTCTCCCCATTTTTGGTGTAAGCGATGGGTTCCTGTATATACAAGCTTTCTCTTCTGCGTACACATCCCCAGCTGTAAATAAAGGGAAAACAAAAGAAGAAGAAGAAGAAAGAGACAAAAAGGGGGGGAGCTTGAAGGAGGATGAGAAGATATGGAGGGACTCGGCAACAGCAGCAGCAATAACAACAGACACAGAGCTCGGTACGATGGTATATATCCACACAGACCTTCTTTCCTCGATCGACTCTCTTCTTTTCTTATCCAAGGTATCGGTTTCAGTCTGCTACTGTCAACCTGTTAGAACGCAGGAGATACTCGTCACATCAAGCGTTTCCGTAGCAGCACCTGGCTGAAAGAAGGAGGGAGTGACTCTCATACCGCATACATGTATGCAACTGCTTGGGAAGAAAGCCTCCTTCTCTCCCACTCAACTCTCTCTCCAAATTCCATTCTCTCGTGTCTCGTGAATTCCCCTTTTCTGAGGCTTGAAAACCTTCCCGCTGCATCCTTTGAAGTTACTGTTCGCCCAGGGGTTCCCTCCCCATGGCTTATTATTTTTCTGGAGGGGGGGGGGGAGTATACAAGGAACACATGATGACTCGGACATTGTCTGTTTTCCTTTCTCCTTTCTCCTTTCCCTTTCCTCTATCCCTTCACCCACAGCTTCATCGGTATTTTCCTACTTCACGTCCCGCAACTCGATCTATCCTGCTTTTTTCTTTCTTCCAGATTACTCGTCAGAGGCTCTCTTCGAATCCAGCTGCAACGAACAGGAGATGTGAGTGCCCATCTTCTCTTCTCTAGCATCGGAAAACATCATCTTCTTTTTTTTTCGTTTGTCTTTTTGTCTTGTTTGTTTACTTGCTGTTTACTTTCTATCTACTCTTCTTCTCACTCTCCCCCGCACACGTACGCCAACACTGTTTCCTGTCTACTTCTCCTTTCCACTCTCCCCCTTACCAGTACCCAGCTCTTGATATACTTGAAATAGCTTCCTCTCTCGGCGCCCCTTTCTTTGGCCGTCTACTATTTCCAGAGGTATTGATGATCCCTTCATCCTCATCCGATCGGCTGAGTCGTTCAGCCTTTCAGACTCTCCCTCCTCTTTTCCTTCTTCTTGAGAGCTCTTCTCTTTCATTATCTATCAGGAAGTTGAGAATCTTCTGATGGGAACCCGCTGACAGTTGATAGGAGAGCTAGACGACGCAAGAGCTCTCTCTCGTCTTGAGCACAGAACCTGATCATTGCTGCCGCGATTCTCAGTACCCCTTCCAAGAGGACCGACTTCAGTCTCCCCCCCGCCCCTCACTCCCTTTGTTTTTCTTTACCACCATCCATCTCAGCTTATCATGTTTACTACGACCGGTATGGGGCTTAGGCCTCACGCTGAGGCGAAGAAGTCACGTCCCAAGGTCTCCGAGAGCAGAAGGAGGCGCATCAGCCGAGCATGCAATGCGTGCAAGAGCCGCAAATCAAAGGTACGTCCACTCCCCTTCCTGGCTTTCCACGCTGCCCAAGACCCCCGACAGGTGCTCGACAGGGGAGGATCATCAGGGGAGTTCCCAACGCCCCCTGGCCAGGGCTGACCAAGGTTCAATCTATAGTGCACCGGCGGACATCCGTGCACCTCTTGTAGAGAAAAGGACTTTGAGTGCCGGTATCGTCCACAGCACGGTCAGATGGCTCCGGCTCCCGTTCAGCAGGCCCCGGCTCCCGTCCCGCAGCCCCCAGCTCCTCAGAATCAGAGCATCACGCCTCTGGGGAGTCCGAGTACATGGTTGTCTGAGACCAGACCTGACCCCGATCCGTCGCTTCTTGATGACATTATCACTCAATGGTTGGACAGCCCCTCTGCCCAGCCACAGTTCGACGGTCCCTCTCAGCAGAGACAGTCCTTCGACGGCTATCCTCTCCAGACGCAGTCCTTCGACGGCTACCCTCCTCAGTTGCAGTCGTTCAGCGACTACCCCCCCCCAATGCAGTCATTCAACGGCCCTCCTCGGCAGTCGCAGTTCGATGGCTATCCCCCCCCGACACCGTCGTTCACCGGCCCTTTTCCGTATTCGCAAGTGTTCGACTACGTCTCTCCCCAGTCACAGACGTTCAACTATCCCTCTCTCCAGCCAGAGTCGTTCAACGGCTCCCCTCTCCAGCCAGAGATGGCCACCCAGTCGCGGTATTACTATCCATCTACCCAGCAGAGACTGGACAGCTGGTCCGTGCCGAGATCATCCGGACTACCTCCTATCGAGCACTCGGACCCGTCAGGACAGGGCAACGGCGCGATGCTCCAGACGCCAGTGGCCCAATATAATTAGGCCAACTGAGAGCATTGTTTCTTGTCGAGGACGCGACTGTACATGCCCCCAACTCCTCACAGCCATTCTCATCCTAGCAGTACGTTTACTTCCGATGGCCTCCCGAGAGAGCACCTCTACACCTACAGCTAGCCCACCCAACAGGCCGGCACGGGTGTGGGACTGTAGACACCACCACCACCGCCACCACCACCCCCCCCAAAAAAAAAAAAACCGGTGAGCCCACCGTGCGTAATGGTCAGTGAAGAATGGCCTTCTACGGGGAGGTAGAAAAGAAGAAGAAGAATAGCAGAAAACAGAGGAAGAGGAAACAGAGGAAGAGGAAAAGAAAAAGAAAAAAAGGAGAAAAAACGAGAAAGAGAGGGAAAAATAAAAAAGGGGGAGGGGGGGAGAATAAGGATGATGCAATCAATATTACTAGTACACTAGCGAAGAACAGAGAAAAGCGAGCATTCACCCCGGATTTGCAAATGTCTTTCGACAGGATATTGCTAGATATCAATAGCAGTAGTAGCAGAAAGAAAAATGTTTGCTGGTTATCTAAAAACCAAGAAGGAAAAAAAAAGGGGTACCTAAGTAGTACAATGTGTGTGTGTGTGTGTGTGTGTACATTACCACGCGCGCGTGTCCATCCATCCATTCACCCCAAATTGACCTCTCTCTCTCTCTCTCTCTCTCTCTCTCTCTCTAGATATGTATATATATATCAAAGAAACAAGCTCTCAAAGCACGAGCCTTCCGGGCTCCTCCTCGAGGATGACCTTGCACCTCTCGAGGAAAGCCTTTGCCCTCGTCTCCTCAGCCGGAGGGACGACGAGGCTGAAGACGTTGGGGCCGCTAGACAGCCCAGGAACGGTGGCGGGAATGGAGGGGGAGCCGGCAACGGCGGTAGGCTTCCTGGGCTTCTTTCCGGCCAGCAGGTCGATGACGTCGTAATCAGCCGATTTTCTGGCGGGAGCGACGCGCGGGGTGGCGGGGGTGACGACGGAGATCTGGGGGAGGTAGGTGCCCCTGGAGCCGGCGGCGGCCGAGGCCTTCTTGACCTTGTCCAGGCCGAGGACCCGGTCGAACAGCTCGGCGGAGGTGGGCTGGCGCCTGGCGGCGGGGGGGAGTTGGTCGTTGGCGACGTCGGCGGCGCGGCCGATGAAGGTGGAGAGGGGGAGGAAGACGCCCAGGGTGTCGTGGATCTTGTTCTGGACCTCGACCACCTTGGAGAGGGAGACGGGGAGGTCGACCCGGATGGGAGGGGGAGGGGCGGCAGCTGCTGCCTTCTTGACGTCCTCCTTGGGAGCAGCGGCAGCAGCTGCCGGCTTCTCCTTCGGGGCGGCAATCTTGATGTTGGAGAGGTCAAGGCGGGAGAGCTGGTCGAAGCGAGAGGAGATGGCGGCCGGTGTGCCGGGGGAGATGGCACCGACGAAGGCGAGGACGTCGCCCTTGAGGAGACGGCCTCCGGGTCCGGTGGGCTTGATCTTGGCCAGGTCGGCCTCGGAGATGCCGTTGGCCTTGACGATGTTCTCGACCGAAGGGTAGAGAGGGTACCTCACGGGCTGGGCTTCGTCGGAGGTGTTGGCACCCTTCTCGGCGACGGGCGCAGATGCAGCAGTACCAGCGTTGTTGTTGTTGTTGTTGTTGTTGTTAGAAGAGGCTGATGAGGAAGCGGCGCTGTCGGGCTGCTGAGCACTGTTGCTGTCGGGGGGGAGCTCGAGAGAGGCAATATCGTCGCCAGCCTCGGCGACGACGGCGATGCGCGTACCGACCTGGATTCCCTTGGAGCCGTCCTGTTGCACAATCTTCATCATGATACCGTCCTCCTGGGCCTCGACGTCCATGGTGGCCTTGTCCGTCTCTATCTCGAGAAGGACGTCTCCGGCGCTAAAGGTCTGGCCCTCCTTGACATTCCAGGTAGCAATGTTTCCCTCCGTCATGGTGGGAGATAGAGCGGGCATGCTGAAGTTCTGGGCGGCCAGGGATCGAGAGGATGAGGTGAAGGCTGTTGCCAAAGCACCGTAGGTCAGAACATCTCATTATCTTGCGCATTTTTTTCCCTCTTCTGTAGCAGGAGAGGAGGGAGGGGAGAGATCAGAGAGGGCTTACTCCTGGTGGCGGCTGCACCCGTGAGACGAGCCGTGGCTCGGCATGCTGCCGCGATCGACGACGCCATTGCGCGGAGAAGGGAATTGACAAGAGCGGAGATGGGGGGAGGGGAGGCGAAAGGGTCGCGACGTTGATGAGTCGGTATGGACACGGGAGAGCACGGGGAAGAGAGAATAAACTATGAGGCTCTTGCAGGAAGCTGTTGTTGGGACGGATTGGTTAGTGGAACCACCTGACCCAATATTTTTGACGGACGGCATCGGAGCGGGTCGTTGACGGAATAATGAGGACAGGTCTCTGATCAGTTTAGCATGATGGATGTCGCCGACATTATTGTCACGGCGACGTGGCCAGGGGGACAACTCCTTTGTATCTTTTTTTTTTTTCCTTTGCTCTCTCTGTTAGCTCTCTTGTCTCGCATGTACGAGCACCTATCGACGCTCGGCTTCAAATTTCATCGAACCCCCACCAACGTACCCTCTGTATCCGGGAAGAGACAGGAGACAATCAATCCGTGTGTCCGCTCACAATGGCCAGCATCTGTCGGGGTCTGTTCCCCCCCGGCATGAGGCCACTCCTCCGCCCCTCCAAGCTCTCCACCATCACAACTACTACACCTCGACTCCAGCCCGCCTCCTTCTTCTCGACGTCGTCTATCCGACAGCGGGCGATCCAAGCATCGAGGATCCAAGCATCGAAGAAGCCTGCGATGAAAGTCCCGATAGCCTCGCGATCATCACCATCAGCCGCCCCGCAGTCGAGCTATGCCATGATCAAGAGTCTGGCCGTCAAGCCCACGCCGACGATCCTGTACGAGGGACCATCGCACTTCTGGTTCTACTTTGGCTGCTGGACGAGCGGCGGCCTGATCCTAGCGTGGACCGCCATCACGGGCCCAGGCGTGGTGAACGACCAGCCAGACGGGGTGCCGCGCTGGGTGGGCTGGGTGTACACTGCCTCGTATGCGCTGCTGGCTGCGATGGGGTTCTACCTCATTTCCAAGACGCCAAACATTGTCAAGACGATACGGGTGATTCCCAGATCCATTCCTGCGGCGGCAACCTCTCCTTCCCCTTCTTCTTCTTCTTCTTCTTCTTCTTCTTCTTCTTCTTCTTCTTCTTCGTCTGCAGCTGCAGCTACGAGGTCCTCGGCGGCGGCAACATCACCACTGCTAGACATGGAAATCACCGTCCGTCGGGCCCTGCCACTGCTAGACCCCAAGGTGATCACGACAAGCCTGGATCGGGTGTCGCTCGCATCGCGCCTCTCGCTCCCAGAGGAGCATGTCCCCCGTCTACGTCGCGAGCAGGTTGAGCTGCACGAGGAGAAGAAGGCGCAGGAGCTGCTCAAGTTCGACATGGGCCACATCCTCACCATGCCTTTTCGTAGGGTCGGTAGGGCGTTTGTCGGTCTGTTTGAGGGCGTCAGGGCTGCCTGGACGGATATGGGGTTTGGGGTGGTCCGTGTTGGTGGCAAGGCGTACAAGATTGATGTGACGCAGGGGTTTGCGCATGATGGCTTCAGGACGTTGGAGAGGATTGTGGCTATCGACGAGTGATGGTAGGGCACCGGAGATGTTTGTTTCCTTTGTGGAAGATGTATTCTAAATGTATCCTGTATGATATCAGATCTACCTATTACTACTGCTGCTGCTGCTGCTGCTGCTGCTGCTGCTACTAATCAGCGCCATGTAATAATATATATTTATGTATGTAGACTTGGAGGTGTCAAGGTGTTGGAGGAGTGGGATTTTTCACCATCTAATATATCACATACCCTGCACTTCTCGGTGCGAACTCCAAACATGAAGGTTCGAATTGAGCATCGTATGTCGGGAGGATCAGAGGAGAAGCCAATTCGTTCGATTGCCCATCTGACACATTGTACTACTAGCAGATGCAATCTTACATGAACGGTCACCGCCATTCGACAATTCGAGCCGGAAAAGGAAAAACGTCAGTCACGGTCGTTATTGGACGTGTAAGCGCGCATCTACGTCGTATGTCATATTGACTGCGCATACACACACAGACGCACACTCTTCACTCCGCCTTTTTTTTTTTTTTTTTCAAATAGAAAGAGATGGAAGAAAAGTTCATGTCATGGCGTAATATGTCGTCTTTTTGCCCTATGATAATAATGAATGCAGGAAGTGGGAATGATGGCTGACGAAAAAAAAAAGGTTTACACCGTTACATGGGTACAATTGAATCGTTGGAACGCCAAACTAGTTCACCCGGCGACAAAGGCGGCCCCTTGAAGTATCAGATCTATCTAGACACTCTTTTGGAATCGTGCACGATAAGCTTCGGTAGCATATAAAGTACTTGCAACGAAGTCAGAGGTTCTCGAGAAGCTGAAACAAGCAGACAGATTTGTGTCAGAAAGAAGAGGTAGGAGGCGAAAAAAGAGAGAGAGAAAAAAAGGCGAAAGTGATTAGTAGTATCGGATGGTGGATAGAGGAGGGGATGATGCTGTATGATGAGCCAATAACACCTTGTCGAATCGGCAGATGGGGAGAAACCAGGGATGTGAGAGGGAGGGGTGACATGGAGACTTGGCTTCTTTTTCGCCTCCTCTTTCTTCCTCTTCGCCTTTACGAGAAGCCTCTACAGGGTCTGAAGGCCGACGAGTTACGTACTTGCAGACGAAGGATCGACATTGATAGAGAAGAGTGTAGAGAAGTATCTGCCGTTGCAACCCCATAGGAGGTCTCCCCCCCC
>NW_023336199.1:317206-334130 GCF_012550715.1 Geosmithia morbida
CCCCCCCGGTCAGAAGGCACCTGGTGTGTATGGTGAGTGAACGGAGCAAACATTACTCGATGGACATATGAAAGTACAAAGATGCCACGGCGGTGTTGGAGAAGACTGACTCTCTTCTCTGCTTCCTTATCTGACGCTTTCTCGTCTCATGAATCGCGATGGACGGGGGAGGGTAAACTACGGCCGACATCTGAAAAAAAAAAAAATTGTGGATGGCATTGCACTGGAATGTCGGAGTAGTCATGGCTAATCCTAAGCGACGAAAAAGCCGGTGAAGAGAACCAGACTGTTGGTTCATCAGGTCATCACGTCAAAACGAGGGATCAGCAAAGTGTATACATACGAACTGACCCTGCTCCCCTGTCTGTCAGAGCGCTCATCAGCAAATGATGCAGACATACATTCCGTTCTAGTAAGAGACATGTCTCCTCCCCCTCCTCCCCATGACCCTTGAAATGGAGGGGTTCAAAGGATTGAAAGTAGCGGCAAACCAGAGGGGGGGAGGGGCATAAAGTGGAAGCATACGTATATGGGGGGGATCTGGCCAACAATTGTCGCACATGGACGCACCTGGTGGGAGTTGATGGTAGGTTGGTCGAATCATTCTGAAGGATTGCGATGGGGTCGCAACAAGAAAAAAAAGAAGGTATGACTTACATACTAGTTGTATAGGTATACAAGTAAAAGCTGAAAGAGAGGCGGTGAGCCCCCTGTGTTTGTGCGAGCGGCGCGCGCGCGCGCGTGTGTGTGTGCGTGTGTGTATGTTTGCGTAATGCGACGGGCGCAAGTACAAGGGGATTGAACTTGATTGATGTCGGTAGAAGGTTGTGAAGTAGAATATGGGGTCTGAAGGTTGAATGACGAAGAGGGGCAAGGGTGAAGGGGGAGAAGGCGGTGATGATGGTATATTAATAGTATTGATCACCGTTAGTATAGCATTGATTACTCGATGAGGCGAACTAGTTAGTACTTACTTGCACGTAAATACAGGAAATGTCAAATGTCATGGTTCTCCATCTCGGATAGATGACGATGGGGAGATGATGGCGCTCATGACGCGCCAGGGTTCCTTACCCCCCCGCCTCCTTCCCTCTTTGTAGAGTAATACGAATGCGACGAGCTACGACGTAATGCCATCTTGCCTGTCACTATTGCTGAACGCGAACGCTAATGATGCAGCGACAGGAGCAACAGAGAGAGAGAGAGAGAACATGGGTTCCATCATACAAGTCGATTGACGGAGACTCGGAGACACACACACATACACACAACTATATACAACTATATGTACACTACACAAACAAGAAAGAGAAGGACAAGCGCTTGATGCTGTGGGGCGAGGGATCGCCCAGAACCACCACACCACCACGTATGTCTGCTGATGTACCGCAGAGTCATAGAGAGAGGGAGGGGACCGAGATATCAGTCGGATCGACTGACATTCTTTCTTCCTCTCTGCGAATCCCCCATGGGAATAAAAAATGGATACCGCCGTCCTCAACTGTTCGCCCTAGTGGACCCTGCAGGGTAGCATACGTCAGTGTCTGGTCGTCGGAACATGCTCTCTCTCTCTCTCGTACGACCAAGTGCATTGTACGCACGGGCATGTATAAATACGATGTACGGCGGGATTTTACCCCCCCCCCAAAAAAAAAAGGTGGAAACAAGTCAACGGCAGTGCAGTCTGCATCTGGTCCAGTCTCTCTCTCTCTCTCTCTCTCTCGTACTATCCGTGAACATGTCTCAGCGACAAGAAACACCATGAGAGAAAAGAAAAGAAGACCCCCCCCTTTTATGCTGCAACTCTGCAGCAGACAGTCGCACATGAGAAGTAAGGGGTCTTTTCTGTCTGGTATGCATGCACCTGCTTCGTACTCGTATACATTGACAGCATGGGTATAATAAATCGAAAGAGAGAGAAGAGAAGAGCCAGATGATGCTGGTCGATATTGATACTTACAATAATAGTATTATTCCGTGCAAGGAGAAAGCCAACATCTCTGTTCAGTTGTTGGGCCCGTGCTGCCGCTGTGGTGTGCCCCGCTTGGCAATATCGGTAGCAAAATGACTCGCAGGCCAATCTCGGGCTTTTTTGGGCGCTATTAATCTGATGACCTTGTTCACTTGGCTTGACGACGAGTCGCCATTGTTATTGTTTTCAAACCGCTCTTTACTCGTACTTTGGTTCTTTATGAGAAGAAACAACAATGAACTTTTCCGGAATGCTCCGTTGGAGCTACTGCTAGTAGCATCACGCTCCGTACTGTAGTACGTGTATCGGTGGCCGGTAAAGTCTGGACTACGGGTCGCTCTATCCCATGCTGCGTATTTCAGAAATGTACGTTAAAAGGGGAACACGATGATACAAAATGTAAAAGAAAGAAAGGGAAAGGGAAAAAAAAAGAGAGAGAGAGAGAGAGAGACATGCCGTCACATTGTCGCACTGAAGTTGCGTCGTGACCCCATGTCTAAGCTAATGGCTGCATAGGACCAGGGGGGTGAGGGGCCACACCACCAAAGACCCCTCCCAACTCTTTCCTCTCTCTCTCTCTCTCTCCTTCTCCTTCTCTTTTCGCTCTTTCCCTCTCCTCCTCTCCTCCTTCTTTTTTTTTTTCTCCCTCCCCCTTGGTCCCTTATTAAATAAATGACGAGACGAGGAGGATCCAAAACCGACCTCTTGCCGGTCTGCCTGGGTTGATCTATCGTAACCGGTGAGGTGTGAGTCTTTCTCTGGGTTATCGACTTCGACTTCGGACAGCGGCTAGGCTTGGCGCGGCCGACGGCGTTAATCGAAATAATAATAGTCGTACGGAGTAGTGTGTTTTGATCGGAATATCAACTTCATGGAATATCATTCTAATACTAAGCCGAAGTAGTACAAACATACATCTGTTATTCATTACTTACTCAGTATTACGCCTTCACCTCGTACTTGTACGTACTCTCCAACATCGGATGCGCAAATGTGCACTAGATGTGCGAACTGTAGTGCTAGTTAGTGTATGCATCCTACGCTGATGGTGTAGACCATGTGAGAGGCAGCTGGTTGGTGACGGTGACGACGTCAGATGAGAAGATGTCGTCCCCCCCTATTAGCTTGTATCATTCAAGAAAAAAAAAATAGAGAAAAAAATTGGCCGAGCTCGGGGACCCAATAATATGAAGTAGTATGAGCAGTAGCCATGGTCCGGGGGCCGAGGGCGAGGCATGACGACAAACAATCCAATCGTATTACCCGGGTCAAATGAGGACGGTTGACAGGCTGGGATGGCGTCAGTTGGGTCAGCAGCCCCGATGACATACGAGCAAGGCAATCAATCAGTGACGCTCATCATCACGGCCGTGGTCATTTGTGAGCGTCGTACGTGCGACGGTGGTAATAGCATAATGTTCATCGCAATCTATGAGATTGCAGAGTGATACGAGTGCTTGACCATATACAAGATACAATATGCCGGCCACTATACGAACGGGTGCGAGGATGCTCACTCTACGACTGACTGCGGCGTACGTCTCGACACTGTATCCATCATCCTCTATTGCCTCCTACCAGCACACTCGTACGTGCTCATTGCGGCGTTGTAGTGATATCATAACTCGTAAACATGCGAGTTAGAAGCTGACAGCACTCACATGGCACACGGATCTAGTGACACGTCACGTGGGTAGCTCTGACTACGGGTTATCTTTTGAATTCGATGCGAGACAGTCCTCTTCCGTACATATATCATCATATATGAGTACATGTACTCCGTATTACTGGTATTAATGATAGCCTGCGAGAATCATGAACCTGGTGTTTGAAGAAACGGTATCCTCGCTGGGCTCGTCCCCCTTCCATTTCATATGTGGGGAGGGGTGGCACTATTATACCCTGGTCCTATGCAGCTAGCAGCAGCGTCCCCTCCTCCAGCAGAGTCGTCGTACATGTTTAGTCGTAGATGTGCCCAGCTGCGACGAGGGTCGGTAGTATTATATAGTATGAGTTGCTGGTATAAGCGTATATCGCTCTCTGCTGATGTTACTACCATAATGGAAACGACTCACTATTACCGGATGCTCACCCCGTAGTCGTACATAGAGTGCGATGTAGGAGTAGAAGAGGCGAGAAAAAAAAGGAAAGAAAAGAGAAAAGATGGGCGCGTGGCGGGCAAGTGAGGCTGCATGCATGGACAGGGGGGGGTGGGAGGAGCGCAAGGTCCCCTTCTCCTACTCCTTGCCCTTTCCCATGAGGACTGGGCATTATTTCCTCATAACGTGGGTTCTTGACAGTCGTTGGCCAGGACTTTTACGAGCACCATTAATACGGAGTGATAATTATATAATATGACACTAGTGATATCATGTACAGATACAGGACCACTACGACTATTACGTCGTACGTCTTAACTAATGATGGGATCCATTGAACCCATCCGTTAGTATCCGTACTCGTAGTCGCTTCGTTTATTCGATCCGCTTGATATTAGTACATGTAGTAATAATAGTTAGTACTCCGTATAGCTTTCATTATAGCCGTCGTAGTAAACAAACAATGGATGGAACCTCCGTGGGCTGTAATGCTTATTACGCTACTAGAGAGGAGAGAAGGGGGGGGGAAGGGGGTCCCATGGTGTTAGCGGCTGAGCATACACTGTAAGCTCCCGCCTGTCAGCACATCGTTAGCACTACGACAAGAGTCAGTCGTTCTCTCTCTCGGTGCGTGTGTGTGTGTGCGTGCGTGTGCATGTGTGGCAGAGCCCACCTATCCTTCAAGTGCCAGCCAGCCAGGTGTCCAGCATCATAGGACATCCAGACACCAAGACACCCACCGTGGCTGTAGCCTGTAGGTGCCAGCCTGTAATGATACCTGCTAGGCCTGCTGGATTTACAGTGGGGAATAGTGTAGAGCAATCCCTGTCAACGCAGCTGCAGCCAAGGGCCACTTGCATTAGCGCTCGCTTTAGTCTGGTGGTCCCTCTTCTCAGTTCCTCTCTCTGTTTGGTTCCTTCTGTGTCTGTCTCTCTGTGTCCTGTCTCTCACTTGGGCTCTGGCTCTGGCTGGTCTGGCTCTCTTCATCTCTCTGTGCTGCCCCATACACTGGGGGGACCTTGTCTCTCTGTGGTGGTGATGGTGGTGGTGGTGGCTCCTGGCTCCTGGCTCCTGGCTCCGACTCTGACTGACTGCTCCTCTCTTTTATCGTCGCGACTCGCCGTTTTCCCTACTCCTCCTCCTTCCTCCCCTCCTCCATGCGTGTGTGTCTTCTCACACCTCGGCCTCATCTCTCACCAAGAGAGGCAATCCTCCTGGAGGAGTCTTCCTGGGTTTGATAACTTCTGTTTCTTCTGTTTTCTTAACCTGTATTGTTTATCTCTTTTTCACTTCTTTTACCTGTCTTCTCATTCTCTACAGTCTCAACCCTCCTCCCGCACCTGGGACTACCTCGCCCCAATTCCTCCGTCGTCGGCGCCATCTCGACGACAACCTTCTTTCCCTCTCTACTCTCGGGTGACACAATATCTCGGGGCGAAAAAAAAAAGAAGGGACGAGATAATATACGTCTGGGTTGCTGCCTGGGAAGTGATACGGTTTTGTGACTGTTATACCGTGAGTCACTTTTTCTTTTCTCTCCTGCTTTTCTTCTTCTTTCTACTGCCTCCCAGCTATCGTTCCCTCACCGTTTTTCTCCCTCCGCCCATATTTTGTGCCTCTTGTCGCCCGTTTTTGTTCGTGTTGGTTCTCGTTCTAGCTCCCCTCACCCCTCTCTCCTTGTCCAGCTGCTGTGTACGCTCTGCATTCTTGGGACAAGCTTGCTTGTGCTTGTATCTCCACGGCAAAAGTCTCACCTTGTTGGCTCTGGTCACCTCGCACTACATTCTTGCACCTGTCTTTAGCGTGACGAGACGGCGGGGTTCGTTTCTCGACCCTCCCCCCCCCCCTTCCTTTCGACTAAAACCTGTACCACTTTGCATCATGTCGGACCAGTGTTGAGAGCCAACGCGGGGAGCAGCTTGCGTGATTCCATGTTTCCCGCGCCAATACAAATCTCCCCTCCCCAGCCTACGCTGTGCTTGCTGTCCTCCTTCCTCACCGTCTTCCTTCGCTCCATCAGCTTTCGTTTGGCTTCTCTCATCCAGTCCCTCGACCGAGTATCGGTCGTGGGTACGACGGTGCTTGTTCTTTGTACGCCTTGCACTTGATTTGATGTCTCTGTTCTTTTTTTGCACGCAGCCTCGATTTTGGAAAGATCCGTTACTAACGTGGGGTACTCTTATTAGACAGACAAGCCGACCAGAGAACCAGAGCTGAACTGCCTCCTCCCTTCCCATCCCCGGGCATCCTTCGAAACTTAATACCTCTCTTATTCATATTCGAACCAGGGTGGCTCAACTCCGACCTGGATGCTTCGAAAGTCCTGAATTATGAACTCAGAAGACGGAGAACTGTTTGTCAAGGTACGTCACCTCTGGACTTGTGACCTGCAGTATCAACCCATTATATACGCTGACACCGCCCGCAATAGCAATTGGCTGGCTTTGTGCGCACGCATGAAAAGGCCCTTGCCAATGCTGCTCAGTTTCAGCGCCGCACAGCTCGTCATCGCCCAACCCAGAGCACCAACTCTGTGGCCGCCGTGCCCAGCTCTCCTTCCATCCCCGAGCGACCCGCCACCTCAGCTTCTTCCGTTACGACCCCGCTTGCCACTACCTTCTCCCTCGGCTCCCTCGGTTTGGCCTCGAGTAGTGTAAAATCCGCCAGGCTTGCTCTCACGCCCCACCACCTCTTCTACCTCCTTTCGCGCTTCGAGGAACTCGGCATTGCCGTGGGACCTATGAAGATTCGTCTCGAGAACCTTCACTCCAGTTCCGCCTCGGCCAACTATGTCTCCTTCCTCGGAAATACGCCGCGCCCCAAGGATCCCGATGCTGTCTCCATATCCTCCGTCTCCAGCGTCCGTAGCGTCATGTCCAGCATGTCGGCTCTGTTTGCCAGCTTCGGCATCGGAGCCAGCATCTCAGCTGCCCGGACCGAGCGCCAGCAGGCTGCCGCCCAAGCCGATCTTAAGTACCTGTACTCCGCCTTTACTAAGATCCCCTGCCTCCGTCTGGCCCCTGATTGGCGCGCCCGCTTGATCCGTGGATATGAGGAGTTCCCCTTCGACTCGGCCGTCCCCCTCTACGCTTTTAAGAATCTGCAGGCCCTGGAGGTGAGCGGCATCGATTTCCGCCAGTTCTTTGGCTGGGACCGCCTGGCTGAGCAGCTGCGCTCCCTGACCCTCAAGCACGCCGGCATCGATGATCCAGCCGATATCCTCATCGACATCGTTCTCGACGACATGGACAAGCGCCGTCGCCGTACCTCCAAGTCACAGTCTTCCCCCGCCACGTCGTGGGGCTTCAACGGCAGCTCGCGCAGAGGCTCCGTCGTACCCGAGCTGCAGCGGTCGCATACTGTTCCCACCTGGACCGACCCTCGGCCCACGACCCATGAGCTTGGCGTTGTAGGCTCCCTCACCAGCGAACATGCCATAGACGACGGTAGCAACTCGGATACGGCCAAGCCCCAGGGGCAGCAGTGCCATGGCAGCGACGATCCCGCTGTGCCTAAGTCGCCCGTCAAGGCGCCCACCCGCCCCCGCAGTAACTCTCCTTCGCGACTCACCGGCTCGCGCAAGAACTCCCACCAGCATACCCGGTCCTCGCAGCGCACCCAGCGCTCCGGCTCCGGCAGCTCCCATTCCAGCCTTTCCGACTCTTGGCACCACCACGCCCGCAGCAGCAGCTCCACCAACCTCCTGTCCATCGACATCCTCCCCGCCTCCAAGTGGCGCTTCCTGCGACACCTCTCCCTGGCCGACAACTCGATGACATCGATATCCTCGACCAGCCTGGCTCCCCTCTCCAACTCGCTCTACTCGCTGGACCTGTCGTCCAACCTCTTCGCTGAGATACCCGACAGTCTGGCCTCTCTCACGGCGCTCCGGGCTCTCAACCTTTCCCAGTGCATGATCGACTCGCTGCACTCTCTCACCCGTAGCCCCCTGCCTGCCATCACTGCTCTGAACCTTCGCGCCAACCGGCTCCAGTCGCTGGCCGGGGTGGAGAAGCTGTACCCCCTCGAGCGCCTCGACTTGAGAGACAATCGCCTCACCGACCCCTCGGAGCTCGCCAGACTCACCGGCATCCCCGACATCCGCGAGATCTGGGTCGAGGGCAACCCCTTTGCCCGCACGCACAAGGACTACCGTGTCACCATCTTCAACCTCTTCCGCAAGACGCCCGGGTACACTGAGGATATCATCATCGACGGCACCGGCCCCAGCTACTCGGAGCGCCGCAGCCTAGTTGAACGCGCCCCCATACCCGACTCGGTGCCCGTCGTGAAACCAAAGGCCCCCGAGGTCCCCACCGTCGACATGTCCAAGCCTACCATTGTATATGGCTCTCCCAAGGATGCCGCCGTGGTGCGCAGGGAGCGACCCACACCCAAGGCAGTCTTAAGCGAGGTACATACCGGATCGACGCGCCGCCGCAAGGCGCCCAAGAGGCGCATCATCGACCTCGCAACGGGTGGGGATGTGCCGGCCGTGCCGCCCCTTAACATACACGTACGAAATGATGCGGCCGCGACGTCGCCCGTCGATCGTTCCGATTCGGCTACCCCAGAAGAGAACAACTACCGCATCTCGCATGTCCCGCAGACCCAGCAGCTCCAGCCCTCTGTCATCCTGACAGACACCCGCAAAGGCAATGTACCGCGTGCAGCTGAGACCAGCGGCGATGCGGCGACAACGGCTACGGGTCGTTCGGAGAATGTTGAGAACACGACCAGCCCCACCTCTCCAAAGTGGAAGGTACCTGACAATTGGCACGCCGATGCTGAGAACTACCGTCTCAAGATTGAGACCTTGCGGGACAAGGTCGGCGACGGATATCTCAGCGCACTGGGCGACCAGGCCTGGGCCTCGAATCCGTCTCCCCCCACCACCGTCACCGCGCCAACGCTGCCCACGGGTGGTGCTGTTGGTGGTGCAGCCATCAGGCCAGTGACACGCAACGCGGACTCTGCCCAGTCTATCCAGACTATTCACGACGGTCGCACCCTAGGACAGCCTCTTCCCTCATGATGCTCCCACGCATGTCGGTCTCTTTTCTACTCTTCTTCACTACATTTAGAAGAGCAGGTAGATCCTCTTTTTTTATTCTTTATTCTTGACGATACCTATGATACCCGCTTTTTTCGACATTATTTCTTTCGGACGTTTTGCGTGTCTCTGCCAGGCACAACATGCGCCCGCCTACTTTCCCCCTTTCTTATTCATAACGGTTCTTGCCATGTTTTTAAATCATATTAGAGCATGGAGGGTCCAGAACTCTTAATTCTGCTCTTTTATTCGCCACGTCCTGTTGGTGCATGCATTTGCTTTGCACGCATTGTTTCTTTTCTACTCTAGAGATGAGAGACGATAAATCCTGCTGCAGATTTTGTTGTCGCGTCTGTTCTTCACCACCTCTTGCTTCTGCGCTTGTGACTTTTCTACAACTTGCTTCTTTCTAAACACACCTCTTCTCTCTGATGATCTTCTGCAAAAGGCGTTTTTTTTTTTGGGAGCTACGTGTATTCCAGGTTTGTTCACTGCGATTGATTGATTATTTCTACACTACCTCGATCGTGTTCAGCTGCGTTCTTGATTTATACGTTCCCTGCCTTTCAGGGTGGCATATTGTGTAGCATCTCAGTCTTCCTCTGTTACTCTTTCGATAAAAATGTATTCGAGTTCGACCTTTCGGTCTAATGCTTTCATCACTTTCTAAACTTGCTCTCCGTGAAGTCAGCCACTGTGTGCTGTGTGCATATACTCCTGAGCTGTTGCACGTGTCCGTGTAGATTCAAGATGTGACCGAAGTGGATTAAGAAACGGTATAGATGTCCGAAAGTGTTGTGTTCTACTAATCTAAATCAAGACCTCTCCCACATCTCAAACCGATACCGCACACCAGCCTCGTCCTGTCCTTCCTCGGCGACATCTTCCTCCCCCGTCCACTCTCTCAACTCGTCATTAGACTTTTTGATCCACTGGGTCCCCGCCTGTTCTGCCGAAGCGTCTAGAGTGACGGGGAAGAAGGTATCGCATTCATATTCGGCGTCGATGGAGGTCAGGAGTATCCTCTTGGCCTGGGGAAGCGCCAGGGCAGAGTGGTATATCTGCGCTCCGCCCATGACGAAGATCCGGTTGACGTTGGCGGACCGGGCGACCTGTAGGGCCTCGGTGAGAGATGAGACCCTCACGGGTCCTGCCTTGTTTTCTGCTGCTGCTTCTGCGGACAGAGAAGGAAAGGTTGTCGTTGTTCCTGCTGATCTAGAGATGACTATGTTGAGACGATCTTTTAGGGGACGGAATTTGGGGGGGATGGAGTCCCATGTTTTGCGGCCCATTACTACGGCGTTGAGACCGGGCTGGCCAGGCTAGTTAGTCGATGGCAAACACACGGGGATAATAGCAAAAGAGAAAGAAAAAGAAAGGGCTCAGGGGATGAGGAAATATTGAAGTACGGGAAAGAGCTCTGAGGAGAAAGTAAGAAAAAAAAACCATACACCATTGACACGCGTCGTTACACGTGCAAAGTATTGCATCTCCTTGCGAAGACCTTTCCACGGCATGGAACCATTCAGGCCGATGCCCATTCCCCGGGCTGCGGCGACGATGAGGGTCAACTCTTGGGTCATGATGAATGGAAGCGTTCTGGGGGGGGGTCCTGAGCTGGTGTTCTCAGAGTTGACTGATGGAAATGAGGAGGGATGACCCCACGGTGTTGAGGGCTAGGAGGCAGCTCCACTAGTCAGAGAGAAGTAAGAGCTTGAGAATCATGAGGCAGAAATATAACGGTAAAAGATTAAAGAAAGAAGAATACGAAAAGAACGAGGTGAGAGTCTTGGGGATGAAGCTAGAGTGACGGATGCTTCTAATTCCGGTTTGGAAACACGCACGTTCAGGTTGAGTGCTTCGAGTGCTTCAGATTTGGACTTCCCGACTCGTTTTGCAGAGAGAGGTAATAGAGTATGAAATCTATCAAATTGGCCTAAAGCGGTAGCATGCCAGAGTGGTTAATGGGTGGGACTTGAATTTCCGGATAGATACTCCCTTTCGGGATTATCTCTTCTACTGTGACTCCTATCCCATGGCTTCGGCCGCGCAGGTTCGAACCCTGCTGCTATCGAATTTTTTTTTGCGGGGTTTTGTATCTTCTTTTTTATATCTTATTATTGCATTTTATTTATCCCTTCTGCCTTGTTTACAGATATTCTCAAAATCTATAGTACTCCTAGATACCTCAACAATAGATCAGTCGTCAGTCTTTATGACTGATAAAGATGTTGGAGATAATAGGTAAACGGGCAATAAGTGAGTGAGTGCAGACCAGTATAGCGTACAAGATACCTGTACAGCGTACAAACGGGTAGGTGTTCACGATGGCCGTGGCGGAACGAACTACCAGTAGGGTCATGACTAATACTCCACGCGCAGGGGGTGGCCCGTGCATCAGCACTTCACGCGTCCACTGTTTTCCCATGGGTAGCAAGATGCTTGCCAGCCAGCCGACGTCACGGCCTCTCCCTGGCGATAAGTCATCGAAAACCATCCATATCACGTCCGGAAAGGGGGCGCCTATCGGCACGTGAGATTCGCAAGTGCCTCTACCGATTCTGTCTCCTGGCGTGGGATTTTCAACAAGAACGACGCTGCCTAGCCCCCCCCCCCCCCCTCTCGTCGCGAACGTCCCCATATCACCACCCGCCCCTCCCTCAGCTGAACGAAGACACGATTGGAGAAGACAGCATCGAGAGCAAAAACTGAGAGAAGAATCGAAAGGTTTGGCCTCTACCCCGCAATGGCCATGCCTTCCACCTCGACCCCATCACGCCGTACACCGACCGGAAGACCTCGGGGCAGACCACCGGGCACCACCAACGCTGCGCGGGCAGCAAGGCAAGCGTCGCTAGCGGCGGCGGCGGCGGCGGCTGCCGCGACAGCCACGGCCTCGGAGCCCCCTCCTAAGAGGCGCCGATATGTGGCCGGCAGCCGGTTCAATAATCAGTCGGCGAATGTGAGCACACCAGAGCCCATGGCGGCAACGGCGTCTCGCAGACGCGCTGCGGCCTCGCGCAACTCGTTTACTGGAGGCGGCGCGGCCGCGACGCCATCCACCCTCCCCGCACGCGAGCGCAGCACGCGCATCCGCGCTGCTGCCGATGCCGCGGCTGACGAGGAGCAGTTCGGCTTTGCTGCTGCAGTCACTGCGTCGGTCAAGCAGGCCGACGACTACAAGCCTCGCGAGGAGCGCAGCTGGGAGGAGTTCCACCCTCACCTGGATATCGAGAAGTGCTTCATAGTTCTGCGGTCCGAGGAAGTCGACGGAATACTGCCGTCGAGTAAGCAGGAGCCTGCTACGCTGCCGGAAAATGCGACGACGTCAGCGGTTCTGGCAAATAACGGGTCCATGACACCATCTGCCAAAACACCGAATCCCGCGTCGACGGGCGACACACCACAAGCCCCTTCGCAAGGAGACGATAAGGCGGCAGCGGCAGGGGCTGGTGCGCCCATGGGGACGCCATCACGTCGTCCGCGCAGACCGACACGCGACGCGGTCAGCTTCTACGGGGTTCGCCCGCTGGAACTGCCCGTCCTGGCAACCCCCAAGACACCCAAGGTGCTGCCGATCAAGAACCAGACGGCGAAAGAGAGGCTGGACCTGAAGCAGCCATCGTATCGCAAGACGAACCGCATAGAACTCTTCGAGAGCAAGACGTTTGGCCAGGCCCGCTACGTCGACAAGGCCATGAGCAATGTCGGATATCAGGAGAGTGACCGGTTTAACCGTCCGGAGCCCCAGCTCATCAAGGCCGTCGATGCGAACCCGGAGGACGGCATAGACGGCGTGGGCGGGCTACTGCCGGACGGCGCTACCGACATAGACGGCGGCGCCTACCACCATCATCCTCACAACCCCAACCAGTCGCGCTTCGGTCGCGTCGAGTACGACATGGACGAGCAGGATGACATGTGGTTGGAGCACCACAACGCGCTGCGCAGGAGCAACGAGCTTGAGGCTATAACGCGCGAGCTGTTCGAGATCACAATGACCAAGATTGAGAAGGAGTGGCACGCTCTCGAGAGGCGCATCCCCAAACCGAACCCGAAACCCCCGCAGACGCACCGTCCGCGGTCCGGGTCCGCTGCTGCCGTCAACGGCGAGCCGCAGGCCGCCGCCGACGAGCCCGACACTAAGTGTGCCATTTGCGAGGACGGCGACTGTGAGAACACCAATGCGATAGTGTTCTGTGATGGCTGTAATCTCGCGGTCCACCAGGAGTGTTATGGTGTGCCGTTTATCCCCGAGGGTCAGTGGCTCTGCCGCAAGTGTCAGCTCTGCGGAAGGGGAGTCCCGGTAAGTTCCCTGCGCATCTACGTCATGTTGAGATCGGAGGGGGAGGACGAAACAAACAGATGGCTAACGAAGTCGTAGACATGCATATTCTGCCCCAACACCGATGGCGCATTCAAGCAGACCAACTCGTCCAAGTGGGCCCACCTGCTATGCGCAATGTGGATCCCAGAGGTGTGTCTGGGGAATCACACCTTTATGGAGCCGGTCATGGACGTGGAAAAGGTTCCCCGGACGAGGTGGAAGCTCAACTGCTACATCTGTCACCAGAGGATGGGTGCTTGTATCCAGTGCGGTAATAAGAATTGCTACCAGGCCTTCCACGTCACCTGCGCCCGCCGCGCCCGCCTGTTTCTCAAGATGAAGAGCCCGTCAGGCCAGCTGGCCGTGCTCGACGGCGGCATGATGCTTAAGGCATTTTGCCACAACCACTGCCCGGCCGACTACACCGTCGAGCACGACGTGCACAACGCCACCAGGGCCGCCAAGAAATTCTACAGGCGTAACATGAAGGGCCGCATCTGGGCTGGTAACCACGCTGTAGCCAACGTGATTGCGGCGCGGCAGCGCGAGGAGCACGAGGTGGATGAAGCCCGGATGCTCGCCGGCGCTGTCTCGGACAGCAACAGCAACGGCAAGAAGAAGGACCCCCAACAGCAGCAGCAGCAGCAGCAGGAAGGGAAGAATGTGTGGAGGTTGCCGTCTGGTGCCCCGGTCATCCCCCAGGTCGTCTTCGATACAGTCGAGTCGTCCCTCCTACGCTTCACTTTCCGCAAGCGCAAGGACTTCCTCAGCGAAGCCTGCCGGTACTGGACGCTCAAGCGAGAGGCGCGGCGCGGCGCGGCCCTGCTCAAGCGCCTCCAGCTCCAGATGGACTCGTTCACGTCGATGGAGCTGACCAGGCGCAACTTTGCCGCCATGGGACCCGACGGCAAGGAGAAGCTGTCGAGAAGAATCGAGTTTGCCGAGATGCTAGTCAGGGACCTGGAGCAGCTCAAGACGCTGTCGGAGGAGACGGTTGAGCGGGAGAAATGCAAGCTCGAGGCGGCGGAGATGGAGAGCGAGTTCGTGGACGAATGCTACTTTCCCGTGTCTACTCTACTTGTCCCGGCAATGAACAAGGCCCTGTCGTGAGTTTTCCCCTGTCCTTGAAAAAAAAAGATGAAAGAAAAGAAAACGAAAAGAAAAGAAACCACCCCCCCGCGCCCCTGGGGGAAAAAAAGAGAAGATAGAAGCTAACCATACATCTCCCCCCAGGCTCGACAGGGACCTCTTTACGGAAAGCTTGAACCCCTTGCAACGTCGCGTCGAGGAACGATACTACACCAAGGCGCTTGCGTTCGCCCAAGATCTCGGTGATGTCATCAGCGCAGGTATCGCCACGGCACCACCAGGGCCCGATACGGACGCACTCGGCACCGTCGCAGGTGTTGTCGCAGAGGGCGGACTCGGCAGCAACGGCAATGGAAGGAGTGCGTTTGCAGATATCCGTGATCGGCGCAAGCTGGGCAAGCGCATCCTCAAGGCGGTGCAGCCCCTCCTCGAGACGGCGTTGCGCGTCGAGTCGGAGATCACCAGCCAGCCCTTTGCGGCCCTGCAGAAGGCTCTGGAGGCCAAGATCGAAGCCAGCATCAGCGCTCATCAGTCCATCACTGTGCGCCCCAGCGACAGTGGAAACAGCACCATCATGGTCCGGGCGGACAAGATTGGGTCCTGGAGCAAAGAGGACACGGACATGACGGAGGATGGAGACAATATCGAGGTCAAGGCTGCGGCGAGCAGTGTCAACGGCAACGGCAACGGCAACGGCAACGGCAACGGGCGCGGGAACGTCAATGGCGACGGTGATGTCGAGATGACTGATGCTACTCTCAACGAGTCCGTCTCTCAGCACCACCCATCACCCAACAGTACGGGCTACGACGGCAGGGATACCACTGCTGGTGCCACGACGACGACGACGACCAACAATACCAACGACAACAACGACAACAACGACATCAACAACAATAACAACAACGACGATGACAACAACAACAACAACAACAACAACAACAACAACAACAACAACAACAACAACAACGGGCTCCCAACACCACTTCGATCCAACGTCAGCCTTGGAAAGGACAGGGACGCCCTCTCGGACGGAGGTATAGTCTGGTATCTAAAGGAGTTCGAGCCATACGGTACATCCATCCTGAACATGATCCGTCCTCATAAAGAAGCGGAAGAGGAAGAAGAGCCGGAAGACGAACAAGAACAGCAGCAACAAGCCAAAGCCACGACGGTGGCAGCTCACGCCCTCCCCAAGGAAGACACGGGGACGCTGAGCGAGGATCTGACGGATCCCGACGATGACGAGCTCAAGGCTCTAGGGGCGGAAGTCGACCAGAGTCGTCTCTCGGCGGCGGCGACAGCCAAGCCAGCTGTGAACAGCACGCCTAGGGGTAAGGCGAACAAGGTGGCTGCTACGCCGCGTAGGACGTCGGCACGGAGAAGGTGATGCTATCACCCGTACTCTTCCCCCCCCTTTTTCTTTCATGTCATGTTTTACACTTTAATATCTCCTCTTCTGCTCTCGGTCTTTCTACATGTATCATAAGCCAGGCGCATGGAAAAAACACTTTTTTTTTTTTTTTGAAATCTTTGATGTTAGACTCGATTTCTTTTTCATAGGGAGGGGGAAAGGGATTATAGTCGGAGGACTGTTTTGATCTTTATAATCTTGTTTTGTCTTGTTTCAAGGGTAGGTACCAAGCCAGGCGTCGGGGTAGGTAATGATAAGTGTACGAGTAATATACCTTGTGCGTGTGTACGTTTTCGTTGAATTTAAGCGTGCTATGATGGTCCGTGGACGATGATATTGAGATAGGGCCGGGGGGTTGCACGACGAGTATAAGAAAAAGTAAAGGTGGCGTGTCTCGGGTCGAGATGACGTATCAATCACAGCATTACAAGGTGTATTTTGGATGAAGCTGAATATATTGGGTGATTGAGGCAGTGTATAACCTTTATAGTAGTTTAATTTTGTCTCGATGGAACAGGAGCGGTTCATCACAATCTTGTTTTAATAGGCAAAGGTTGGTTACGCGGCGCGGTATGGAGACGAGGACTGTTATGGCTACGAGTGTGTAGGTGGAGGGAGTGAGAGGTCTATCAAGCATCCGTACTCGTAGATATCTGGATGACAGCAGAACTCGAGAGGATTGAACAACGACGATCTCTCTCGACCCTCGCACGGCTGACCGCTGTACCTGAAAAGATTCCAGGTACGTGTACGAGTAGCGTAGTAGCAGTAGCAGTCCGTCAGTGGTATGAATACAAGAGTACAAGAGCTGTGCTATTCTTGCCAGCAAGGAAGAGAAAGAGGTTCCAGAAATGAAGCGGGTCTTCCAGCTCCCCCCCCCCCCCCCCAAAAAAAAAAAAAAAAAAGGGAACTTATGTTACCATGTGCTGATATGGAGAAAATTTGATATAGTGCTTCCCGATGAGAGGAC
>NW_023336199.1:334335-337527 GCF_012550715.1 Geosmithia morbida
CTCCCCTGGTCAGGTTGGTCTTGGAGGTCTCCATGCCAATGAACTGGATGAAGTCTCTTCTTCTTCTCTTCTTTCTTTTTCTTATCGGCGTATCCTCACTGTCTTTGTCTCCGTATGCCGACATGGTGCTCCGTGCTGTCCGGATCCAGTCTGCCTCTCTTTACGGATACGGGATGGAGGAGTAGGTGTTATTACGTTGTAATAAGATAGTACGGAGTAATCTGTACATGGTCCATATAATCCGTACATGGATGATGCTATATATATTATGAGTGTGTACGTATGTATTAGAACTATCATGATAATTTCGGGTTTAAACTCGGTGCCTGGAAAAGAAAGAGGCTGACCGATCTACTGGTGCTCATGGACCGCAACAGCCGCTGTCTAATAATAATAGATGTAGTTTTTAGTTGAGACTTGGCGTGGAGCTTGGTCTTACTTCTTTTTTTCTTTTTGGGGGAGGAGGGGGAGGAGGAGGAAGGACGAAAAGGGGAGGTGGGGATTGCCCTTCTTCTCGGTTACGTTTGTGCTCGGTAGACTTGTATCGACAGGGTTTTATGTATGCAGATGCGTACGGGTATGGACGAGGCCAAAGGATGATGGTAGCAGTATCAATTGGTATTATACTCGTGCACCTGTAACGCACCACTGTACGGGTATCCCGTATTACATATACCCGTGTCGGTATGTACTCGTAGTACGATTACCAGCATCAGTCCTTTCCTCTCTGTCTGGTCCTAGCGTCTGAGCCGAGTGGCTGACGGTCGGAGCGGCGAGACCAATGTGCACCGGTAGCAGGGGTCCAAAACAAGAGATTCTCGGAAGACGTGGAGAGTAATGCTCGATGCTCGTACTCCTTACAGGTAAAGGTAGAACGAGAGGGCGAGAGAGAGAGAGAGAGAGAGAGAGAGAGAGAAGAGCGTGCTTGGGATCGAGAGCGGAGATGGAGAGGGAGTGACCGAGATGGGACAAGAGACGGAGAGGAGGAAAAAAAGAGAGAGCCTAGAGGGGAATCAGGTCCCCCCTACTACCATTACTGCTACTACCACACTACTAGGGGCCCTAGAGGACCCGAGGACGGAGGCTGCTCCTGGAGTACCCAGCAGACCTCGGAGGCTTAGCAGTAGCAGTAGCTATTAGTTAGTGGTATCCGTACAGAGTACCGCATACGGTAGCAGCACTAGCAAAAAGCCTGGCAATATACGCTGAAAGATGAACGGATAGCAGTACCGCCGTGGTAGCAGTGGCGATGCCCTCTCAATACGGAGTACCCCCGTACCCGAACTATGGCGGTCATGGTGGTAACACTCCTACGCACGCGTAGAGTGGTGTAGAGTGTATAGCATCACCGGATACTCACCCGATCATAGCCCGGCGGAGACGGAGAGGGGGATGGTGCTGTGGCTATTCGTCAATGCTCTGATGCCTCCATGTGGCCGGTGCATTGCTGTCGACCGGTGTCTGGGAGAGAGACTCTGGTTGTTGCTGCCAGTTGGGGACGAGCCCGGTGTGCTTCAGGGTTTTGAACCGTTTATATGTGCTCAAACCTTACTACGGAGTACTCCGTACTGTGCAAGTGGTGATGCTAGCCATGATATCCTTCTGGCAGTGATGCTCGTATACTCTTGTACGGATCCAATCTGCTATGAGTGTGGACGGTGCCACCTGCTCGTACTCTGCCACCCGTGCGGAGCTCCGTAGTAAGAATGATGATGGGGAAGTAGTGGCGGTACGACGCAGCCTTCCAATAGTGACCATCGGCAGCCGCTCCCCCTCATCGCACAGCAATCGCCCATACGAGTACAGGTCATAGACAGGCTACGGCGGACGCAGTGCACGTATCGGGGTCCTCAGCTGTCGCTAGCAGTAGAGCCTGCGAGTAGCAGTGCTGATACTGTACCGCTACCTGACGATACAGCACAGCACAGCCTACATATATATACAGCCCGCAGGGAGCCAGAGCCAGGAATACCTCTTCTTCAGCCACTCACAGCACCGTGCTCGCCCCTTGGCCCTCCGTTCTTGCCTCCTCTCCCTCCCCACGCCAGAGAGAGGCCGAAGGGCGAAAAGACAAGGAAGAAAAAAAAAAAAAAAAAAAAAAAACTCTGCCACACACTCACTCTACGAGCATCCCTCCCTCTCTCTTCCCTCCTCTCCCTCGTCCTGCAACCCGCGAGAGAAGTCTTCGACCCCCCCCCATCCTTTCACGAGACCGTTACAGCATCAAGCGAACGCTGCGGGATTCTTGCTGCTCTGCATCCGACGTTCTTACTCTCTCTCTCACCACAGAAAGACTTCCCTCCTGCCAAGACGATCCGGCCAGGCCAACGCCACAGCCCACCCAACAAGACGACCTGAACACGCCTCCTTTCTGGCGAAGCGACAGCGCAGAGTTGCCTATCCTCTCCTCCAAACCCAACCCCCCCCACCCCCTCTCTGCTTTTCCTACGGCGATTCCATCGTACTCCTGCCCTGCCCTCAGAGAGAGAGGCGACGGTAGACGAGAAGAAGAAACGCTCGACGCCTCTCTTGCGAGACGCGACGACGACTGCCCTTTTCCTGCTGGGCCCTCAGCATCCTCAACACGACTGGATCCCCCATCTTTGGGTCCCCTCTCCGAACCCCCGCTCGACCCGCTGAGCCCATCAGCCATCCATCTGCGACGACGACGATTTCCGCGACGGAAACCAACGACGACGAGCATCACCAGCACAAACGCTGTCGTGATTACAACACGGACCTCTGAACTTTATCCACCTCTATTCTGACACTTAGCGAACGACCTGCTGCGTCTTGTTGACTTTTTTTTTTGTCGCCTCCCCTTTTAAATTGTCACGCCTCTGTCCTTTCTGCATCTCATCGTCCATTCTACTATCCCTGCCTTGCACGAAAAAACAAAAAAAAAACAAACATGGCACTCAAGCCCGAGCCTGCACATCAAAGCTACCCTTCCCCCCTCCGCTGCCTCGGTCCGCCAAAACCCGCATCCTTTTGAGGATCCTACAGCACCGTCTACACCCTGCACCGCCAGTGCGATGGATATCTATGCCGCTGCTAACATCACACCGACTCCAGATTCAGGCGAGGTGCATCTTGCTAGCGTATAAGCCATCTTTCTCACACGACAGAGTCCCCTTGTCCATTTTTCTGCCGTTTGACGGATTCGTCACCCACCGCCGCTCCCCCTCCCCC
>NW_023336199.1:337737-339118 GCF_012550715.1 Geosmithia morbida
CTCGGCTTGGTCTCGACCCTTGCACCGCGACACAAGCCTACCCTCAAGGCCCTCTTCCCCGAGTCCCACATCTCCCCTCCGAGGGCTCGTAAAAAAAAATGGCAGACCAACATGAGGTCGACCTCGAGTCCATAATCGATCGGCTACTCGAGGTGCGAGGCAGCCGACCTGGAAAGCAGGTTCAGCTCCTCGAGTCTGAAATTCGGTATCTCTGCACCAAGGCCCGCGAGATCTTCATCTCACAGCCCATCCTTCTGGAGCTTGAGGCTCCCATCAAGGTACGCCAGTCCTGACGCGTGTTCTCCGGCCTTCTTCCTGTCCCCTCTCTCAACTTTTCTTTCGACTCTTCCTCTCGAGAATAAGAGATATACTGACCAGACCCCAGATCTGCGGTGACATCCACGGACAGTACTATGACCTACTCCGTCTCTTTGAGTACGGTGGCTTCCCCCCGGAGGCTAACTACCTCTTCCTCGGCGACTATGTCGACCGTGGTAAGCAGTCGCTCGAAACCATCTGCCTGCTCCTCGCCTACAAGATCAAGTACCCCGAGAACTTCTTTGTCCTCCGTGGTAACCACGAGTGCGCCTCTATCAACCGTATCTACGGTTTCTACGACGAGTGCAAGCGCCGCTACAACATCAAGCTCTGGAAGACGTTTACCGACTGCTTTAACTGCCTGCCCATCGCTGCCATCATCGACGAGAAGATCTTCACCATGCACGGTGGCCTCAGCCCGGATCTGAACTCGATGGAGCAGATCCGCCGCGTGATGCGACCCACCGACGTGAGTATCCCTTGACCCTGCTGATGATGAGAACGAGACAGAAGAGAAGAAGATCTGGAAGGAGGACAATGATCGTCACAAGATCAGATGAAAGGCGACGAGGGAAAGATGAAACGGGCGACACAAGAAGAAGAGAAAAAAAAAAGACGAGACGTGGCGATAAGACCAAGAGCAAATGCTAACTTTCCGACCAGATCCCTGACTGCGGACTTCTGTGCGACCTCCTGTGGTCGGACCCTGACAAGGATATCACCGGCTGGAGTGAAAACGACCGAGGTGTCTCCTTCACCTTTGGACCGGACGTTGTATCGCGCTTCCTGCAGAAGCACGATATGGACCTCATCTGCCGCGCTCACCAGGTTGTCGAGGACGGATACGAATTCTTCTCCAAGCGCCAGCTCGTCACGCTGTTCAGTGCCCCCAACTACTGCGGCGAATTTGACAATGCGGGTGCCATGATGAGCGTCGACGAGAGCCTGCTCTGCTCATTCCAGATCCTGAGACCGGCTGAGAAGAAGCAGAAGTATGTACTGCATGTTGACGGTCTCGTCTTGACAGCACAAGCACAAGCAGACTGGGCAAACCCAACCACCC
>NW_023336199.1:342053-380935 GCF_012550715.1 Geosmithia morbida
GGGGGAAAGGGGATCTTGTTATTGTTGTTGTTGGCCTGTATCCGAAGGGTCCGAAGAATATTGCGAGCGCGTGTCTGGGCATACTACTGTGCTACGAAAGAAAGACGGCAAAGAAAAAAAATCGGCGGGGCTCAGATGTCGTTAAAGATGGCCTCTTTTTTTTCTACTCTCTCAAAATGCAAAGTTGATGACGACAGACGACCTGTTTCTTAGCTCACAGACTTTTTTTTTTATTCTATAAAATTTTTTTTACACATGCAGTCTTTGAAGTTTGCAGAGGTAGATGATGTGATTGGGGTCCGGGAGACTGCATCTCGATCCAGATGGCAGTTCTTTTCTCTCTCTCTACTTCTTTTTCGTCTTTTTCTCTGGACACGATGCATGCCTTGACTCCTGGAGTGTGTGTAATGTGTGTGCTGTTACTATTTCGAAACCGGGGGCGTTGTAGCCACCATGGCAAAAAAAAACCCCCAAGAAAAAAAAAAACAAACCAAACCAAACCCCCCCCCCCCGGATCCGCTAGCAGCACGTCATTGACAGTCCTGGCAGTCTCGCGGCGCACCTGAGCGAGCATCCTCCGACTGCGCAGGTGTCTGTGCAGTCTCGTCGTCGACAGCAGGAGCAGGAGCAGGAGCAGGAGCAGAAGTAGCAGGAGTGGGGGCAGCAGAGCTGACAGGTACACCCGCAGGATGGACGGCAGGAGTGGAAGGACCGCCGCCGTGATGATCGACGTGACCGAGATGTCTACCCGGCTCGATGACGTCCCTGACGCGCCTCTTGAGCTCCTTGGTCTCGGGGAAGCCACCGTCGTTGCGGCGATCCCAGAGCAAGGTAGACCTGATGGTGTTGGTGGTGTTGGTGGCAGCGGTAGTATCAGCCGTGTCTATCGTGACGATGAATGTGCCGCCTGTCGATGGTTGGAGAGCGACCTGGCCTATGGATGTCGAAAAGGTGGATAGAAGTTCTTGTGCGTACTTTTTATTTTTATTTTTATTTTTTTTCAGTATTTTTTCTTCCTTTTTCGTTTAGTTGGGAGGAGAGGGAGAGTGAGGAGAGGAAGAGAGAAGAGAAAAGAAGAGAAGAGAAAGAAGGGGAAGAGAGTAAAACATACATATGCCGCTCTGAGCATCCATTTACACTGAGTGCAGAATTGAATAGTCACGCGGGGGAGGGGGCCGACGGCAGCGACGACGTCACCGACGGTAGCGTTATCAGACATGACGATTTCTTCCTTTTTTTTTTAAATTTTTTTTTTGTATATGGAATGTCTGTATGTGTGCGTGTGTATGTTGTCGGGACTTTGAATTTGACGTCGTTGAATGAACAAGCTCTACGTGTGGTATGTGTGGTATGTGTGGCGTATCGTCGACTATCTTGACTTGGGGAGTCCGGAATTGTATGGAGTTGTGTTGTATGAGAGAGTAAGTAAAAAAGAGTCACATATGTGACGAGGTACTAGCAGTATATATATATATTATATATATATATATATATATATGTATCCGTAGTTGAAAACATCTCGTCACCAATGGTTTTTTTAAAAAAAAAACATTTACTGTTACTACTCGCACTAGTAGTAGAACTCGACATCCTCCACCATTATCTATACATTCACAACACACCGTCAAAACAAGAAACAGAAAAGGTAAAGGCGAAGACAGAGAGGAATATAGGAAAAAAATAATTTGATAGAAGAAGGATTTTATCCAACTGTTACAAAAGGAACAACCGTTACAAAGAAGAAATCTGTTCTGCTCTGGCAAAACCTAGACTCTTTTTCTGCCCCTTCACACCACCTTTCCAGCCTTACTAATTCTGTCACTCCCAGGAGAAGACATGATGAAAAAGCGAGGATATCGTATAAAATCCTTACAAGAACAAAATAGAAGAAAAAGAAAAGAAACTCCGTCGTCCAAAAAAAAGATAAGAGAGAAAAACAATAGCTTCGAAGGGGGTGTGTAGAGAGTAGCGCGCGTCAGGTATACATGTAACAGCCAAGCATTGTGTTTTTGTGATTTTTGCGTTTTTTGGGTGTTGAAGATTTCCGACGCGCTCAACGCTTATATCATCCATGATCGTAGGTTTGGGCCCGGGGGGGTATTCTGTATCCTCATAGGGGTCGATTATATGTTTTTGTTGTCTGCTTGTTGCGGGCCCTGGTCTTGTTGTATATAGATGACCTTCTTTTTAGGGGGGAAATCGGAAGATTAAGATGTTTCGCGGCATGCCGAGATGGGGTGCTTTGTTGTTGTTTTGGGGGGGGGGGGAACACGCAGAATTCGAGAGAAAAAGGGGTATGCTGCAGTAAAGTGAGAATAAAACAATTGGCTTGACAGAAAGACCTTGATCCCATTTTACATGACGAGGCAGCAACCTCCTGACTGCTGTGGCGCATAAGGGTCCTCACCCTTGGGGACGAGACCCCACACCGAGGGGACCATGTAGTCTCGGGTTCCGTTGCAGTAGGCGATGATGCTGGAAGTCGAGGGTCAGTATACGACACGACGTACGTGCGTGGCGGAAGGGCAGAGTGGAGAGAGACTACCTCTTGGATGCGGTGCTGACGGCAATGCGCTCCCGTTCGAGATCCTCACGTAGACGGTTGTTGAGCTCGGTCAGACGCCTGAGCTTGAGGTCGGCCATAGACTGGCGGGTGCGCCTGGCTTGCGAAGGGTCGCCCATCTCACGGGAGGTGTACTGAGGCATCTTTGTTGGAGCGGAGAGAGAGAATGAAGCCCTCGGGTGACGTAGGTTGTGTGATGTCGGGGGCTTATGGGGGGAGTTTGTTGGAACTCTGACAAGGACAAGTGTCAGCAGGGTCTGTTGGTGCAGTCTATTCAGATGCAACAGTTGGACCGATCCGGAGCGCGATTGCTTCCCGGGGGAGGATGAGGAGGACGGTCCGAGGTTGCTGCGATGGTTGCTGAGAGTGAAATTGAGCCAGAGTTTTCTTTTTCTTTTTCTTCGTTACGGTTGTGTCCGAGGTCCGCGATCTGTCGTGTCGAATTGGAATCGGATAATGGCTATGTGACGATCAAGATATAATCTTGGAAAGAAAAATCATACAATCATTGTCGTCGTCGTCGTCGTCGTCGTCATAGTAATCGTTGCCGTGTATCGCGTCGTTGGTTGTCGTCCCGACCATCCTCTTCCTTTGGTTTTCCCCCCTGAGAGCTTTTTGCGCGTTACGTGTAACGGAGCCGACTGCAGATTGAGGAATACGTCAAGTAAAGAAAAGGAGAAGACTCACCAGCCTCGTTTGTCTCGTAGACGTCGTGATATTGTTTTTTTTCTTTCTTTTGTTTTAAAAAATAATACAAGAAAAGGATTGACAAAAAAATATTAAGAAAAAGAAAAGGAGAGGGAGGGGGTGGAAGAGAGAGAAGGGGGGGAGTGTACGAGAGAGAGTGTGTGTGTACGCGACAGAGCAGAGATGGACAAGACAAAAGAAGCACAGAGCACGCCGGAAAGGATGAAGTGCGGGTGTCTGTGTGTTTGTGCGGGAAAATGGAGACGGGGGGGGGGGGGGGGGGGGGGGGGGGGGGGGGGTTCCCTACCGCAGTCTGCAGTAGACCGTACGGAGTAGTACAGGTATCAGTACATCAGTACATATACCAGCAGTACCAGTATCACCTGTAAAGATTGAATGTATTGTTATTAACACAGCCTTTGGTACTAGGCCAGCTCGACTTGCCCGGTGAGTTTATCCATGGAACGATCAATATGAGAGAATACCAGGTGGCAGCTTTCATGTCATAACGTATCAGCTGTCTACGACAGAGATTGATGTTTCTTCTTCAACCCGCCCATCTGCCGCTTCGAAACAACAGCTGCCAACTGTCGGCTGCCATCTCGTCTACGGGTGCGAGTACGGGTAGCATATAGCATATAGCATAATAGCCTATAGCCTATAGCCTATAGCCTACGGCCTACGGCCTATAGCCTGTAGTCTATAGCCAGCCTATAGGTACCATTACTCGCACACATAACTAATACCGCAGTACCAGTAGCGATACCGACTATTGAACGTACTTTTATCACTACCCGCAGCTAGTAATACACCTAACCCAACCACCACCGCCCCCTCCTCCCCAGCACTTGCTCCCCCGGGTTCCTACTCAATCCTTCCCCCCTTCTCATTGGTCACCTGTCGCCAATTCCTGCTGTATTCTCCTACGGACGCTGGAGAGCTGCAGCCATTGTCAATTCTCACATCCCTATCAGGTATCCCGCTGTACCGAGCAGGCACTGCAGTGCGGATTGCAGATTGTATCAATACTGGTTGATGGCCGTGATACTAGCAATCCTCTGTGCGATGCACCCTTTCCATCCATCAGCCTTGCCAGTTGCAGTCATTCATGCATGATCCGATGTATTTTCCATCTGTTGCCACGGTCGCCTACTGGTATTATCCGGTATTACTCCGTACCTATGAAATTGGATCCTCAGGTAATAAACACTCGGATGTTTAGAGTCTTGACACCTGCAAGTCACATGATCACTCTACCTACTACCCACTCGCTGTCCACGAATCCACCCAACGCCCCCGAATCGACCAACCGGGCCACACTCCGCCTTTCAACCAACTTGTCAACGTCGCATTCAACCAGACCGGGGGGGGGGGGCCTTGACTCAATCCTCATTTACTCCGTACAGCCTCCTGTCATCTACCATGTACAGGTACGAGCACATATACTACTCCGTACAGTCTAATCTGTACAGCTTACTCCGTACGAGCAATATTTCCTACAGCATCAAACTCCTCCGTATTACGAGTAATATCGGTACTACCTTGCGAGCACTCCGATACCAGTTGTGTTCGTGTATTGCTATTCCGTGCCTGCACCCAAGGCTTCACATCAGAATACCCACGTCACAGAGTCGACATCCTCACCACCGGACCCAGCGCGCGTCGGCTCATCGACCTCGTCTTATAGTGAACCCTACGAGTAGAGACCAGCCTCTGTTCTCTACCCATACACGTCTCTACGTCTTCCCGTCGTATACGAGTACGAGATACATATGGGCATACAGATTACACATGCCCCTTCATTGACCTGTCCCCGCCCGATAGCCGTTCCTGCGTTCATCCCCCCGTACCTACATATGTAGCTGCACGCCGTCCCCCGCCAAGACTCCAGCCTCCGAGACAGCAGGTCAGTCAATACGCATACTACAGGAACCGTCAGTCTTTCGACTCACTCACACACCTACTCGGAGCAGGGGGGAGGGGGGGGGGGGGATAGAGAACCCTCGAACAGTGAAACACGGGGGGTCGCGAAAAGGGAAGAGGGGCAGACAGACAGACAGAGAAAGAAAAAGTCACCTTGAAATAAGGATTCTCCATATCCATCTAGCCGACATCCCCCACTCATACGCCTCCCTGTAGCTTTCCTCCGCCACAACCTGACGGTGAAGCTCCCGTCTGGACCTGTTCCGCCACCATAACAGCCCAGACAGAGACACGGGGCAGGCAACCTGGCACCCCACGCAGAATAGCATCATGACCACCCCCAGCGTATACCGCCGCTCCTGCTCCGTCTTGAAGAAGAAGGGACCCACAGGGTCTCTCCAGGCAGTACCCGATGAGCAGCGCCGCGCCGGTCGTGCTCTTCTTGGTGTGCCCGGCCGTGTTTGGCCGTTGCCGCCGACATGGACAGCGGCCACGACGCCGTGTACGAAAAGGAGATCCACGGGCACGCCAGCCGGCCGTAGGGTGTCGACTGCAGGATCAGACATGCGTAGGAAAGAAGACTCACCACTGTCAGTCCACCATCGGGACAGGGACAGTCACTCGTGACGGCAAACAGAAACAGCAGCCAAGTCTGGACGTCGCGCATGGCCTCCCAGAACTGCCGCCACCTCCGCTTAAACGTCTTATTCTCGACGTCGGTACCGTTGGACTCGGTGCGTGCGAGATGACGAAGGCGCGCGCTCCCGCTCGCTGAGGAAGCTCACGCGCACGGGCAAGTCGGGCAGGACGAACGGCAGCCACGTGGATCGCAGACGGTGACGTCGCCCCAGGCCATGCTCCAGCGGTGGCCGATCCAGCGCGTCATCGGCCTGCACGGCCGTCAGGCTGGTCGGGAACTCTCACGCCGGGTCGCCCAGGTGCACGATGGCGCCGGCCCACGAGAGCTCCGTGCCCCGCAGGTCGAGGTCCGTCTGCACCCCGAAGATGGCCGCGTCACCATCACGACTACCCACACTGCCCCTCTTGACACCATCTCCTTTTTTTGTCGAGATTTGAACCGTCCATGGCGTTGCGTCAGGCGGGGAGGCGGGGAGAGAGAGGGGGGAGGGGGGGCTACCGCGGAATTGGGAAAGTGCCAATGTTTGATGTCGACTCCACGGCGTCGGGTGTCTATCAGTTTACCCCACTGACTCTTGTAAGTGAGCACTTGCCGGTTCGTTGGGATGGGTGAGATGCTTTCCTATCATTATGTATTTTATTTCCTTTGCCGAGTGGGAAGCTTACAGACAATGTCATCGTCCCTGGATCCTGCATCGGTAATGTACAGAGGTAAAAGATGTGCTTGTAGAACATTGATAGAATCGGAACCCTTTTCTGCCCTCGTTTAAACATCGACATGTACCTTCTAGAAAGAAAAAAGCTCCGTAACTAAAGCTAAAAACCTCAGCTCACTCCTCCTCCTCCTCTTGGAGATACAGTCCCTCCTAAGGCGGCGGCAGGCCATACCAATCCAGGCCCAGCCGCCTGTCCTCGGGATCCGGATCAGGCATCTGGTAGTACCCATCGTATCGCCACCACGTCCAGTCTTCCCAGACGTCCTCGACGGGCAGCACGGCCTCGACCCTCGCGAGGTCCCTGGTCATCTCCACACCGCGCCACACGCGCAGGAGGTTCCCGCCCGCAACCATGGCCAGCTGGTCCTCCGTGGCGCCGCGGTCGAGTATGGCCTGCAGCAGGTGCGGGCAGCACCTGACGTCCTCGAGGCCCGGGATGACGGAGGCGATGCCTTCAAAATCAGAGCCAAGGCCGACGCGATCCCAGCCGATGCGGCCCGCTGCGTAGAACAGGTGGTCGAGCGCGAAGGTCACCATCAGGATGCCGCCGTTGGATGCCATCATGTCGAGGATCGAGTCGGGCACATTGCGCTCGCAGTAGAAGACGGCCAGGACGTTCGAGTGAGAGAACATGACTGGGGCGCTCGTCTGCTGCAGCACTTGCCTCGCGAAGACCTCTCCCACATGTACATGGCCCGTTAGCAGGGGAGAAGGGAGGATGTGTGTGCGGTGCAACACAAAACGGATGATACCAATACTATTCCCGGCCATGTGATGGCTATGATGGGGTCAGACTAGAACACTCCCCCATACGCCCATTTGATTTCATGGCACGTACTTGCCCCTCGACACCGATAGAGCGGGCGATCTTCCCACTTTTATATATGGGCTTGACATCCTCAGGACCGTTCACGAGCTGGAACATTTCGGGGTAGGACTCGACCCGCCGGAGCGTCAGGACAATCTGCTTGACGGCATCGCGCGCCATGTCCGAGTACTCCGGGTACTCCGGCGTCGAGAGATTTTCGGCCGACCTGAGGCAGGGTACGCACACGGACCAGCATTGACCACAGACGGCTCCTTCAATGTCCTCTTCTGCGTAAACAAACATATCCACACATACACAGACACACGTTTCCTGACACGTCTCTTACGGTGCTCAATAGGGAGAGTCTTTACTCTCTGGACGCGCTCGCGCTCGTCAATGTTCAAGGATCAATACGGATGAGGGGCCGAGGTTGACATGGTGATGGCCCGGGCATAATTCAAGTTGCCATCTACAAGTCCCAAGACCGGGAGGGGGGAAGAGAGAGGATCCAGTATAAGTGCACACGTACTACTAGTCACGGGGCTGGACAAGTATGGAAAGGGTTACCGTCTCGGCAGAAGCTGTCAGTTCGGGCCAGCTGCCAGGTAAGGACTGATGTGAATACAGCCACAGATGTCGACAACAGAAACGACTCTCACAACCCCGATAGATGACGGTTCCCGCCGCGGCGTTGAAGCTCAAAAGCCGCGGCCCCTCCCTCATCACGCCTTCGCGAACATGATAAGAGGCCCCACATATCTCCATGAGATCCCCGCGGACAAAGAGAACCAACCGATCTCATTCTTCCTTCCCCACTTACACGCTCCTCTCTCGCCGTGGGGACTGTCTTTATGTGATAGCCCATCTCCCCAACCGTGTGAGATGTTGTCGATTATCTCGGAGAATATGCCTGCGTCCAAAAGTCGAGCGACGACGAGGCCCCAGGGCCAGGTGGCATGCTTACCCTGCCGACGCAGAAAGTCAAGATGCAAGTACGAGCCAAGC
This sequence comes from Geosmithia morbida, assembly GCF_012550715.1. Taxonomy (NCBI): domain Eukaryota; kingdom Fungi; phylum Ascomycota; class Sordariomycetes; order Hypocreales; family Bionectriaceae; genus Geosmithia; species Geosmithia morbida. The sequence continues at coordinate 350,395 of NW_023336199.1, forward strand.
TCGCAGGCGTGCCTCATGTGCCGCGCCCACGAGACAGACTGCATCACTGATTCGCCGCTGTCGACGGGAGGCGAGCAACCGCTACTGCGTCCGCGGACCTCCCCAGAACATCGGGTCACCCCCGCGAGGGCCCGTGCCGTTGCATCGTCCAGGACAAACAGCCGTGATAGCAACGGCGGCAGCAACAGGCCACGGAACACCCGCCAGCCGAGGCCCCCGCAGCCGGGAAACAGCATCCTCCTGCAGACACCTCCACGCACTGCGCCGCCCACTGACCGGGTTCACGCTGCGACGACCTTGCCGGTCGTCTCTCCGGCCAATGACGGCTCTGTTCCCATCAATATCGGCAATCCTGAGCTTTCCTCCGTCGTCGTCGCCGACGTCGCCCGGCCTGTGCCGTTGGACGAAGCCGAGGATGACAACCCTCACATTGTTGGCCCGGCCAGCGCCAGTGACAAGCACTTCCTGCAGGGTTACCTGTCGAGTATCCAGGCTGGAGATGGGGTGAGGGTAATTCGACCTGTTCTGCCCGGCATCACCTCTGCCCCCGTCGTCTTCACACGCGTACAGAAGAGCCCCGTAGGCCTGGATAAGAGTCCCAACCCGTCCCATGCAAAGTTGCAGATCATCGAGAAGCTCATCGAGCCGTGGAAGCAGAATGTTGTCAACATGTGGGTCCAAAGCTCTGTACGAGTCCAGCCTGCTTACTACGTAGATGGGCTGCTGACGACTCGTCTCTTTCTCTTTCTCTCTCTCTCTCTGATAATAGGTACTTTGTCAAAACCAACAGCTGCTTTCCCATCCTCAATGATACCTTCCTCAAGGAACGTGACGCTATGACCAAGAACCGGATATCCCCAGCTGTGCTGGCATGCTTGTACGCGCACTCGCTCATATACTGGCCGCACGACCCTGTGCTCACGCAGCATCGCCAGCCTGACGGGCGTTTCATCTGGAATCTAGCCCTTGAGGCGCTGTACTCGGAACTGCACCTATCGCCTGGCATGCCTTCCATTATCGCTATCCTGTTGAATGTGGGCGGTCGCCCGACAACCACCATGATTGGCAATGGGATGCTCCTCGGTTGCGCCATATCTCTAGCACATTGCCTCGGGTTGAACAGAGACCCCATGCAGTGGGATATCCCCTACCAGGAGAAGACGCTTAGGATGCAGATCTGGTGGTGCCTCGTCATACATGATAGATGGTAGTGCCTCAGTTTACCTCTCTGTGACTCCGGCGATTTGCTGACAGCATGCATAGGTCGAGCTTCATGTACGGTACACCGCCTCATGTGCGTCAGTCCCACAATGATGTCCCCGTGCCGAAGAGCAATAGCACGGCAGGAGGAGGTGGTGCGGAAGAGAGATTCAGGGTATTTGAAGCACTGTCGAGCTTGACTGAAGTTCTCGGGGTCTATCTCGAGGACCTGTATTCGATCCGGGGCAAGTCGCGGGACAGCAGCGGTCGGACTGTGCCCGCCCGGCTTGATATTGACGCTTGGCGAGACACGCTTTCCGGTCACGTCCGGACCCTCATAATCCGCGGGACGAACCTCGACATACCGGGCGCAGCTAATCTGCGCATGTGCTTCCTGGCCGCGAGGTTCATCAGCTGCCGCCTAGAGCTCAACGCAGATGTAGAGGGGACGGGTCCCGGACAGCCCCCCAGTGGCCGACTACTTCACGCCCGAAGGCTGGTGGAAGACATCGTTCTTTTCGTGCGTGAGCTCGGTGAAGAGCAGCTCGGTGACTTCTGGCTGCCTCAGACGGCTTTCGTCCTGTCCTCAACCGTAACATTTCTGATCCGCCTCGCGGTGCAGGCAGAGATCCCCACCACTGGGGCTTCGCAGAGCCTGTCGCTGTCGTTGGCCAAGGACCTGGTGGCATCGCTGAGGTCACACAAGGAGAGATACGACTGGGAGCTTGGGGACATCTGCCTCTCCCAGTACGGCCATGTGGTAGACAACCTGGCCGCCCAGCTGACAATCACCGATGATGGGTATCTGGACCCGACAAGGCTCGGGCCCGAAGCTGGGATCCCCAACTTCTTGGACTCCATCATAGCCGACCAGTGGGACCCTCTACTCTGGGGGCAGATGTCATGACTCCACGCCACGTATCGGGCGTAGTTCACCTCAACATGACGCACGAGATGACCATGATTGATTATCGTGCCATGGATGCATGTACATGCCGATACAGGGACCGGCTTACACTGATCTCGAACAATCCCGCGGAACGAGTGTCTCGCCGTTTATCGACGGCGGGGCCGCGGCCGTGGGTCCATATTTTAGCTCCCACGACTAGACTTGCATGCGCCAGCTAGTCGAGCTCCCGCGGCGACCTGTACAGACCCAGATAAACACATGCAGAGAATAGAGCGGGTAGGAGTGCTTTCAGGCCTGTGGACAAGTTGTCGGGCATCGAAAGGTGCGGTCACTGAAAACTCTCACAAAAGGTACCTCTATCAAACCGGACCGGAAGGGTGCTATAACCCCTCCCCCTCCCTGACCTCATTTCTGACGATCGGACTGGACATTATTCAGCTCCTCTGGCTTCCCCTTCCCCTCTCTGCAAATCCCCTCCTCCCCCATATCGCAGCCATGGTTGTCAACGGAGACCAGACGGCCTTTTGGCAGGATGCGGACAGGTACCTGATGTACACGGGGGTACCCTACTCGCCCGTCGTCATTGTCAAGGCGGAGGGCGTCCGACTGCACGACTCTACGGGACGGGAGATCCTCGACTTCACCTCGGGCCAGATGAGCTCCCTGCTAGGACACTCGCACCCCGAGGTGGTGGAGGTGGTGCGGCATTACGTCGGGGAGCTGGACCACCTCCTCAGCAACATGATCACGTCGCCGGTGGTCGAGCTGGCCAAGCGGCTGGCCGGGCTGCTCCCGCCGGGGCTGGACCGGTCGTTCTTCCTCAACACGGGGTCCGAGTCGACCGAGGCGGCCATCAAGATGGCCAAGATGTACACGGGCAAATTCGAGATTGTGGCCTTCACGGCAAGCTACCACGGGCTGACGCAGGGGTCCGGGTCGGCCACGTACTCGACGGGGCGCAAGAACGCCGGGCCCACGATGCCGGGCCAGCTGGCCTTCCCGGCGCCGTACCCTTACCGGTCGGTGTTCCGCAAGGCCGACGGGTCGTACGACTGGGAGACGGAGCTCGAGCACGGCTGGGCCATGATCGACCGGCAAAGCGTGGGCTCCCTGGCGGCCTTCATCATGGAGCCGATCCTGTCGACGGGTGGCATCCTGGTGCCTCCCAAGGGCTACCTGAAGCGCATGCAGCAGGAGTGCAGGAAGCGCGGGATGCTGCTGATCATGGATGAGGCGCAGACGGGCGTCGGCCGCACCGGCCAGATGTTCGCCTTCCAGGACGACGACGCCACCCCGGACATCCTCGCCCTGTCCAAGACGCTGGGGTGCGGCCTGCCCCTGGCGTCCGTCACGACCACGGCCGAGATCGACAGGGGCTGCAGGGACGCCGGCTTCCTCTGGCTCACCACCCACCTCAACGACCCGCTCACCGCCGCCGTGGGCAACAAGGTCCTCGAGATCGTCGAGCGCGACAACATCCCCCAGAAGGCCCTCGAGCGCGGCGAGCAGCTCCGCCGGGGCCTGCTCGCCCTCCAGGAAAAGTACTGGTGTATAGGCGACGTGCGGGGCCGCGGGCTCTTCCAGGCCATCGAGATCATATCTGACGCCGAGAGCAAGGCCCCCGGCCCGGAACTGGGCGCCGAGATCTCCGCGCGCGCCCTCGATCTCGGCCTGTCGTGCAACGTCGTCAACCTTCCGGGGATGGGTGGCGTCTTCCGCCTAGCACCGCCCGTCACCGTCACGGCCGAGGAGATCGAGAAGGGGTTGCAGCTGCTGGACGCGGCATTTGGTCAGGTCTTGAAGGAAAAGGGTTACTCGGCTGCTTCGTAGAGGTGGAGGGGATCGGGGTCTTTGCTTGGAATACGACATGACGATGAGCTCAAACAGACGAATCAACCCAGCGCAGTTTTCTAGACGTTTTATAGAAACGAGTACAGATATATATATATATATATATGTGTGTGTGTGTGTGTGTGTGTGTGTGTGTGNAGAAACGAGTACAGATATATATATATATATATATGTGTGTGTGTGTGTGTGTGTGTGTGTGTGTGTGTGTGTGTGTGTGGGTGGGTGGGTGGGTGTGTTGCAGTCGGATCAACGTAAAATAAAATAAAAAACTCCGTAAAAGTTTTGGTGTACGGTATACGGTATATACCGTACAGGGGCCGGCAGGAAGCGGTTACATTCGGCAATCACTTCACGAGCCTGAACTTGCAGTCATGACAATACTATCAGCAGCAGTGCTAGCAGTAATATCACTAGTATTGATATCCAGTACCTTGATAGTACCGAATGGAGGCCAGGTAATCTGTACTGGCAGTGGTCATTGAGCGACAGTTTGAGCCTCGTTTCTACCCCGCACGATCACCAACAAGCTTCCTCCCCCCCCCCTCCCTCCTCCGATGAAGAGCATAGCATCAACAACAACAATGATTAATCACTTTGGTACTGTAAAATCTCGTTGGGTTTTTTTTTCTCGACCTGCGGAGATTGCATTCTTCTTTCTCCTTTTCCCTCTTTCCTATCAGGCAGATTATATGTGAGGCTCGCTGAACTGACTGGTCGATACCAACAGTCCTGTTCAAGCTCAAGGCCGGCGTCACAGACGCCCAGGTCGCCGAGATGAAAGCCCTCGGCGAGGCAATGGTCGGCGTCGTCCCTGGCCTCAAGAGCTTCGCCATGGGACCTCCTCTGGCTGCCACCGCCGCGCGCGCCCAGGGCTTCGACCTGGCCCTCCTGGCCATCCTGGAGACGGAGGAGCAGCTCCTGGCGTATGCTACGCACCCGGCTCACGTGAAGTATGGGCTCCTGTCTCCCACCCTCCTCATCATACCGGAAGAAGGGAGCAGAGGCTGACTGGTGACTTTGCGGTGCTGTAGGGTCAACGAGATGAGGCTTCAGCTTTGCGCCGATACCTTGGCTTACGACTTGGTTGCGTAGTGTTGAGACGGGAAGAGGGCAATGGATAGTGGCATGAACCGGGGAGCGAGAAATACTCCAGACGATATTTTTCCTCCTAGTAACCATCATGTACGTCCTCTCGGGGATGGGATCTTTCTGATGATGGACTGGAAGGGATCCGAGTGTACGTAGCATGCTAGCTACATGTACATGTACATGTAGTGCGTGCATGTTCGGCCAATCCGCCATACACAATAAGCGCTAGATGTCGCAATACGACAGACAACGGCTTTCGAACTCGGGAACTAAGTCCGACCTTGTGTTTTTTACGTCCGAGGGTGAACACAGAATCGGCTCAGTCCGACTTCCAAGTCAATACTGAGACGCAGACAGAAACGCTGGTACATAAACGGGGCTCCTGGGGGTGAGACAAGTCGCGTCTGGAACGGTTCTCTCGGCTGCAGCCATACGAAAAGTAACGGTAACAGGCAGCAGCTACTATCGTATGTTTCACACCCCTTTGGCTGCACATCTGTAGACAATCCCTCAAGGCACCGCCGACTCTTGGCCTGAAGAGCGGAGACAAGGCAAGAGTTACAGTGTACATGTGTACATGTAATCCGTACGCGATACCTACAGACACACAACGCGGGGTGAGGCCATCGCGGCAGTTTGTCCGATGCACCTCACCATCAACTCACCCGCACCTCATCCCTTCCCCACTCACATGTACACGCACCATGTACACACACCATGTACACACACACACACACGCACAAACACACACGCCCCGGAAGTTGTCCATCGTCGAGCTCGGGGTTCACCCCGCTCTCCGGTACCGGTCAAAATGTTTGACAGCTGATAGCAGCTGGGCGCTAACAGTTTGCGGATCCGTTTTCCCCGGACGGGTGTTCCCCCCTCAGCCTGACGGCTCAGATTAGGTCTAAATGTAATCAAGCTCTACCTCGATTCTGTACACGTACACTCTCACCTTCTCCGACAGCAGAAGAGAAGAGAGAGAAGAAGAAGAAGAAGAAGAAGAAAAAGACTCACCATGGTCGGCTGCGCGAACTCATGCGCCGACTGCTCGTGCAAGAGCGATCAGGCCAAGCAGCCCGGAGATATCGAGGACTACTTTTCCAAGCTGTCCGAGGCCCAGGATCGCATAGCTGAACTCGAGAGGAAGATTCGCGATCTCGGCGGCAAGACCGATCACGATGCTTCTCCGCCCAAGTCTCCTGTCAAGAAGAAGGCAAAGACTCTCAGGTCCACGGGCTGGTTCAACGACACCTCGAGCCCCGTCTTGACCTCCATCTACCTGGAGCGCTATCAGAACTACGGCCTTACGCTCAAGGAGCTCATGTCGGGCAAGCCCATCATCGGCATCGCCCAGACCGGATCTGACCTGGCGCCGTGTAACCGCCACCACATCGAGCTGGCCAAGCGTGTGCGCGATGGGATCCGCACCGCCGGCGCTATCGCCTTTGAGTTCCCGACTCATCCAATCCAGGAGACGGGACGGAGGCCCTCGCCTACGATAGATCGCAACCTCGCCTACCTCGGCCTGGTTGAGCTCCTCCACGGATACCCTATCGATGGAGTCGTCCTCCTCACCGGCTGCGACAAGACAACTCCAGCATGCATCATGGCTGCTGCCACTCTAGTAAGACGGCCCCTTGCCATTGATCGAATCCCGCCATGCATATATGCTCTGACGATAAGCCCAGAACATCCCTTCCATCTGCATGAACGTTGGCCCCATGCTCAACGGCCACGACGGTGACCAGAAACTCGGTTCTGGCATGGTCATCTGGAAAGCAGATCAGCTCTTCGCGACGGGAAAGATCAATTTCGAGGAGATGGTTCACATGGTTTCTCTCGGGTATGGCCATGCACATATATGGAGCCCCCTAGCCGTCTCGATCGCTCACACTTTTCCCTCGCAGCGCTCCCTCCGTCGGCCATTGCAACACCATGGGGACGGCCTCGACCATGAATGCCCTGGCCGAAGCCCTGGGGATGGCATTGCCGGGGTCCTCCGCCATCCCGGCCGCATACAAAGAGCGGGGCCAGTGCGCCTACGAGACGGGCGTTCAGATCGTCGAGATGGTCAAGAACGACCGCAAGCCGAGCGAGATCCTCACACGAAAAGCATTCGAGAACGCCATCAGGGTCAACGCTGCCATCGGCGGCAGCACCAACGCGCCTATCCACCTCAACGCCATCGCCAAGCACATCGGGCTGGAGCTGAACAATGACGACTGGTACGAAGTCGGGTTCAACATCCCACTGCTGCTGAACATGCAGCCCGCGGGCGAGTATCTGGGAGAGGACTACTACCAAGCTGGCGGTGCGCCGGCCATCATGGCGCAGCTCCTCGAGGCCGGCCACCTCTGGGCCGACGCCCTGACCGTCAACGGCAAGACGGTGGGCGAGAACGTCAGAGGGACGGTCAACAAGCTCCCCAACGTCATCCGGCCCTTCGCGGACCCCCTCAAGCCCAGTGCCGGGTTCATCAACCTCTCCGGCTCTCTCTTCGACTCGGCCATCCTCAAGACATCGACCATCAGCCCCTACTTCCAGAAGCAGTTCCTGTCAAACCCCGAGAGCCCCAACGCCTTTGAGGGCAAATCATTCGTCTTCGACGGGCCGGAGGACTTCAGGGCCAATATTGACGACCCCGCGCTCGGCATCGACGACAAGTCCATCCTCGTTATGCGCGGGTGCGGTCCCATCGGGTTCCCCGGCGCAGGCGAGACCGTCAACATGCGCCCGCCCAACTACCTCATCGACGCCGGCTGCGAGGGTCTCCCGTGTATCGGCGACGGTCGTCAGTCCGGAACGTCGGCTTCCCCTTCCATTCTCAACGCGAGCCCCGAGGCCGCTGCGGGCGGGAATCTGGCCCTCCTCAGGCACGGTGACGTTATCCGTGTCGACTTGAACACGCGCCGCGTCGATCTACTCCTGTCGGACGAGGAGATCAAGGATCGCCGCGAGAAGCTCGACGCCCAGGGCGGTTACAAATATCCTGAAAGCCAGACGCCCTGGCAGGAGCTGTACCGCGCTGAGACAGGTCAGTTGGACGAGGGTATGGTCCTGAAGCGGGCAGTCAAGTACCTCAATGTGGCAGAGAGGTGCCCTGTGCCTCGTCATAGCCATTAGCTCGTCATTGGCCGAGATCATGCCCAACTCTGCACCTGCTAATCAGGCCGCCTGGTGGAGATGGAGTCAGTAGTTTAGATAATGTACGATGAGCTTTCAGGTTATGATGTGAATGAGAAGGAGGTCATGAACAGGCAGAATAAAAAAAATGAACCAATGGTTTCACCACGCATAGATGTCCACTGTCCATCAAGTCAGGTCGGGCTTTTACTATCGCCAATGGAACCCTTCAAGACACATACGTACATATTCATGAAACCGGCTATCTCGTTAAAACGGCAGGTATTGTTTCTGACTTTGCTTGCCCTTCTGGGACTGCTAGGATGAACACATCGGGCTGAACCGATGCTTTTGTCTTCTCACTTCCAATAGAATGTACCCACTAGCTGAGAGGGTATGGTTGCTGAGAGCATTTTCCGACAACACCAAATTCAGCTGATTGAAGTCCACCCGTTGATTCCTGGACACTTCTTTCCGCCAGTCGTGCATTTCGCATAGGGTGGCCTCCTCGATTGCTCGCCAAGTAAAGAGGAGCGTAGGTAAGACAAGGATACGGCAGGCCTGATCCGGTTATTCTCGGAGACTGGTGGGATTCCTCTGCGACGGCTCCGAAAACGGCAAGACACCTCTCAGTCTCCAGTGTCGACCTCGAGGTCCAGCTGGACTCCGTTGGAGATGCCGTAGTCCTCAAGCGTGATGATATCTTTGAACGGCCGCTCGCCCTGCCTCTTGAGCATGATCTGTCCGGGCTCGCGTCCAATGCGCGCCGCCACCATCAGCTTGAGTTGGCCAACCGTGTCGGAGGGCAGGCAGGGGATGGCCGATTTGGTTCCTAGGCGATCATTGATATTGACGATGATCATCTCCTGACCAGCTGTTGGCATGGCGTATGCCGGCTTCTTGCTCTTCTCCTTGTTGCGCGGCTTATCGCCATCTTCCTTGCCTGATGACTTCTTCTCCGGGCGGTCTCTGTCCGGGCGGTCCCTGTCCGAGCGGTCCCTGCGTGGCGACCGGAGACGGTGGCCGTCATCATCGTGGCGGTCGTCTCGCCTTCGGTCATCTCGGTCGTATCCGCGCTGGTTGCGTGGGGGAGAGCGATTGCGAAAACTTTGTCGGCGATCGGGATCACGACGATCCCCATCGCGACGGTCGGAGCGGCTACCGCCGCTGCCGCTGTCCTTCCATCGAAAGCCGCCGCTGCCCTTGGGTGCACGTCGTGGTGGCGACCTTGAGCGAGATCGCCGACGCGAGTCGGCCATTTTGTTCGGGAGTTGTATCCACCGCAAGAGCTTCCCGTTTGTTGGAGAAATCTGCTCCGAGAGTGGGTTGTCCTCTGCAGAGGCTGAAGGTGTGGAAGACAAGAGGGCAGGTCGGGGTTCGGGGCGACGATCTTGAAGCTCTCACAGGCTACTCCACAAAGAAGCTCAAGGATGTAGTCACGTGATGCTTTTAAATTGAGAATAGTCCTCCTAAGTATTACTTTTGCCGCTTCAGTATTACGGTTGGGCTGGTCAGCCTTCACTTGAATGTGATTCGATCCGAAATTTAAAGAAAAATACTCATCAGCTTGCGTATGTTGAATCTGGTATTAAATCTGTTCTTTTTTTGGCATCAACCTACACCGTCGGCTGTTGGAAGATCGGGAGTATAAGCCCTCTTGCGTAGCTGATGTAAGCACGCACGTGATTTTTGAAGCCCCGCGATGCCCAGGTAGCGTGCACACACGAAAATGCAAAATTCATCGCCAGAGCCAGCCTTCGTCTCACCAACCGAGTGACCGTCAGTTTATCCACTCGTCCCAGGCATCGCGACGGCGCAATAATAGCCTGCTACAACTTCTTGCTGCGTTTCGGTTTATCCGCAGAGAAGTTTGCCCAGCATGGTTAGTTTTTCCCTTTTTTCTGCCAGAAGAGAAGGGGGAGAAGGGGATTCTTTTTTTTCCCTTCTTTGTGGCGGTCCCTGTTACCCCTCCCTGGCTAGGGTCAAAATTCTTGGACTCAACGCTGATGATATGTCCTTTCTTCATTGTAGCCTCCGCCGCCGCATCAGAAGCCCGAAAATGTCCTGAAGCGAGCTCACGAGCTCATCGGGGTGAACCAGGCTCCGGCCGCCCTCACCCTGCTTCACGAGCACATCACCAACAAACGATCCCGCAATGTCCCTATCGCCTCGCTGGAGCCCGTGATGCTCCTCCTCGTCGAACTCTCCGTCGAGCAGAAGAAGGGAAAGCTTGCCAAGGATGCCTTGTACCAGTACAAGAACATCTCACAGAACACCAACATCGCGACCATCGAGGTAGGTTATTTTCCAACGCCCCGTGGCAAATAAAACCCCTTTCTCGAACTGACTGCTAACCGAAGAATGATACGTACAGCTGGTCCTCAAGAAGTTTATCGAGCTAGCCGTCGAGAAGGTGACCGCTGCCCAGCAGAAGGCCGACGAGGTCCAGTCCAGCATCGAGGCCACTGCCACTTCCAACATCGAGGATCTCGAGGCCACGGAGACCCCCGAGTCTATCCTCCTAGCCACTGTCTCGGGCGAGCAGTCCCGCGACCGTACCGACCGTGCCATCGTCACCCCTTGGCTCAAGTTCCTCTGGGAGGCCTACCGCACCGTTCTCGACATTCTGCGCAACAACGCCCGCTTGGAGATTCTTTATCAGAGCACCGCCATGCAGGCCTTCGACTTCTGCCTCAAGTATACCCGCAAAACCGAGTTCCGCCGTCTCTGCGAGCTCCTGAGGAACCATGTCCAGACTGCTGCCAAGTACTCGTCGCAGATGCACGCCATCAACCTGAGCGACCCCGACACCCTCCAGCGCCACCTTGAGACCCGCTTCCAGCAGCTCAATGTTGCTGTTGAGCTCGAACTCTGGCAGGAGGCCTTCCGCAGCGTCGAGGACATTCACACCCTCCTCAACCTCAGCAAGAGGCCCCCCAAAAACATCATGATGGGAAACTACTACGAGAAGCTCACCCGCATCTTCCTCGTCGGCGAGAACTACCTCTTCCACGCCGCTGCTTGGTCCCGATACTATACTCTGCTCCGCCAGTCCGCCACCATGGTGGCCTCTGGCCAGAGCAAGAAGTCCGACAACCCCCCGGTATCGGATGCCGACCTTCAAAAGGCCGCCTCGTTCGTGCTCCTCTCGGCCCTGGCCATCCCCGTCATCAGCACCTCGCGCTCGCGCGGCGCCATGGTCGACTTCGATGAGGCCAGGAAGAACAAGAATTCGCGTCTGACTCACCTTTTGGGCATGAACCAGGCCCCGACGCGCGCTCGTCTCTTCAAGGATGCATTGTCCAAGTCACTCCTCCAGAGGGCCCGCCCTGAGATCAGGGACCTCTACAACATCCTCGAGGTCGACTTCCACCCCCTATCCATCTGCAAGAAGATCTCACCCATCCTCACCAAGATCGGTGCCGATTCCGAGATGGAGCGCTACATCCAGCCCCTGCAGCAGGTCATTCTCACTCGCCTCTTCCAGCAGTTGTCCCAGGTTTACGAGACAGTTGACCTGAGCTTCGTCGAGAGCCTCGCCCAGTTCCCTGAGCCGTACCAGGTCACCAGGAGCACCATTGAGAAGTTCATCATGAACGGCAACAAGAAGGGTGACCTCTCCGTCCGCATGGACCACGCCACTGGCGTCCTCAGCTTTGACAACGATGTCTTTTCCTCCGCCAAGGCTGGCCACGCCGGCTCTGGCTCTGGCTCTGCCGAGTCTGAGACCGGCACCGTCCAACGCCTCCAGAGCACGCCCTCCGAGATTATTCGCTCTCAGCTCACTCGCCTGACGCGCAGCCTGTACACCACCTGCCACTACATTGACCCTGAGTTTAACAAGGCCCGTCTGGCGGCTCGCAGCGCTGCTCTGGCCCGCGCCAAAGCTGGCGCCGAGGAGGAGCACCTTGAGACCGTTGGCCGCAAGGACATCATCCAAAAGCGCAAGGAGGAGGCTTCCGAGCTCCAGGCCAAGAAAGAGCAGGAGAACGCCCGCCAGAAGCGCCTTCGCGAGCAGGCTCTGCAGGAGGCTGAGGACCGTCGCCTCGCTGCTGAGCAGAAGGAGCGTGAGGAGAAGCGTATCAAGGCCGAGCACGACCGCGTCCGCAAGGAGGAGCTCAAGAAGCAAATCGCCGACCTCAAGATCAACGACAAAGCTCTCGATATCGACCTCGAAGATCTGGACAATCTGGACTCGAACCGCATTCGTGCTATGAAGCTTGCCCAGCTTGAGCGTGAGAAGAACGACGTCAATGAGCGCCTCCGCATCACTGGGAAGCGCATTGACCACCTTGAGCGTGCCTACCGCAAGGAGGAGGTCAAGAAGCTGAATGCCGACTACGAGAGGCAGATTGAGGAGGATCGTGCCATCTACGAGAAGGTCAAGGCCAAGACTCTCCAGGACTCTGAAGAGAAGCACAAGGAGAGCGTCGAGCTCAAGCACCGTCTTAGCCGTTTGGTTCCCATGTACGAAGAGTACCGCTCCTCTCTGTATGAACGTCGTCGTGATGAATTTGAGAAGCGCAGGCGCGATGCTGAGCGTGAGCTGGAGAAGCAAATCGCCCTCCGCAAGAAGGAGTTCCGCGAGCGCAAGATCCGCGAGAAGCGCGAGGCCGAAGAGAGAGAACGCGAGCTTCGCGAGGCTGAAGAGCGTGCCGCGCGTGAGAAAGAAGAGCAGCGCGTGCGCGAGGAGGCCAAGAAGGCAGAGATGGCCAAGCTCAAGGAGCAACGCGACAAGGAGAGGCAGGAGATGCTCGAGAAGGCCGCCCTGCAGCAGCGTCGCGAGGAGGAGGCACTGGCACGCCGCAAGGCTGAGAAGCTGGCGGCCTCGACACCGGAACGCGGCAACACGCCCGAAGGTCGCAAGCCCCCCATTTTTGGCGCTGGCAAGTGGCGCGAGGCGTCCGGAAGGGGGAGCGGCGAGGGCCCTCCTCCTCCTGTGGCCATGGAGCGCACAGGCTCCAGCGACCGTCCCTCTGGTGCGCCGAGACTCGCTCTTTCAGGTAACAAGCCCAACTGGCGTGAGCGTGAGGCGGCCAAGGCTGCCGGTCGTGGCGGCGCCAGCAGTGACGCCCCGCCCCGTGATGCCCCTCCCCCCAGGAGGTACGAGCCTCGCGGCGGTGCCGCCATTGAGCGTGGAGGGTCAAACCGCGGTGACGGTGAACGGAAAGCATCTCCGGCTCCTAGGGAGAATCTGACACCCTCCGGTGCAGCTGACAAGTGGGTTCCGCCTCAATTGAGGAAACGAACAAATTGAGGAAACGAACACTGCACGAAGGAAGATGAAGACTGCGATGGCATTTGGCGTTTTAGGAAATGCGTGTTTTTCACTTGGAGGCGGCGGCGGTTGTACTCTAGAGCTCAGTAGTATAATCTCCCTCTGCTGGGAAATGGAGGCAACCAGATTGAGAGAGTGATATTATAAAAGTTGCCGTTTCTTGCTCCATACTACCAAATTTACAAGCCTATGTGGTCAATATTTTGGGTTCGTCATAACTTGCTGAGTTATGAGTCGGGGAGGGTTTAGTATTGGGTTTTTTAATGATAGGACATATCGCGCTCGAAAAGAGAAATCAAACATAAATATGAGCTTCGCAAATTATAGGAGCCATTCTTTCATCGTCATTGTGGTGACTTCTACGCCAATTATTACTGTTCATATTGTACATGAACAGAAAACGGCAGATACAATCAAGTGCGATCTGTAGGGTATGAATATCTCACAACTAATCAATTAACCCCCACGACATTTTTGTCAGAACATCACCATAAAAAGTGACAATCACAGACAACACCATCGCATAAAACCACACGATAGCTAGCAACGACAACAACGACAACAACGGCACTTGTATCATGGAAGAAAACGCTCAAAATTCCTTGGGTCGTCTCATATGTTTCACCCCAGCACAGGCATGCGAAGCTTACTACGTTTTTGCGTCAGTGGCCATCATTGGAATCAAGCTCCTTCCCAGCGACGTACGAAGCGCACTACTAGACTACGGGGCACGGGGGCAAAAGTTGCATGGCGGCTCTTCTAGTGAGGAGGAGAAACAGACCCAGGAACGAGGTCTCCTACCCAGGATACTCGAGTACATGGAGGTACCCCACTCGTGGTTCCTGCATTTCTACCTGCTGTCGGTTGCGTCGTCTGTCTTTTGGGCATGGCAGTTTCTGGTGCGGGGGAGCGTCATGGAGTGGCTTGTTATGGAACAGATCAACGATAACCGAATGGCTTCCACCAGCATGGCTCAGGTGTATCTAGGCTGGGGGCTCATGGCACTCCAGGGGACGAGGAGGCTGTATGAGAGTTTGGTGGTCACCAAGGCGGGCTCATCGCCCATGTCTAGTATCCACTGGCTTGTCGGGCTCGTCTTTTACGCTGACATGGGCTTGTCGGTCTGGATACAGGGGTCAGGTAAGGACTGTTTCTTTCCCTCTTCTTTCCATATAAGCCGGAAACTGATCAATACAGGTGCCATTCTCGACTCGTGGAACGGAAAAGGAGACGTGGCCTTCACCTTTCCGTCTCTCATCTCCCTCGTCCTCGCTCTGGGACTGTATACCGTCGGCTATGTCACGCAGAATCAGTGCCATAAATACCTTGCCGGCCTCAGGAAGTACACTCTCCCGAACGAGGGTTGGTTCAGGTACATCATCTGCCCACACTACACCAGCGAGTGTCTTATCTACCTTGGTCTGTCTGTGGCGACGGCACCCCCGGACACGTTTCTTGTCAACCGGACAGTCTTTCTTGGCCTCGTCTTCGTGGTTGTTAACCTTGGGACTACGGCCCACGGCACAAACAAGTGGTATGGGCAGAAGTTTGGTGCGGATAAGGTGGCTGGAAGATGGAGCATGATTCCTCCCATCTTTTAGCTGTTTCTTGTCTTTTTTGTGTTGCATTTGGTGCAGAAGCCTATATTAGCACATGTTCCTGCCCTGCGATACATCTCAGCGCCGGCGAAACAGCCCCAGTTTGTCTCCGACTTTGGACACCTTGAGAACGTCTCGATATGTTAGGCTGGTGCGTGTCTCTCGCACGTTGCGTCCGTTGGCAAAGGTCTCGGGTGAGCGTAGCAGGGACCAGTTGACGATGGCATCTTGACCCAGACCGGTATCCTCGTCGGCGTCGGAAATGCCGTGCAGGTAATCGGTGTAGAGATCCTGGGTGGTGATGAGTAGACTACGAGGCTCTTGAAGGATTCTCCAGGCCGGCTCCGGTTCCATGGCACCGTCTTCCTTGCTGCGGTATAGGTTGAGGCACAGGCTGGCTCCCAGGCTGACTGTGCATACGACTGGCCAGTACGCGGCGCCGTCCTACGAAGTTTATGAGCTTTGTTTGTTCTACCATTTTCCACCACTTTCGTGCCGTTGTCTCTCTCATCCGTCCCGTCTCTCGTAGGAAGTGTCAATACTCAACTTATGCGGCATGATTCCTACACCGGGAGAGTACTCGTTGATGAGGACGTGGTTCGGCCGGCCGTGGGGGCTGTCCTCAAATAGGTGTGTCGTCGAGGCGTCATCCGACACCGGTATCGATCTAAGCCGCGTAATGACAGGGTCCTCTAACCATGTAGGTAGCGGGGAGTCGAGGAGACGGTTCTGCACCAGCTCCGATGGCCAGGCTTGCAGTCTTCGATGGGTCAGATGTTTCCATCTTGGTCTCGGCACAGCTGCTACCTAGATGTATGTTAGCGGAACGGCCCTAGAGTGTCGTCCCATGGGATAGCAGAGAACGGCCGCGCGCACCTTGTCCAGGAGAATCCTTTCCTCTTCTTCACTGATAAAGTCCGGGATGTAGAACAAGGCCGGGGGGAGGCCTCTGACTCTGGCGTGCTCCAGTGACGTAGGTAACTGAACGGTTGCAGGTCTGGACATTACGGCCTGCTAGAAGGAGGGTGAGGTGAATCGATGTAGTAACACACGTGTGCGCACGTTGATGGAGGATGGTTGGTTGCACGGGTAAGAAGTATTATATGTGCCTGATTAATTGGCGGTTCGAATTGACGTCGATATATGTCACGTGCGAAAAACAAAAATGAAGGAGTGCTCAAGCATTTGCTTTGCGTCACCGTAGCAAACCCCACCTGATGGCCCGGATACGATGTCAAGAGAGCCATCGCTTTGCTCTCCTAGAAATGGCTTACATCATACGTGTTGGGATAAGTCTACGATGAAGAGTTCAATAGTGGATGCCCAAAGATGCCGAATATCACATGTGCCTCAAATACCCCATCTCCAAAAATCTCCAGCTGCAGCGTAGTGTGCCGAAGGGAGGCAAGACGCGGTTGTGTTGATGGTCGGACGACCTCTTCTGGAATACACTGGACGGGGTCCTGGTGTGAATAGTTCACAAGGATATACCCAAGGCGATACGGGACACTCACAGTTACGTCGTACGTGCAGTGTGAAGCACGATACGTTTTCGTGGCGTACAGAGCTCCGGAGCTTTCCACCCTCAACGGCGTGTCAAGACAGCAGCTCTTGGGAGGGCCACACTGCCGGTACTCGTGCCACCACCAAAAAAAAGAAGCCGATCCACATTTATCGGAAAAAGGACATGGAAGAACGAGAAGGAGAAGAAAGCTCGGCATGTCTGCTGATGGTGATGAGGTAATGAGTGATTTGAGCATTCTTAATATAGGCAATGTAATAATAGTATTGCAAGCAAGCAGTACTGCAATTTTGGAGGCGCGACTTTGTGTGCGTAGTATGCCTGGTCATGTCTGCAACACTCAACCGGCATTAACCCTGCTCCGCTTCGCTACCTCTTTTGTTATTGTGGCCCATAGAGGAACTCGGCACGCACACGATACTACAGCGTGGTCTTGGTAGCACATCATTGGTTACTGATCCTGCACGGAACAAAGTGATACCTCGGATATCGAGGTCCACAACGCTCCGCCGAGTCCGCTGGTGGTATTACCAAGACAGTTTGAAGGAGTGGTTATTCACAATGACAAGAACAAAAGGCGTGGATGCATTCATTATTGATCGTCTTGTGCAGAGGCGCGTTGTGGTTTCGAGCAGACGAAGGTGCGTCCTTGCAGGATACACCACGGGTACTAATACTGTACGTTACGTTACTCCGTACTTCGCCGCTTTATAAGGTGCGTTGCAGGTACCTTTGAGTATCTCTTTGTACCCATACTGCCACCACAGGTAGTATTACTAGCAGAACACTATTGCTCGTATTGTTACGGCAAGTACGAGTACAAGTACTGCCGCACCTTCTCGTACTGAAATGATGGTAATTAATTGTATTACGAGTAAAAGGTGCAAAAGGAGGCAGGAGGGGCTTCGAAGTGGAGTTGCCCGACTACCAGCGGTGCTGAGTCAACAAATACAGCCAATCATTCGCTACTCTCTGGTGGCGATCAGATTTTTGGCTGAGTCCCCCGTTTGCAGAAGACTCGTGCCAGTCGAACTGTAACCTTCCCACTCCACCACCACCCAGACTCACCCGTCCTAGCCAACAAAGCCATATCGACAGCTTCATCTATTCCCACCGCTACAATCGGCTCTTTACCCGGTACTTGGGCCTTATCAGAGTACATCTTGATTGTGTATCATCGTACCTTGTTCTATATATTTTATCTGTTCTCTTTCTCGACTGGAACCCGAAACATTGCTGCCGCATTCCCGCCCCATCTTTGTCTACACTTGTACCTTGAGCTTGAACCCGCTACTCCACGGTGAGCAGCCGTCCTCCTTGGAGGATTGACTGTTATTGATCTCGTCATTTTGCGACCACGAGGCTCATCTCCACGATCTTTTATTTGCAGCTCCCGCACCCTTCGACGACCCCGGCCTCAGTTCCATCCATTTACCTTGTTCCGTTGCTATTTCGCCGCGATCGTCTTGGCTCGCCTCCTGCCTTTGCTCGCTCCCACCCGCCTCGCTCCATGTCCAGGATGTTGCCAGTCGCCTGTGTCTCTTCCAGATAAAGTGACATGGATGCGCGCAATGCTGCTGAGTCCGACCAGACAAGGCCTGCTGGTGCGTCACCTCGGCCTGAGCGCCAACCGACACCAGAAGCCAAATCACCTCGCGTCACCCCGGCTGTAGGCTCTGGATCGCCCGACAGGGCTCAGCAACTCCGAAGGGATTCCTTAGATGCTCCCGGCGATCTTGATTCCGATGCCGAGACGATAGTTCTGCCCGGAAAAGACGGTCACTCGCCTTCCAAGGTTCGGAAAGTGAGACAGGAGGACAGGAGTGATGGGGACGCTGAGGCCCCCAAGGGTCGTACCAAGCCCGCCTCTGACTCTGCTGCAGGGCATGACAACTCTTCCAGCAAGAACCGCAAGCTCCTTTCCGGTAGCCACCCTCACGACTCAAGCAAGGTCCGGGCCTCGGACTCTGACAAGGATGGAGCTGCTGGTTCCAAGGACGAACCCGCTGCTGGCACTGCGAACTCAACGCGTACCTCGCCCACCCGGAGCCGCCATCGCCGACGCTCCTTCAGCAGCCGCTCGTCCCACTCCGATGGCGAGAGGCACCCGAAGACGACACTAAGCGAAAAGTTCAAGTCGAAAGAGCGACTGCTACCCCACAAGCGCAAGGCTCCAAGGCCTGGCTCCGACTCGGACGATGAACAGCCCTCCAACAGGGCGCGCCGCAAGCGTACTGCCAGTGTCAGTGTTGACGACGGAAGATTGTCTCGAGAACGCAGGTCTAGCATGTCCAAACCCCAGCATGATGTCCGGGACCGATCGACGTCTCCCCATCGCGTCCACCGACGGAGCAACTCGACTCAGATGACCTCTTTAAACGGACCTTCCTCTAAGAGGAGACGTGTACCACCCCCCCTGCAACCAACCGACTACCATTCCGACGATTCCTCAGCCGGCAGTAGCCCACACCCTCGGAACACCAAGGCCAAGAGCTTGGCTGCCTCTGCCGCCGGCGAATCCAGTGCGTCGCCAGCCAAGGTACCTTCGCACAAGAAGCACCTTGACGCGCATGGGCAGACTCTCCTGGCTCGAGCCTGTGCCCGTGGTGAGTTCGAGGGTACCAAGAAACGACTTCGCGATCGACCCGAAGATCTGAACGTGGCCGACTACGCCGGTAACACGCCGCTTCAAATTGCCGCAATTAACGGTTGCGAGGATATCGTCAAGTTGCTCATCGAGGCCGGCTGCAATATCGACTGTGTCAACTACGACAAGGATACGCCACTCCTTGATGCCGTCGACAATGGCCACCTGGGCGTCGTGAAGCTTCTTGTGGAAGCTGGCGTGAACCCCCGCAAAGCCAATGTGAACGGCGAAGAGCCCATCGACAGAGTCACGGAGGAAACCGATAACGCAGACGAAATACGCACTGTTCTGTTGGAGGCAAAGAAGCGATTTGGAGGTCGTACCAAGACATCCGAAGACCGAAATTACTATCTCGACAATCAGGAAGCTCCGGACAGCCCGCGCCATTCCCCGGCTACTGTCATGGCTAGTGGCCGGAGAAGCGGGACTGTCCGCGCCACCAAGACCAGGAATGACCTGCTCTACCAACCCCTCGACGACAGGACCCTGCTTCAGGCCGCGGGCCGGGGCGATGAAGAGATGGTCGCCCGGATATTACAGGTCAAGGGAAGTTGCCAGGATGCCGAGCCTATGGTTGCTGCTGCACGTGGCGGTCACGATTTGGTCATCCAGCTGCTGTTGGGGCTCGGCGGCGCAAACCCTGACCCTGAGCCTATTGCCTCCCAGCCAACCGAGTTTGCAACTCCGATTCTCGCCGCCATTGGCCAGGAAAATATCAAGGTTTTGGAGCTTCTACTCGAACAGCAATCTGTCGACCCTACGAGACGCTACAAGGGCGAAACATACTACGAGATTGCGAAGCGTCGACAAGGCACAAACTGGAGAGACGAGGAGCAAAAGCTCAAGGACGCATACGACGCATACAAATCCTCCCGAAAGCCGAAAGCGAAATCCCCCGGACGACGTGATCACGAAAGGGAAGAGAAACGCGCCAGGAGAGACGTGGCTGGGGACAACCGTCTGCACAAACGAGATCCTAGAAGCCCCTCGCGAGATAGCGAGTCGCGCAAGAAGATGTCTAAGCTCCCTAGCCCCAAGGAGAAGCGCAACTCCGACTCGCAATCTCGCCCAGGAGACGACAAGGGCGCGACCGCACGACCGAGAAAGGACGACAAGGTCTCGGTCAACACGCCCGACCGTGAAGATTCCCCTGCAGTGCCCCATAAACACCCCAAGACGAAGCGAACCGATTCCGAGGTTGCGGCTTCTTCTGAAGGGGAGACGGTCAAGCCTAGGCGGAAGCTCGTGTCTAAAGGTGAGCTCCGAGGAGAGCGGGAGAAACAGCGGCGATCTAGTGTCACATCTGCCACTTCAGCCAACAAGGAACCAGCAAGCCCACGGGAACCAAAACAGGATGCTTTGTCAGACAGGGAAAAAGTGTCGGAGAAGCGTGCGGACAGGGCCAAGAGTCTTCGGAAGGAGGAGGGCAGAGAGAACGCTTCGGGTGATTCGTCAGGGAAGCGTCATCGCACAAGCCTCAATTCCGATCGGCCCCACAATGGCGACAAGGAGGACGGCGGAGCTCCCATCAAGCGACGTCGCGTCGAGGGCGACGATGGCGAGAAACGTCGAAAGCACCTGCCATCACCAGCGGGCAGCTCTCGCAAGCCGACATCTGATGTCGATGGCCATGGCAAATCTACAGTCAAGCCCATTTCGGAGGCCAACAAGCCGAAGAAGACTTCAGGAGGTGATTCTGCTGTTCGTATCAAATCGGAGGATGCCGATGTCGAGATGCCCGACGCCGGCCACTCGAAGGGCCCGAGCCCTACCGCAGATGTGCCCGAGCAAGGCGGCGACCGTGCTTCAAAGAAGAAGCCGTCAGAGGCTTCCAAGGCGGACGATGAGGCATTGAAAGAAAAGGAGAAGGAGCGCAAGCGTGCGGAGAACGAGAAGAGGAAGCGTGAGGAGGATGCCGCTAGGAAGGCGAAGGAGGAAGAAGCTGCGGCTAAGAAGAGAAGAGAAGAGAAGGAGGAGGAAGAACGTGAAGCGGAAAAGAAGCGCCGGGAAGAAGCCGAACGTGTGAGACGGGAGGAGGAGCAAGAGAAGAAGCGTCTTGCAGATGTCAAGGCGCGCCAAGAGGCTGAGGAGAAGGCGCAACGCGAAGAGAAAGAAAGGAAGCGTCGTGAGGAGGAGAAGCGCGCCAAGGAGGAGGAAGAACGAAAGCGTCGCGAAGAAGAGGAGGAGAGACACCGCAAGGAGCGCGAGGCTGCTGAAGAGGCGCGTCGCAAGCGGGAGGAGGAAGAGCGCAAAGAGCGTGAGAGGCGTGAACGTGCACACCGCGAAGAGATGGAGCGGAAGCGGGCAGCGAGGGAGGCAGAACAGCGGCGCATCCGCGAGGAACAGGAACAGGCTCGCCTGGACAAGCTGCCGCCGCTACTCCGATGGCTCGACACGTGCCCGAACCCCAAGGACCCGGCCTACGCCAAGAAGCTGAGGCTTCTACAAGGCGCTCGATACGACACGATGCGACCCGAGGCGACGGGCACACCCGAAGGACGGGAACTGTGGGTTCTCAACGCCCACGTGGCGCTTATCTTGGGTGAAAAGGACCTGAACCTAACCCGATGTAAGCTATGACCGACGCACCACCGCTTTGAGGGAGCTAGAGGACAAAGACTGACGGACAATCTGCAGATACCGACTGGGAGCGTGTACCGGCCTCACATCTTGCGAAGGCTTCTCTTTGGAGGGTAGAGTCACGTCTCTATACCCTGACGGACCCGGACCTGTGGGAAATCGGCTGCCAACTTCCCGGGTACTATGGCCCGGGAAGATCAGGTTCGAGGGGCCTGGCCCCAGAGGCGCACCAGGCTCTCGTGGTGGCAGCTCGGGAGAGGTTTTTCAACATGGATCTGTTCTTCGTCAAGGCGTCGGACTTTTTATACACGGTCCCCAACATCCCCCACCTGCGAAATGTCCAGCTGGCCATCATGTACCGCGAGCTCGCACAGGAAGACCATGAGCTGAAGACGTTCAAGACGAAGCAGAAGTGGAAGCAAGATCCCGACGCCAACCGATTTGGAGGCGTCTTCGGGCCCCGGAACAAGTACTACGTCAACGGGGTCATGGTTGACGAGGACAAGCCAGTACCGGCCGTCACTAGCAAGACGCCCTTCCCCGAGAGGCGGGTGCCCCGGCGCGGACTGCTGCAGGTATTCCCCGACGACCCGGACTACGCCAGGATCTGTATGGAACAAGGCCTGGGACATCTGGTCAAAGGCCACGGGGGGCAGTCGCCGGTCAACGGCGTACAGTCGCCACCGCCCAGCCACTCTGCCGACACACCCAGGGGCAATGACGGCTCTTCAGAGACGACGCACGACGGTGCGGACCATTCAGGGGTTGCCTCCATCAAAGGCACTGGCGATGCTACTGATAAGAGCAAGACCGGAGCTAACGGAAGCCTACTCAACGGCCTTGACGGCCCGGATGCTACCGCCTCTCGAAGTCCATGATCTGGTGGACACTGGACATTGAACGTTTCCCATCACCCCCCCTCTCCCACTCTTTTCTATGTTTCCTTCTTTTTTTTATGTTTTCTTTTTTTTTTTTTCAATCGGCATCAACTTTGCGACTCATGCCTCATACCCTTTACCTGATGACGACGGGTCCCTGGTACTACACGCATTTGCAACGGACAGACGATGTAATACATATTTTACTTTGTCCATTATACCCCCTCTCCCTCGAGAAGGGAAGTGCGGCTATATACATACGGAGTGGACCTATTCTTTTCTTTTTCTTTTCTGTGATGGGATATATGACTGCGGAGTCTGTGGAAGGAGAGGGACTGCCATGGAGTAGACGAGTAACGTGCAGCATATACTTTTTTTTTTGTAGCGTTCCCCCCCCCCCTTCTATCCGCCCTTGTGTTCCTTCGTTTATTGTGTAGACGTTATGGGTGGCGTGGGAGTTTTGGCTGTCAATGGATGCCTTGAAGAAGTGCGTACGACATATGTGCGTGTGTATTTCATTTTTGTGGGCGGTGGCTGTGTTAGTAATATTTTTTTCAAGATGCGTCGCACTCGGTGAGGTCATTGGGCGGATCACGGATTAAAAATTGACCCCACCAAAAATTGAGAAGGAGGACGACTCAAACCCACGTCCCCCACCACCATACACAAGAACCAAGTACGGCAGAACGAGCGAACAACGCCGAGGAACGAAGCGACGACGACGGCGACGACGACGGCGGCGAATCTGAGACGAAGTGTACGGACCCGGGAAAGGTCCGGCCAAGAGACCTGTCTACGAATTTCACCACACTTTGGAGAGAAACCGGCCTCGGCCGTAATAGTTGCCCATCATGTCCACAACGGTAGAAAAGGTTTGTTGGACTTTCTCTGGATAGGAGGGGAAGAAGTACAGAAGAGAACCTTGACTAACTGTTTTTTTTCCCTCGAAATATATAGATCAAGCAGATTGAGGAGGAGGTACGTCTACCCAAAAGGCACTCTTGTCTCTCTTGTCTCCCCCATCACCCTACGCACACGACGAAATGAATATCTGACCCTGTGTGTGTATGTATAGATGGCCAGGACCCAGAAGAACAAGAACACGTCCTTCCATCTGGGTCAACTCAAGGCCAAGCTGTCAAAGCTCAAGAGGGAGCTCCTCACCCCGACGAGTAGTGGTGGTGGTGGCGGCGCGGGATTCGACGTGGCCAGGACGGGTGTGGCGAGTATCGGGTTCATTGGCTTCCCGTCCGTGGGAAAGAGTACGCTCATGAGCAAGATTACGGGGCAGCACTCTGAGGCGGCGGCGTACGAATTCACGACGTTGACGTCTGTTCCTGGACAGGTCACGTACAACGGTGGGTCTTCCTTTTTCCTGCAGTGCGGGACAAGAAGGAGGAGGAGGAGAAAAGAGAAAGAGAAGAAATGAAGCTGACGCGTTGATGCAGGCGCCCCCCTTCAGATCATCGATCTTCCCGGTATCATCGAAGGTGCCAAGGACGGTCGGGGACGTGGACGACAGGTCATTGCCGTGGCCAAGACGTGCCACCTGATCTGCATCGTGCTGGACGTCAACAAGCCCCTGACGGACAAGCGTGTCATCGAGTCCGAGCTCGAGGGCTTCGGGATCCGCATGAACAAGGAGCCGCCCAACATCACGTTCAAGAAGAAGGACAAGGGCGGGCTCAACATCACCAATACGGTGCCGCTGACCAACATTGACCACGGCGAGATCAAGGCGGTCATGAACGAGTATCGCATCAACTCGGCCGACATCAGTATCCGGTGCGACGCCACGGTCGACGACATTATTGACGTCATCGAGGCGCGCAGCCGCAGCTACATCCCCGTCGTCTACGTTCTCAACAAGATCGACGCCATCAGCATCGAGGAGCTCGACCTGCTGTACCGCATCCCCCACGCCGTCCCCATCAGCTCTGAGCAGGGCTGGAACATTGATGAGCTCATGGAGGCCATATGGGACAAGCTCAACCTCAAGCGCATCTACACCAAGCCCAAGGGCAGGCAACCGGACTACTCGTCTCCTGTTGTGCTCAGGTCAAACCGAAGCACCGTCGAGGACTTTGTAGGTTATCTCCTGTTCCGGGATCCCTCTCTTGTCTCTCTACTTCTCTCTGAGCGGAAGACGACCAAGGAGAAGGATGATTGTGAGGGGATTTGGAGAGAAGAGAAAATGCAAGAAAAGGGAAGACTGACACGAAACAGTGCAATTCCATTCACAAAACCATTGTGGAACAGTTCAAGACGGCCATCGTATATGGAAAGTCCGTCAAGCACCAGCCGCAGAAGGTCGGATTGAGCCACGAGTTGGCCGACGAGGACGTTGGTAAGTTTTCTCCCCTTTTGCACATTACATCGTATGATTGTTACCACCACGGGCGCCGTTTGTTATTGTGGTTATCATCACTGCTGCTGTTGTCTGCTGCTCAAAACCTCTACATATCGCATCCTGTTTCCTCTCTTGAATCCTCTCTCCTCCTCTTTCTCGGGAGAGATTTGCCGTTCGGCCGACTGGCGCCCCGACTGGCGCCTCAGCGAGCTGCGGGGTGTGGAGAAATGCGAATGCGGGAGAGGACGGAGAAAAAGAAAAAGCGAAGATCGGCACGGGACCAGGTCGTACTTCTGGTCGTGAGAGCAATCCAGCCGACCGATCCTCTCCTCTTTTCTCACCCTGGTCGGACGCTGGTTGCAGAGCATATGCTCTCCCCCTGTTCCTATGCGGCCTCGTCGACCGTGTCTGCTTTCTTTTCCTTCCTATTTGACGGCGCAACACTGTTAGCGTGGTTATCGGAGAAAGAGAGAGAGAGAGAGAGAGAGAGAGAGAGAAAGGACCTTGGCTAACCAGGAGTGGCACAATGCAGTTACGATTGTCAAGCGATGAAGTGACTGGATCCGATCCTATGAAGTATCTACTCGTATTCCGGTTGAAGCGAACGGCAAGAAAGAACAAGAAGAAGAGAGATGACAATATCAGGCAGTCGAGGGGAGGGTCAGTAGCCTTCTACCCAGAGAAGCAGCAAGGACGTGATCCGCTCCCTTTCCCTTCCCTTCCACACACGATACCGCACATGATTGGTCTATACAGACGAACGGGAGTTTTCGTGGTATTCGTGGTATTCAGTTGAACTGCTTGTACATACATGGATGACGAGGGGAAAAAAGAAAAAAAAAGTCTTTTATTACTCATGAACGGCTGCGACGGGCGCTCTCTCGATACGCGAACTATGACTTGTCACCCCCATGGACCCTGGCAAAAATTAATCTAACACCATTTAATGCTCCTTAGTAGCTGGCTAGTGATGATGCTCGTAGTTTACGGGCCGGTAAGGCCGATACGGACATGTCTTGTGATGATCTACCTCTAGGGTCGGGAGAATGTAATTAGAGTGATTGATACGGAGACAATTTCTGATATATTATTCTGTATTATTCCAGGGAGCCAAGGCTTAGAGCGAAGAGCAGTAAAACTGTGTAATCTGTGGTCACGTACAGAACATTATTCAATACTCGATACGAATAGACATATTCGATAGCCCGGGAGGTATCATACTCGTACACAGAAGAGCAAGGGTCTGACCAGGTCTGGACCATCTTGTCTATCGTGATATTGATTAACCCCCCTCCCCTCAAATCTACGGAGTATTGAGTATTTGCACCAGCAATCTTTTTTATTTTTCTATTCTTTTTTTTTAAAAAAAAAATTGCAAAATTTCTTTCTAGTATGGAGCATTTCCGTCATACATCCGCGCACACACACACACACGCACACACACGCACACACACGCACACACACACGCACACACACGCACACACGCACACACACAAACATTACAAGGTGACATTTGACATGGTAGTTGGATGGGTTCTTAGTGTCGGTCAGGAAGATAGTAGTAGCAGAATTAATACTGCATGCACCAACGTATGGAGCGAGTACATGCAGGTCGTACAGGGCCAGCTGATGACAAGTTTTGCGGGACAGGGGTTGGGAGGGGGAAGTGGGTGTCGTCTGTCTGTTGGTGGGACGCGGATGGATGGCACATTCAGTACAGATTACAAGAGTAGAAGAGTAAAA
Source organism: Geosmithia morbida (assembly GCF_012550715.1). Classification (NCBI taxonomy): domain Eukaryota; kingdom Fungi; phylum Ascomycota; class Sordariomycetes; order Hypocreales; family Bionectriaceae; genus Geosmithia; species Geosmithia morbida. The sequence goes on from NW_023336199.1 coordinate 377,167, forward strand.
CGAGCGAGGGAGGGCAATCGCCACCATAGTTTGAATGCTGATGATGACAATCATGCTTCCAATCTCTGGCTCTCTTCTGAAGGCGCGAGAGATGGCCGGTGTTGCTCGCAGGTACGGAGTAATCATACATGCAGTATGAATCGTGACGACAGATTGCAATACGGTACGGATAGATATATACAACGTGGGAGCGGGAGGGAAAGCTGCGAGATGGACGATTCTGCTCTGAATCCATCTCCCCCTCCCCTTCCGTGCCATGCCGGATGTAGGTTGGCTCAGGACACGGCGTCTGCTGTTTTGGGCCCTGCATAGCCGCGGCGGGCGGGCCTCTTGATCTGCGGCCAGGTCTCTTCCTTCTTTCTCCTCCTACTCTCTCCCTCCTTCCTCCGCCGGCGAACGCTTCTCCTTCTTCAAAGAGAGGGAGGATCGTTGACGACATCTCCAGCCTCTAGGTACTGATACTCGTAGCGAGGTTGTAGTCGTAGCAGTGATATGCTGTAGATGATAGTGGTGTTCATCACATTGCAATGTCGCCTCTGCAACGATGGAAAATTTCCGTCAACGTTGCAGATGTTGACATGGGACGACACGTGTCTTGTGTGAGTGAGCGGATGTGACAACGGCAGAGGATTTCTGTGCTTCTCCTTTCTGTTTTACCCTTTGGGAAATGTCGATGCATTTCCTTCTCCTTCTTCTTCATGACTGGTATTAGTTGCCAAGCATGTTGTAAGCCGCCTTGCGACCCTCCCTTCCCCTCTCCCTTCTCCCCCCCCCCCCCCCCCCCCCAACCTCCTCGAGGATTGCGGATTGCGACGACGACAGAAGCGCCCCCCCCAAAACAAGAAAAGGAACCCACACCCGCTCATGACAGGTTGGGCAGCAGCAGGATTATCACGTCGTGGAAAAGTAAAAGCAAAAATTAAACGAATTAGAAAGAATCACAAGAGGATTACAAAGAAAAAAAAAACTCATGGTAATGCATGTCTCTTTTTGTTTCTCAGTTGCGTACAGAGTTAGAGTACGGAGTAACGTCGTAATTGACAGGGTAACAGGGTAACAGGGTAAGAAGGTGGGAGGGTGGGAGGGGGGGGCTCCAAATGAGGCACACAAGGACTCGAGTAATATAGACGAGTAGACCAGACTCGCCATGACCCCGGAGATTAATACGGGAAGAGCGGAGATGGGTTGTTTGAAAGTGGAGGGTTGTAGGTACTGATGGTAAACAATACTATTGCTACTCATACTAAATAGCTATTCATGCTAAGCGATACGGAGTGATCTGCACATAAGTAATATCGTCCACGAGTACTACGAGTGCAGAGTCGGTCGGCCGGAGACGGACGGACACTAGCATCTCGGCTTCTCCATGTGCCATTCCTACTTCTTCCTGTGGCTTGTATCTGCCCTTCTTTCCTCGCTGAGAATTGTGGTTTTCTCGGTATAAGTGAGAGATCAGCAGTCACTTGTCAACTGGTGAGGTATCGCTCTACACGTATGGAATGTTTGCCAACTTTTTCCTCTCTTTTCTCTCTCTCTCGCTCACTCAGAAATGAAGAAGAAGAAGAAGAAGAGGAGGAGGAAGAGGAAGGAGCCTTGCGCCATAAGTCAAAGAGATGAGATGACAGAATGAAGAACGTCGGTTATAACAGGGGGGTTGTCAGCGATTGTACAGCATAACATCGTCGTCAAAAGATTGTGTTCTCCTTCTCCGGTAGTAACACAAGAGAACTGTTAACGGGACGAATATCTACGAAGACTAGCATGATATCTATGCAATCCTCCCATTGGTAGTACAAGAATATATATATATATATATATATATATATACGTACTTGTTTTCTTTTTCATTAGGGGAAAAAAAAAAAAAGAGGACAAGCTGGGGAAGGGGGGGAGGGGTAGGGACCGAGCGTCTTACGACGTATACAAGACTGCATGTATTATTCTATATTGTGGGACTGTGGTGTCGTGTCTGCCCGTTGCGGCGTCGCCCTGTATTGGCCGTAGCATCGATACTATTATACTCACGGACTGCCCCGGGAGGACTTGTAGAGGGAGGAGAGGAAGAGAGTGAGAGAGAGAGAGAGAGAGAGAGAGAGAGAGAAAAGATCTGCTAGTAAACGATGACAGGGACATCGGGCTACATGACACATGGGGCTCCTGCCTGTACACACATAACGACAGATCGGGGGTGGAGATCGGCCGACGAAAAAAAAGATACCACATACAATGTTCGGGGTTTCGCGAAAATGGGCAGTGTAATCTGTAGTGAGAGACGAGATGAGTAGTAGGAGTGCAGACAAATCAGGGTTCAATGCTAGTTATCATGTCACTGCCGAGTATTGTCATTACATGTACAGATCAAAAGAGTCTAGCAGTGATGGCAAGCAATATCGTAGCAGCAGCCAGCCTTGGCACGTTGGTACCTGGCCGGGGATCTCTACTCGTATCGTTGCCATTCCCGACCACGTCCGCGAGGACTGGCCAGGAGCAGCGCGGGCAGCATTTGCGACGTGCAGGTGAGAGGAAGATCACGAGCATTGCAAGTACAGGTTGGGTATCGCTAGCCTGCCAGGGGGCCGAGGGGAGGGAGGGAGAGAGAGAGAGAGAGAGAGGGGGGGGGGTGGGACCATGACCTGCTGCTCGTGGTGATGCGACGTAATCATACATGTATCCGGTCTATCGATGTCACGGAGCAGAGAGGACATCAACCAGGAACAGACAGGGCAGGTATACGTCGATGCCCACGCCTCGATCCCATTGCCCGGTCTCTCACGAGATACGTATCGTCCTCTGTGGCGATCCGTCACCGACATCTTCGATGGAAAGAACGCGTTCAGAGAGTTGGCAAACTCGATCATGTATCCGTCACATGCATGCACGGTACTACGGGACAGATTACAGATTACATACACGTGTGTGTGCGAGTATCTATAAGCAACATCACAAACGCATAGCAGTGGTCAATCAGCAAGTATCATTGCATTCGAGACTGTCAAGGTCTAGGAAGAGCAAATTGCGACGCACGGCGAGAACTCCATGTTCCTTGGGATGATTGATGCCCGACGGCAATATTGCCCGCAACACCATGACGGGTATCACGCCGTAACTGATGCCACAGGTGCTCAGTGGACAGAGTGGACAGAGTGGACAGAGTGTACGGATCTTATGTCTGTTACAGATGCCAATAGTAGCAGCTGCATGCGCTACAGTGGTCATGGCAATATTGAGTAGGGTTGTCGCCGTTTGAGGGGGAAAAAAAAAGAAATAAAGAGGAGAGGTATATATACATACAATGCGTAATATCGAGTGATCCTTCATGCTAATTCATGCTCCTTCACATCGTCATCAAACGTCGTCATCAAACATCGTCATCTAGACAGAATCATCCATACACTTCTCGTAATGCGTCCAAGATTGGCCAAGAAACACGTGCAGGTTGGAGAGGACGAGTTAATACAGGCAATAGACATATACACACACACGCACACACACACATACATACAACACACACATGTAGATAATACATCATGTACCCACTCGTACTCGTACTCGCAAGAGCCTACAATGTGATACCTACAGATACAGCTTACAAGTCATCCGTACGGAGTAAATACCTGCACAGGGTCGACTAGGTCGTACATGGCAGATCCCTTGATCGAGGAGAATAAACGGTCATTACGCCGTACATGTACGCCGTATATATGCATGTACATATAGAAAGGAGGAGGAGGAGGAACGGCAACAACAACTAAGAGAAGGGAGGGGGGGG